>NC_062278.1:152430977-152734007 GCF_902655055.1 Lutra lutra
AAAGAATTTGATGATGTTCAGATTGAAAATATTTAGAACTCTTCTGGTTATCTATTGACATGAAACAAACCTCACTGAAACTTACTGGCCTAAAAAAATTTATTTGCTGACAGATCCGTAGTTTGCCTTAGACTCAGTAAAGCCAACTCGTCTTTGTTCCTCTGTACCATGGGACATCAGTTGGCACATCTCAAAGGCTGGGGGCTTGAGTCATCTAAAGGCTTACTCTCATGTCTGGCAATTGATGTTATCTCTTTACATGGCCTCTTCACATAGCCTGGGCTTCCCCAGAACATGGTGGCTAGTATTAAGGATGACCATCTCTAGAAAGCCTTGCAGAAGCTGCATTGTCTTTTACGACCCAGTTTTGGAAGTCAGTCAGTATCACTTCTCTCTGCTCCAGGTCAAGTCACTAGGCTGAGCAAAGCAGGAAATTAGACTCCATCTTTTGATAGGAGGATTATCAGAGAACCCCTGCACATGTTTTTAAAACCACTATAGAATTGTAGTAGTAGTTTAACTTGGGCAGCACGTTACTACTTTAGCTAGAGGGAAATTTTTAGCATTAAAAAACAAATTTTAAAAACAAGAAACGTTGAAAATACATGTGTCGATTATTCAACTAAAGAAGCTTGTAAAAGAATAACAGATTAAACCCAAAGAAAGCAGAAGGAAGAAAATGCTAGATATAAGAATAGAAATTAATGAAATAGGAAATAATGCAATAAAGGAGAAGATCAGCAAAACCAAAAGACGATCTTATAGAAATACTAATAAAATAGTCCAACTGGCCAAGGAGAATCAGAGCAAATAATTATGCACCAACAATAGGAGAAACAGCCAACATTTAGTGAGCACTAGATGTATTAGTTGTTGTCACTTTTATTGCCAAGGACTCATCTAGGTATATTACATCCATTAACCAGTTTAATTTTCCCAACAATTAGATGAGATTGGCACATTAGATAACCCTAATTTACAGATGATGAAACCAAAGCATTGTAGAGGTTAAATAATTTGCCCATGAGACACATAGCCGCTAAGTGCCCTATTACTTTTCATCTTTAGTGCATCTGTGTTGATGCCCGCCTTTTCATTCCTAATGGTGTTTTGTTTTGTTTTTTTTTTTAATTTTTTTATTTTTTTCAGCATAACAGTATTCATTATTTTTGCACCACACCCAGTGCTCCATGCAATCCGTGCCCTCTACAATACCCACCACCTGGTGCCCCCAACCTCCCACCCCCCACCCCTTCAAAATTCTCAGATCGTTTTTCAGAGTCCATAGTCTCTCATGGTTCACCTCCCCTTCCAATTTCCCTCAACTCCCTTCTCCTCTCCATCTCCCCTTGTCCTCCATGCTATTTGTTATGCTCCACAAATAAGTGAAACCATATGATAATTGACTCTCTCTGCTTGACTTATTTCACTCAGCATAATCTCTTCCAGTCCCGTCCATGTTGCTACAAAACTTGGGGATTCATCCTTTCTTTCTTTCTTTTTTTTTTTTTTTTTACAGCTTTATAAACATATATTTTTATCCCCAGGGGTACAGGTCTGCGAATCGCCAGGTTTACACACTTCACAACACTCACCATAGCACATACCCTCCCCGATATCCATAACCCCATCCCCTCTCCCAACCCCCTCCCCCCATCAACCCTCAGTTTGTTTTGTGAGATTAAGAGTCACTTATGGTTTGTCTCCCTCCCAATCCCATCTTGTTTCATTTACTCTTCTCCTACCCCCTCGACCCCCCATGTTGCATCTCTTCTCCCTCATATCAGGGAGATCATATGATAGTTGTCTTTCTCCGATTGACTTATTTCGCTAAGCATGATACCCTCTAGTTCCATCCACGTCGTCGCAAATGGCAAGATTTCATTTCTTTTGATGGCTGCATAGTATTCCATTGTGTATATATACCACATCTTCTTTATCCATTCGTCTGTAGATGGACATCTAGGTTCTTTCCATAGTTTGGCTATTGTAGACATTGCTGCTATAAACATTCGGGTGCATGTGCCCCTTCGGATCACTGTGTTTGTATCTTTAGGGTAAATACCCAGCAGTGCAATTGCAGGGTCATAGGGTAGTTCTATTTTCAACATTTTGAGGAACCTCCATGCCTAATGGTGTTTTTTGTCCTCTCTCTTCTTGAGCAAACTTTCTGGAGGTTTGACTACTCTCTTGGACTTTAAGAACCATCCCTGGGCTTTGCTGATTTTTTTGTGTGTGCATTTGTTTCTCTTTCACTCATCTTTGTTCCTGTAGTTAGTCCTAGTTCCCTTAGATTTATTTTGTTTTTCTTTTTCTAGTTTATTAATTTGCATGATAAGCCCATTGCTTTTTAGCCTTTCTTCCTTTCTGATGTAAGCATTCAGGGCTATAAATATCCCTCCTAGGGCCACTTGCACTGCATTCCACAAGTTTTGATATATAGTGTGGTTTTTCAAAATTATTATTATCACTCAGACCTAACTTTTAAAAACAATTATATCATCCTGTCTTTGAATCTTAAGTTATTTATAAGTGTGGTTTTAGATTTCCAAACCTATGGGTTGTTTTGTTGTGATTGACTTCCTTTTTTTTTTTTTTTTAATCAACGTTTTATTGTTGTGATTGACTTCTAATTGAATGGTGTTTTGGTCCAGGAATATGATCTTTGTCGATTCTCGTTCTTAAAGTTTTTTGATTTGGTTTATGGCCTAACATGTTATCTCTTTTTATAAATGTTCTATGTGTGCATTAGAAGAATATGCACTCTTCAGTTGTGGGTATAAAACTCTCTCTATCTGTTACATTGAGGTTGTTAATTATTTTGTTGAAGTAGTCTATTTAAATTTTGTATCTGCCTGATTATCAGCGAGGTTGTAAATTTGTGCATTTCTCCCTATAGTTCTATCAATTTTTGCTCCCGGTATTTTGACACTAATTTTCCTTAGGTGCATTGGAGTTCAGAATTGTTATCATACTGGTGATTTGAAACTTTTAATATCATGCAGATAACTTTCTCGATCCCTAATTATGGTTTTTATCTTAAGGTCTATTTTTTAGATTAATATAGTTCTGTCCAATTTCTTTGAGTATTACTTTCATGGTTGTTTTTTTTTCCATATTTTTACTTTCAACCTTTCTATATATCCTTTTGCTTTAGAAGTGGCTCTTATAAGGATCCTGGAGCTGGATTTTGTTTTGTTTGCTATTCTCTGTGTAACTTTCTCAGTTACACTTTTAACTCAGTTGTTTTCTCAATTGTTCTCTTTTATTGTAAAATATCTTCCATACAGAAGGGTATATAAACATATTTGCATGATTTAAAGGATAATTATAATGCAGACAGATGGGTGACTGTGATATAGTTTAGGATACAGCATGCCAGTCCCTTAGAGACTATTGTACATCCCTCCCCTCTAACATTCTGCTTAGACTCCTCCTAAAATGTAACCATTTCTCACTTGTATGATGATCATTCTCTTTCTTTGTAACTTTAAAATTTGTTATTTTCTAATAAAACCACTTAAGACTTTGTCCTTGCAGTAGCCCTTTAATTAAGAAGTAGAAATTTCAATATGTAGCCCTTTTATTCTTTTTAGTTCTAAATAGGTTGTATGTTCCTTTAAACATATTCTGTGTTCCATTTGTTCTCTCTCATGTCATTAGAAGTCTGTTTTAAATATTCAGAAATTATGAGGGTTTTTTTTTAATTATTTTTTTCTATTTTAATTGCATCATAGGTCAGAAAATATCATCTCAATGATATCACTTCTTAGCTATTTATTGAAACTATTTATAGCTTAATATGGGGTCAATTTTTGTATTATTTCATGTTTGGAAAAAAACGTGTATTTTAGTTTTAGAGTACAGGCTTCTATGTATAGCTGTTACGTTAATCTTACTAGTTGTGTTACCTTCCTATCTTTATGGACTTCCTGATGTTGTGGGCTATTTGGTAGACCAGTCAATGGTGATGTTAACACACCTGTCACTATGATTATTGATTCCAATATTTCCTTAAAATTTATTCATTTCTACTTTATATATTTTAGGGTTGTGGTATTTATGAGTATACAACATCAGAATTGTTATTAGTTTTCTGGCCAACTTCCTAGAGAATTCTTCTCTTATCATTGCATTTGGGCCTTCATTTTCATTTCTAAATAATGCTTTTTGCCTTAAGATCTGTTAGATTTGTTTTACCTTTCTCTTACTTGTTGTATTAGTCAAGGTTCTCCAGAGAAACAACCAGTAGAGAGAGAGAGAGAATTATGCCAGATTTCTGTATCTATGTATATGGAGAAAGAAATTTTTTTTTTAAGGAATTGGCTCATGGAATTGTGAAGGCTAGTGGGCCCCCAAGTCTGCTCAGTAGGCTTGGAGACCCAGGGCAGAATTGCAGTTCAAATCCAAATCCAAAGGCTGTCTGCTGGCAGAATTCCCTTCTTCTTTGGCCGGGGGTAGGGGGTTGGGGGGTGGGGGGCAGTGGAGGGGTTGTCAGCCTTTCTCTATTGAGGCCTTCAACTGATTGGATGAGGCCTATACACATTATGGAGGTAACCTACTTCATACCGATTTTAAGGTTAATCTCATCCAAAAAATGCTTTCAAAGAAATATCTGGAATAAATCGTGTTTGGCAAAATATTTGGGTGCTGTGGCCTAGCCAAGTTGAAACATAAAATTAATTGTCACTCTTGTTATTTCATTTTCCACCTTTTTACTCTCAGCCATTCTCTGCTTTTATGCATCAGGTTAGCTTTTGTTGTTGGTATTGTCCGATTTGACAGTCTCTGTTATTTAACTGGTCCATTTATTCCATTTGCATTTATTGTGATCCTATATGGAGTTAGTTGTTTTTTTTTTTTATCATTTTGTGTATTTCTGATTTGTCCCCCTTCTGTTTTCTTCTGGCTTCTAATAATAAACTGATTGCTGTGTAAATAAATACATACCTTTTTTCCCTGTTCTATTGGTTTGAAAGGTGTATGTTCTTTCTCTTCTATTTAGGAATTATCTTTGAGAAGTTAACAAGTATCACTGATTTAACAAAGTCTAAAATCAGTGCTGCTAAAAATTGTGAACCACAGATTGGTGCCAGTCCAAGAATTTTTTTTTTTCTGTGATTAGTTTATAGATTAAGTTTCTGTAGCATGTAAGGACAGAAAGTGAGACCTTGGATAAATATGAGAAAGGAACTTGAAATTCAAGTTTTTGGTTACCAAAATAGCATGTTCTGTGGCAGCTACACCAGCAAACAGCCCCCAGGTTTTAATTTCTTCCTTGTGTTTTCTTGCTGGGGATTTCCCTTGTTTCCTTGCTACTCAGCTAGATAGTTAAGGAAATGTGTGTTCTATTTTATCAGCCCATCTAGGCTTTTATAGTGTGAGAATTTCTAGTCTCTCCAGGCCTTAGTGTTATATTGTCTGAAATGGAAGTCTCTCACAATGCATCTTTATCATCAGAAATAATATTGATGGGGGCACCTGGGTGGCTCAGTGGGTTAAAGCCTCTGCCTTCGGCTCAGGTCATGGTCCCAGTGTCCTGGAATCGAGCCCCACATCGGACTCTGTGCTCTGCAGGGAGCCTGGTTTCACCTCTCTCTCTATCTGTCTGCCTCTCTGCCTACTTGTGATCTCTGTCTGTCAAATAAATAAATAAAATCTTAATAAATAAATAAATAAATAAATAAATAAAAGAAATAATATTGATGTATTTTTATTTAAAAGAGAAAAAAAGCACTTGTCTTTACAAAGGGCTGGAGTTTCCTTTCCCATGGTATAAATCTTCCCCCTCCATGCCTGACCGTCATTTTGATAGCCCAGTGTGCACCTATCTCCATAAAAAGGGAAAGTTTCCTACCTTACAACTCTTGGCAGGAAACAAAGACTCTAATGATAATACTATGCACTTGATATTACAGGCTCCTTTGAAGCTGAGCCACAGACAGGTGATTTCAGTTCTTGGTGTCAGATGCCCCTATTGCAAAGTCTAACGTTGGAGCTAATGACATAAGCAAGGGATGGTGAGTTTGCTCTCTGGAGAAGTGACAGGATCTCACTTTGCCAGATTGACTTCCTAGCAATTGGGAGCAGAAGTAGGATGGCTCCCAGTCATGACTGTAGTATGATGGCCTTCCCAGTCAGAAGCAGCCCTAGTGCAAGCTGGAATGCCTTGTACCAGAGGCAGTGATTGCTGTGGACTTTGTCCCTGGAAGCTTAGCCTCAAATTTTTCAGTTCCCCTCAAAATTGTGAGCCCCAATATCTTTCTCAGCTGGATCATCCAGGGTTGATCCTTGCAGCTTGCTACTAAAAACTAAGAACCCAAGTGTTAAATTTATCTGTGTTAAGTTTCCGATTCCCCGGAGCCAACAGTTCTATGTTCTCTTGAAGAAGGAATCGCCTGGCAGATTTTTTCACCATCTTACATGGGATGCTGAGTACCCTCCCTACTGCAATTTTCCAAACCTTCTATGTGTCCTTTCCTTCAGTATCCATGTATAAGTGATAACAATCATTTGGCATGAGTATAGGCTCTCTAGTCCTTTCCCAGGAGATCTTTGAACACCTCCTCGTTGTCCTCTCTCACTGTACACTCTACCATGTGTCTCCCAGATTTAATTGTGGGCTCTTCTACTGACTGCTGCCCTCCCCAGTGTGCCTTACCTCAGATCACAGGGATATTCACAAGGCCTGCTACCCAAGATGACCCTGAGGTCTTGAGCAGAAGACAGACTCATGGCTGGGTTCTTAAAGATCACATTGCCTGGCCCAGAGAACCCCTCCCTCATCTCAGAGAACACTGCTAGATTGGGTGAAGACTCACTTCCATTAGTTGAATCATCAGAAGTCAGTTGTCTGTATTTCACTGTGTGAAGAAGTATGTTCAGGAGAAGTCGATCAAACTGAGACCTCACTCACCTCACTGGCTCTACAGAGACAGTTGCATCATTACTCTGAATGTGCTTGGCTAGAAGAGTGCTAGCACATTCCTGTGGTCACAGGATCTCCATGTTAATGAATTCCACTTCTCTCCTTTTCTTGGGGAAGCAGAATTAACATTCTAGCATGAACTACAAATGCTAAGTTGTTAATAGCCTCCCTAGAGTTACTTCTTGCTATGACACCTTCAATGATTTAATCCTGATTTAAGCAGAGGAAAATATCTGTGTTGGATCCTGAACTGGAAGCTCGTTAAGTGCTCCTCAAGAAGAAGAAAATCTTTGCTCTCGAACCCTGGGAAGAAGACAATGCCAAGTAATTATGATCAGAGGCAGTTCTTTAATTTTTTTAAAAAGCATAATATCTAAATAATAATTATGACGTTTATTCATTTGTATTTGATGTTTTATGAATTTTGAATAAGGTGATTTTGTTCTGAGAATAGAGAGCCCAGAAATAGACCCTCAACTCTATGGTCAACTAATCTTTGAAAAAGCAAGAAATAATGTCCAATGGAAAAAAAGACAGCCTCTTCAATAAATGGTGTTGGGAAAATTGGACAGCCACATGCAGAAAAATGAAACTGGATCATTTCCTTATACCACACATGAAAATAGACTCAAAATGGATGAAGGACCTCAATGTGAGAAAGGAATCCATCAAAATCCTTGAGGAGAACACAGTCAGCAACCTCTTCGACCTCAGCCGCAGCAACATCTTCCTAGGAACATCGCCAAAGGCAAGGGAAGCAAGGGCAAAAATGAACTATTGGGATTTCATCAAGATCAAAAGCTTTTGCACAGCAAAGGAAACAGTTAACAAAACCAAAAGACAACTGACAGAATGGGAGAAGATATTTGCAAACGACATATCAGATAAAGGGCTAGTGTCCAAAATCTATAAAGAACTTAGCAAACTCAACACCCAAAGAACAAATAATCCAATCAGGAAATGGGCAGAAGACATGAACAGACATTTCTGCAAAGGAGACCTCCAGATGGCCAACAGACACATGAAAAAGTGCTCCATATCACTCGGCATCAGGGAAATACAAATCAAAACCACAATGAGGGGCGCCTGGGTGGCTCAGTGGGTTAAGCCGCTGCCTTGGGCTCAGGTCATGATCTCAGGGTCCTAGGATCGAGCCCCGCATCGGGCTCTCTGCTCAGCAGGGAGCCTGCTTCCTCCTCTCTCTCTACCTGCCTCTCTGCCTGCTTGTGATCTCTCTCTGTCAAATAAATAAATAAAATCTTAAAAAAAAAAAAACACAATGAGATATCACCTCATACCAGTCAGAATGGCTAAAATTAACAAGTCAGGAAATGACAGATGCTGGCAAGGATGCAGATAAAGGGGAACCCTCCTACACTGTTGGTGGGAATGCAAGCTGGTGCAACCACTCTGGAAAACAGCATGGAGGTTCCTCAAAAATGTTGAAAATAGAACTACCCTATGACCCAGCAATCGCACTGCTGAGTATTTACCCTAAAGATAAACGTAGTGATCCGAAGGGGCACGTGCACCCGAATGTTTATAGCAGCAATGTCTATAATAGCCAAACTATGGAAAGAACCTAGATGTCCATCAACAGATGAATGGATAAAGAAGAAGTGGTATATATACACAATGGAATACTATGCAGCCATCAAAAGAAATGAAATCTTGCCATTTGTGATGATGTGGATGGAACTAGAGGGTATCATGCTTAGCGAAATAAGTCAGTCAGAGAAAGACAACTATCATGTGATCTCCCTGATATGAGGAAGTGGAGATACAACATGGGGGGTTAAGGGGGTAGGAGAAGAATAAATGAAACAAGATGGGATTGGGAGGGAGACAAACCATAAGTGACTCTTAATCTCACAAAGCAAACTGAGGGTTGCTGGAGGGAGGGGGGTTGGGAGAAGGGGGGTGGGGTTATGGACATTGGGGAGGGTATGTGCTGTGGTGAGTGCTGTGAAGTGTGTAAACCTGGCGATTCACAGACCTGTACCCCTGGGGATAAAAATATATATTTATAAAAAATTTAAAAAAAGAAAAAAAGGAAAAATAAATATGTGAGAGCTTTAAAAGACTAAATAAATAAATAAATAAAAAAAAAAAAGATGATTTTGTTCTGACATAAATGCACAATTCTGTCTTCCAGTCTTTTGCTGCAGACTGTTGTAATCTACTTCCTTTTAAGAAATATTTCCCTTATTCTTTAGTATCCTGAAATGTTCTTATGTCTACATCAAATTAGTCAGGGAATAAATTATTTTGATTTTTAAATATTTAATCAAACTTGTTTATCTAAATTTGACAGATATGGGGCCAAAGATAACTGCTCTACTAGCACAGATCACTTGAAATGTTTGTGATTTGCCATATTCCCCCAACAGACATTCATCGTGAATTTTTTATTTGGAATCAGAGCTTTTTCCCATTTCTCTTCACTTTAAGATGATCCATTCGCTCTAAATAAGGGCTGTTTTGCAACTTAAAATCTGAACTTTTGGAGAGTAATTGGAAGTAAATAAACAGGGCTGCAACTGGGCAATATTCGAAATATTTCAAGTACTTTGCAAATAGTTAAAAGAAACAGCTTCTTACAGCATGCTGAGTTTTCACAAAACTACCTCTTTTGATCACAGACTTGACTATCCAAAGAATAATCTTTCACAGCTTTGTTCTCATCAGCTTGCCATCCTTCCATCCTTTTGTATTCTTCCTTCAAAAGGCCACCAGATGTGTAAGAACTGAGAGAGTGGCATCCACGGTCATCCACGTCCTTTCTCCTTCTGGACCCCAGACATGCAAAGAGCTGTTTACTGACTTGCTTAAACAATTTCAGTAAGTCTTGTGTGGATATTTTTTTTTTGCTTCCACTCAATAATGAATTGAAGACAACACTTTATCTCTGAGAGAAAAGTTAAACACATTTAAAAGTGAGAGCTGGACTCTTTGACTATGTCTGTGCAAGTCTCTAGTAGCCAGACATTCTTTACGGTGCTTATATGTGTAAGAGTAGCTTCCTGTGAGGTATGACAGGCCCACTTTCTTCACCCGAGAGCTCCAAATGATTCTCATTTTCCCATGTTCTTGCTCTGACTCTGACATCCTCGGTGTGACCATTCATCACCAGTTAGGACTGGGCTTCAGTGACCATCTTAAAGAGAAACTGCTCAATTTATTAATATCATAAAAATATTTTATTCATCTAGAGGCCAAGATGGCTTTAAAACCTTAAATTGAGTTTTACTGCTAGATGATCAACATCAAATAACTCTTAGAGTTCCTTTTCCCAAGAGGTGTTCCATTCGTGAGGGATTTAGACTAATTTTTTACAGACAAGTATTTTGATACTCTACAAGTATTTGGATTGGGAAATCTTTCAATGATGACATCTGGCAGTGTGCATTCAGTGCCAACCAAATTCCTACCTTTGTGTTTATGTTCTTTCCTGTTTCTTCCTTTGTATTAATAGATCCTTAAAATAAAGATGCTTTCACTCAGATGCATTCCTTTGCAATGCTGTAAACATAGCCTGTTACTGTAGAAAATCTTGAACAACCAACCATCCCATCCAGGGCTGAAGCTTGTACTAATGGAAAGTTAAGTAAATGAAGATTGGTTGAAATCTTGTTCAGCTGGCTGTATATACCATTAAATAAGTTAGTGCTCACGCATTATATCCATTTCTGGAGTGTAACTTAGAGCCAATTAGAAGTTATCTTGAGGCCTGGGAAGACTCAGTCCATTGTATTCAACATTGTTATGTGGAAATGCACATTTCCCCTCATCTTGAAAGATTGAATAGCATTTCATTTAAACATGAAATAAAATGCCAGCTGGTTAAAAGAGAAAAAAAATGTAGTTATGTATAATATTCTTCACATCAGTGGTACCATCCCTGCAGGGTACTGATTTCTCCCCGTCTCACTCAGACCTCAGTCTTGACTAATAAAAGCAGCCGGAGGTGGTGGATGATCCCCGGGCAATAAATGATACAGAAATCACACCTTTTCATTTTGGAGTGAAATATAACAGCGTCCTCTGACTCTTTCTGTTCCATCCATGTGGCTGCACAGTCTTGGACAAGTCCCTGAGCTTGAGAGATTCTGTCACACCAAACCTCCTTTCATGACCCTCCTTCTTAATCTGAATTCAGCTACCTCCCTATCATGACTTTGGGTCCTGGTTATTCAAGATCAGAAAGAAGCCCCAAAAACCTGTGAAATGATTGAGATTTAATTATATTGGCTCCAGAAATTATTCAGTCTGCATTAGTGGGATCTGAGCTCATGAACCTTCCTTGGGACTGATGTTCGTTCATTTAAAGGGTCCTGGCGGGGAGCCTGGGTGGCTCAATGGGTCATAAAGTGTCCCGGGGCTTCTAGCTTATCTATAATGTAACAGAGGCAGGAACACCAGCTCTAGCGAAACACTGGTTTATGGCAATATTAATAACATCTTGTCTTATTTTTTATGGCTCCATGTTAACATGACCTTTCTAGGAGTTGGGGGTTTCATAATTGTGCTCTTTCTTATCTCTGATCCCAGGATCTAAAGTTAAGAGAAGGAAAAAAGTCAATTCAACAAATGCTTACCTACCAGACTTTGTTCCAGGATCTGGAGATGTGTCAGTGAAGCAAAACAGACATAAATCCCTCCTGTGGATTTTATATTCGTTTATGGGGGGTGGGGGAGGTAGACAGGAAATAAGGGAATTATATGGTATATCAGAAAGTAACAAGTACTGGGGGAAATTAGCAAAGGAATGGGCAGATGAGGTGTGATGGATTCTGGCTACAATTGAGAGGTGACATTTGTGTAAAGCCTTGAAGGAGGTGGGGGAATGAGGTCTGTAGGTGTTTAGGACAAAAACATTGCAGGCAGAGGAAGCAGCAAGTGCAAAGGCCCTGAGACAGGAATGTGCCTAACCTAGTCTAATGACAGCCAGACATGGCAGGTTAAAGGAACAGCATCATGGCTGGTGTGGAGACAGGGGAGGAGAACAGTGGAAGGCTGAGGGCAGGTCACCTACTGCACTACCAAGGACAAAGATAACTGTGGCTTGGCCCAAGGTAGTGGCAGTGTGGGTGGTGAGAAGGGGTCATACTTTATATCTGCTGTGGAGACAGACCTGACAGACTGGATATAGGGCATGAGAGAGAAAAGGGAATCCAGAATGACTCCAGGAGGGGTTCCTGGGTGTTTGTCTTCGGTTCAGGTCATGATCTCAGGGTCCTGGGATCAAGCCCTGTGTTGGGCTCCCTGCTCAGTGGGGAGTCTGCTTCTCCCTCTCCTCTGAACCTCCCCCTGTTCATGCTCTTGTGCACACTGTCTCTCTCTCATATGAATAAATAAGAAACCTTAAATTATTTATTAAAAGGAATGACTTCAGGAAGAGTCAATTTTGAGGACAAGATTGGTGTTCAGTTGTTCCGTTCAATTTAGAACATGTTTAATTTGAGATGCTGACTAGATATGCAAGTCGATGTCCCACTGGTATAATCTGACTTTTCCTTCCAGTCTTGGGATTGACCTGGTCTTGGCTAGGCTTGCACAAGGGCTAGGAAGCTTTTGGAATTTCCTTGCTGTTGCATTGATATGATATGCTGAACATTAGACCCAGTTTCTAGTGAATTAGCTATAACCCCACCCCTTCATTTGCTATGCAAACCTACCAGAATGCAAGAAAGGGAGCATAACGTTTCCAGTTAGAACTTGTTTCCTAGGAGGAGAAAATTAACTCTCTTTTATAAATGGCAGTGCTTTAACTGCTATTAAACCCACATCACTTGTATTGTGCCTGGAAGGGTTCTCCTAGTTGGAACCCACTTGATCCTTCTCACAGCCACCTGGGTGGGCTGTGCAAGTATATGGGAGGCTCACCAGGCTGATGTGGGGCTGTGTGTGTACACTGTTAGGGTTTGATTAAGATAAAGCTTCTCCCAGTCCTGCTTGTGTCCCTTTGGGAAGTGTTCCACAACCGCAGAATAATTTTAATACAGAAATCAGTGAAAACTAACTTGTCAGTTTATTGTTATCCCCTAAATATTGTTGTGTTAAATAATGCCCATTATAAATGCTCATTTAGAGGAAAGTTACACATAGCCAAACACCATATCTGTTGTAATGAAGTTTCCTCCCTTGAAAACTCAGTTTTAGAAAAGCAAGTAAATACCCACCAGTTTTCACAATTTAGAGCTGCTGTAAATGTTCCAGAAATAAATATCTGAGTCACATTTACCTCTCCCTGGGTTCTCTACATCTTCAAAATTTTATGCCAACCTCATTTATCCAGTGGTGTATAAATCAGACACCTCTGTGGTTGCCCCAGGCTTTCATCCAGTCAAAGAAATGTAACCAAAGCTCTCATTTTTCAATTTTTCATCTACTAAATTTGTACCTCCCCAAAATAAATCCAGTACTGGCAAGTGTGTGATGAAACCAGTTGCCGTCCCCTGATGGTGTCAGTGAGCACTCAGCCCCTCTGCCAAGTATCTCCTGACGTTTTTCCAGAGCCATATTATTTGTAGTGACCTTGACTCAATAATTCTGTGCCTAAGCGCTTATCCTAAAGAAATCATTGGAAACATGGGAAATGTTATATGTATTAAATTATTTATAGTTCAGAAATTGCAGTCAATCTAAAAATCCACCAACGTGGGCATGATCAGGGAAATTATATTTTACTCCTTCAGTGGAATATTTTATGGTCATTAAATTATTCTGATACTAATTAGCAATGTGAAAAAATATATGGGCTATTATAGTTGGAAGTAAAGCAACACAAAAATAATATGTTCACTGGGGTTACGAATTACTCCTCTTACGCAAAGGATCATAGAACATAAGACTCTACCCATCCAAATTCTGAGAGATCTCCAGTTATATCAACTAAATATTGCTACATTAACCAATCACCTTAAAACTTACAGACTTAAAACAAGAGCCCCTTTAATGGCTCACGATTCTGCAGGTCAGCCATTTAGGCTGGAAGCTGCTGGCCATTCTTTTACTGGTCTTGACTGGGCTGTCTCATGCATCCTTGGTCAGCTGCAGATCAGGTAGGTAGCTATCTCAAATATCTGGGGTTTTTACTGGGTCAGTTCTGCCCCATATGGCCTGTCATTCTCCAGTGAGTGAGGCCAGGCTTCTTCTCATAGAGAGAGGTCCAGAGGGAGAATGGAAGTGTACAGAGCCCCTTAAGTCCTAGGCTTGGAACTCATATATCACTTCCTGCAAGCCAAAGCAAGTCACAAGGCCAGCCCAGATTCAAAGGTGGGAAATAAGGTCCACCTTTTGATAGGAGGAGCTTTGAGACCACATAGTTGAAGATGCGGATATAGAGAGGAAAATAATTGCAGCCATTTTTGAAAATATTCTGCCCTACCATCCCACTGTATTGTTGAGGTTCCTTATAGTTAGTGATTTTTCCAGAGTTTGGGTATTCCAGACCTGGTACTTCACCCCAGGCTGAGCTCCATCCTGAACACTCCAGTGTGCAACCCCTTGGGGTTGGCCATAGTGTCCATTCTGGCTGCTCAGTCCTGTGTCAAACCGATTCTTAAGTATTTTGAATGTCTCTTCCATTTGACCCTCTCTGATTGGAGGACCCCAAATATGCATGGGAGTTTACAACCTTTCCAGGGTTATCCCTCTTCTGATACACAGTTTAGAGAAAGAGAATGTAATTCTTCAGTTAATCTCCAATAACAGAGGGTGGAATGATGGTTGCTGGGACCCTTGTTTCTTTTTCTTTTTCCTTTCCTTTCCTTTTCTCTTCTCTTCTCTTTTGTTTTGCTTTTCTTTCCTTTTCTTTCTTTTTTTTCTGCTTTCTTTCTTTCTTTCAAGATTTATTTATTTATTTGAGAGTACATGAGGAGGAGGGGTGGAGGGAGAGAGAGCCTTGAGCTGACTCCACGCTGAGCATGGAACCCAATGTGGGGCTTGATCCCATGACCCTGAGATCATGACCTGAGCTGAAATCAAGAGTCAGACACTTAAAAAAAAAAAAGATTTTACTTATTTATTTGACAGAGATCACAAGTAGGTAGAGAGGCAGGCGGGGGTGGAGGGGAAGCAGACTCCCCACTGAGCAGAGTTCCTGGTGTGGAACTCAATCCCAGGACCCTGAGATCATGACCTGAGCCGAAGGCAAAGACTTTAGCCCACTGAGCCACCCAGGCACCCCCAAGAGTCAGGCACTTAACCAACTGTGCCACTCAGGCATCCCTGGGACACTATTTCTTATTTTAGATTAAAATCTTGTTTTCCTTTTTTATTTAAAGGAGAAAAATGAGGGTTACCTGGGTGACTCAGTCAGTTAAGCATCTGCCTCTGCCTCAGATCACAATCCCGGGGTCCTGGGATTGCATCCCATGTTGGGCTCCTTGCTGAGCAAGGAGCCTGCTTCTCCCTCTGTCTGCCACTCTCCCTGCTTCTCTGTGTCAAATAAATAAATAAATAAAATCCTAAAAACAAAAAAAGGAGAAAAATGACAATAGGAAGACTAAATATTTTTAAACAGCGTGAATTCTGGTTAATTTATTTATTTTAAAGACAGAAAAAAAAAACCATGAAGGGGGAGGAGTCAAGATGGCAGAGAAGTAGCAGGCTGAGACTACATCAGGTAGCAGGAGATCAGCTAGATAGCTTACCAAACCATTGCAAACACCTACAAATCCAACAGGAGATAGAAGAGAAGAAGGGCAACAATTCTAGAAACAGAAAATTGACCACTTTCTGAAATATAGGACCGGCAGAAAAGTGAATCCAAAGCGATGGGAAGATGGACCATGGGGGGAGGGGCCGGCGCCCAGTAAGCAGTGGAACAATGGAGCACAAAATCAGGACTTTTAAAAGTCTGCTCCACTGAGGGCCATCGCTCCAGAGACTAAACCAGGGTGAAGCCCACACGGGGTCAGTGTGGCCCCAGGTCCCGCGGGGTCACAGAAGGATTGGGGGGGACTGAGTGTTGCAGAGCTCACAGGTATTAGAACAGGGAAGCTGGCTACAGAGACAGAGCCGACGAGTGAGTTCTCAGGTCGGGGTTACCTTGAACCGGTCACAGGCTCGGTGAGCTCGGAGTGCAGCCAGAGGCCAGGGAAAGGGAATGATTGGGCACTGTTCTCTGAGGGCGCACTGAAGAGTGGGGCCCCCGAACCCTCAGCTCCTCCAGGCCAGAGACTGGGAGGCCGCCATTTTCATTCCTGTCCTCTGGAGCTCTACGGAAAGCCCTCAGGGAACAATAGCTCCCCAAAGCGAACCCGAGCGGATTACTCAGCCCGGCCCTGGGTAAGGGCGGTGCAATTCTGCCGGGGGCAAAGACACTTGAGAATCACTACAACAGGCCCCTCCCCCAGTAGATTAACAAGAAATCCAGCCAGGACCAAGTTCACTTACCAAGGAAAACAGCAGAATTCTAGAGGAGGAGAAAGCAAAGCATGGAATTCATGCTTTCTCCCCATGATTCTTTAGTCTTGCAGTTAATTTAATTTTTTTATTTAACTTTTTTTATTCTACTAAATTCTTTTTATCTTTTTCCCTTTCCTTTTCTAATGTTTTTTAACTACTTTATCTTAACAATATGTTTCATAAAAAATAATAATCTTTTTTGAAACTTCATTATTATAGTCATATTTTTCCTACATTGTACCTAACTTTATTTTTTGTATACACATAGGGTTTTTTCTTCTAAAAAATTTGGGGTACAACTTCTTCTAATAGATCAAAATATACCTTAAATCTAGCTCCGGGCTTGTTCTAGTCTCCAGCCTGAGCAAATTCTCTCCACTTTCTTTTCTTTATTTTCCCAACCAACCTACTTTATCAACTCCTTTTTTAGAAATTAAAAAAAAAAATTTCATTTCATCTTTATAGGCATATTCCATCCCTTCATTGTGTTTACCCTTATATATGTTTTTCATTCTTTGGGACGTAGTTCTTCTAAAAGACCAAAATACTCCCCAAATTAAGTGGGTGACCCTGTTCTAGGCACCAGTCTAATATATATATATTTTATTCTTTTTTATATTTTTCGTTATTTGTTTCTTTTTTTAATTTTTTTTTTCTGAAATGCTTTTTATCCTCTATCTTCTCCCCCCACCCCCCGCCAGTGATTTGAGGTCTCTTCTGATTTGGTAAAAGGGCATTTTCCTGGGGTCTTTGCACCCTTTTAGTATTTTATTTGCTCCTTCATATATTCTTATCTGGACAAAATGACAAGGCAGAAAACTCACTCCCTAAAAAAAACAAGAGGCAGTACTGAAGGTTAGGGACATAATCAATACAGACATTGGTAATGTGTCAGATCTAGAGTTCAGAATGATGATTCTCAAGGTTCTAGCTGGGCTTGAAAAAGGCATGGAAGTTATTAGAGAAACCCTCTCTGGAAAGATAAAAGCCCTTTCTGGAGAAATAAAAGAACTAAAATCTAACCAAGTTGAAATTTAAAAAGCTGTTAATGAGGTGCAATAAAAAATGGAGGCTCTTACTGCTAGGATAAGTGAGGCAGAAGAAAGAATTAGTGATATAGAAGACCAAATAGAAAATAAAGACGCTGAGCAGAAGAGAGACAAACAACTACTGGACCACGAGGGGAGAATTCGAGAGATAAGTGACACCATAAGACGAAACAACATTAGAATAATTGGGATTCCAGAAGAAGAGGAAACAGAGAGGGGAGCAGAAGGTATGTTGGAGAGAAATATTGGAGAGAATTTCCCCAATATGGCAAAGGGAACAAGCATCAAAATTCAAGAGGTTCAGAGAACCCCCCTCAAAATCAATAAGAATAGGTCCACAACCCGTCACCTAATAGTAAAATTTACAAGTCTTAGTGACAAAGAGAAGATCCTGAAAGCAGCCCGGGAAAAGAAGTCTGTAACGTACAATGGTAAAAATATTCGATTGGCAGCAGATTTATCCACAGAGACCTGGCAGGCCAGAAAGAGCTGGCATGATATATTCAGAGTACTAAATGAGAAAAACATGCAGCCAAGAATACTATATCCAGCTAGGCTATCATTGAAAATAGAAGGAGAGATTAAAAGCTTCCAGGACAAACAAAAACTGAAAGAATTTGCAAATACCAAACCAGCTCTCCAGGAAATATTGAAAGGGGTCCTCTAAGCAAAGAGAGACCCTCAAAGTAGTAGATCAGGAAGAAACAGAGACAATATACAATAACAGTCACCTTACAGGCAATACAATGGCACTAAATTCATATCTCTCAATACTTACCCTGAATGTTAATGGGCTAAATGCCCCAATCAAAAGACACAGGGTATCAGAATGGATCAAAAAACAAAACCCATTTATATGTTGCCTACAAGAAACTCATCTTAAACCTGAAGACACCTCCAGGTTTAAAGTGAGGGGGTGGAAAAGAATTTACCATGCTAATGGACATCAGAAGAAAGCAGGAGTGGCAATCCTTATATCAGATCAATTAGATTTTAAGCCAAAGACTATAATAAGAGATGAGGAAGGACACTATATCATACTCAAAGGAACTGTCCAACAAGAAGATCTAACAATTTTAAATATCTATGCCCCTAACGTGGGAGCAGCCAACTATATAAACCAATTAATAACAAAATCAAAGAAACACATCGACAAGAATACAATAATAGTAGGGGATTTTAACACTCCCCTCACTGAAATGGACAGATCATCCAAGCAAAAGATCAACAAGGAAATCAAGGCCTTAAATGACACACTGGACCAGATGGACATCATTCAGAACATTTCATCCCAAAGCAACAGGATACACATTCTTCTCTAGTGCACAAGGAACATTCACCAGAATAGATCACATTCTTGGTCCTAAATCAAGACTCAACCAGTATCAAAAGATTGGGATCATTCCCTGCATATTTTCAGACCACAATGCTCTAAAGCTAGAACTCAATCACAAGAGGAAATTTGGAATGAACCCAAATACATGGAGACTAAACAGCATCCTTCTAAAGAATGAATGGGTCAACCAGGAAATTAAAGAAGAATTGAAAAAATTTATGGAAACAAATGATAATGACAACACAATGGTTCAGAATCTGTGGGACACAACAAAGGCAGTCCTGAGAGGAAAATATATAGCGGTACAAGCCTTTCTCAAGAAACAAGAAAGGTCTCAGGTACACAACCTAACCCTACACCTAAAGGAGCTGGAGAAAGAACAAGAAAGAAACCCTAAACCCAGCAGGAGAAGAGAAATCATAAAGATCAGAGCAGAAATCAATGAAATAGAAACCAAAAAAACAATAGAACAAATCAACGAAACTAGGAGCTGGTTCTTTGAAAGAATTAATAAGATTGATAAACCCCTGGCCAGACTTATCCAAAAGAAAAGAGAAAGGACCCAAATAAATAAAATCATGAATGAAAGAGGAGAGATCACAACGAACACCAAAGAAATACAGAAAATTATAAGAACATATTATGAGCAACTCTACGCCAACAAATTTGACAATCTGGAAGAAATGGATGCATTCCTAGAGACATATAAACTACCACAACTGAACCAGGAAGAAATAGAAAGCCTGAACAGACCCATAACCAGTAAGGAGATTGAAACAGTCATCAAAAATCTCCAAACAAACAAAGCCCAGGGCCAGACGGCTTCCCGGGGGAATTCTACCAAACATTTAAAGAAGAACTAATTCCTATTCTCCTGAAACTGTTCCAAAAAATAGCAATAGAAGGAAAACTTCCAAACTCATTTGATGAGGCCAGCATCACCTTGATCCCAAAACCAGACAAGGATCCCAACAAAAAAGAGAACTACAGACCAATATCCTTGATGAACACAGATGCAAAAATTCTCGCCAAAATACTAGCCAATAGGATTCAACAGTACATTAAAAGGATTATTCACCACGACCAAGTGGGATTTATTCCAGGGCTGCAAGGTTGGTTCAACATCCGCAAATCAACCAATGTGATACAACACATTAATAAAAGAAAGAACAAGAACCATATGATACTCTCCATAGATGCTGAAAAAGCATTTGACAAAGTACAGCATCCCTTCCTGATCAAAACTCTTCAAAGTGTAGGGATAGACGGCACATACCTCAATATTATCAAAGCCATCTATGAAAAACCCACCGCAAATATCATTCTCAATGGAGAAAAACTGAAAGCTTTTCCGCTAAGGTCAGGAACACGGCAGGGATGTCAATTATCACCACTGCTATTTAACATAGTACTAGAAGTCCTAGCCTCAGCAATCAGACAACAAAAGGAAATTAAAGGCATCCAAATCGGCAAAGAAGAAGTCAAACTATCACTCTTTGCAGATGATATGATACTCTATGTGGAAAACCCAAAAGACTCCACTCCAAAACTGCTAGAACTTGTACAGGAATTCAGTGAAGTGTCAGGATATAAAATCAATGCACAGAAATCAGTTGCATTTCTCTACACCAACAACAAGACAGAAGAAAGAGAAATTAAGGAGTCAATCCCATTTACAGTGGCACCCAAAACCATAAGATACCTAGGAATAAACCTAGCCAAAGAGGCAAAGAATCTATACTCAGAAAACTATAAATTACTCAAGAAAGAAATTGAGGAAGACACAAAGAAGTGGAAAAATGTTCCATGCTCCTGGATTGGAAGAACAAATATTGTGAAAATGTCTATGCTACCTAAAGCAATCTACACATTTAATGTAATCCGTATCAAAATCCCATCCATTTTTTTCAAAGAAATGGAACAAATAATCCTAAAATTTATATGGAACCAGAAAAGACCTCGAATAGCCAAAGGAATATTGAAAAAGAAAGCCAAAGTTGGTGGCATCACAATTCCGGGCATTAAGCTCTATTACAAAGCTGTCATCATCAAGACAGTATGGTACTGGCACAAAAACAGACACAGAGATCAATGGAACAGAATAGAGAGCCCAGAAATAGACCCTCAACTCTATGCAGCAACATCTTCCTAGGAACATCACCAAAGGCAAGGGAAGCAAGGGCAAAAATGAACTTTTGGGATTTTATCAAGATCAAAAGCTTTTGCACAGCAAAGGAAACAGTGAACAAAACCAAAAGACAACTGACAGAATGGGAGAAGATATTTGCAAATGACATATCAGATAAAGGGCTAGTGTCCAAAATCTGTAAAGAACTTAGCAAACTCAACACCCAAAGAACAAATAATCCAATCAAGAAATGGGCAGAAGACATGAACAGACATTTCTGCAAAGGAGACATCCAGATGGCCCACAGACACATGAAAAAGTGCTCCAGATCACTCGGCATCAGGGAAATACAAATCAAAACCACAATGAGATATCACCTCACACCAGTCAGAATGGCTAAAATTAACAAGTCAGGAAATGACAGATGCTGGCGAGGATGCAGAGAAAGGGGAACCCTCCTATGCTGTTGGTAGGAATGCAGGCTGGTGCAACCACTCTGGAAAACAGCATGGAAGTTCCTCAAAAAGTTGAAAGTAGAGCTACCGTATGACCCAGCATTTGCACTACTGGGTATTTACCCTAAAGATACAAACGTAGTGATCCGAAGGGGCACGTGCACCCGAATGTTTATAGCAGCAATGTCCACAATAGCCAAACTATGGAAAGAACCTAGATGTCCATCAACAGATGAATGGATAAAGAAGATGTCGTATATATATATACAATGGAATACTATGCAGCCATCAAAAGAAATGAAATCTTGCCATTTTCGATGACGTGGATGGAACTAGAGGGTATTATGCTTAGCAAAATAAGTCAATTGGAGAAAGACAACTATCATATGATCTCCCTGATATGAGGAAGTGTAGATGCAACGTGGGGGGTTTGGGGGGCAGGAAAAGAATAAATGAAACAAGATGGGATCGGGAAGGAGACAAACCATAAGAGTCTTAATCTCACAAAACAAACTGAGGGTTGCTGGGGGGAGTTGGGGAGGGAGAGGGTGGTTGGGTTATGGACATTGGGGAGGGTATGTGCTATGGTGAGTGCTGTGAAGTGTGTAAACCTGGCAATTCACAGACCTATACCCCTGGGGATAAAAATACATTATATGTTTATAAAAAAACATTTTAATTAAAAAAAAAACCATGAGGGGTGCCTGGGTGGCTCAGTGGGTTAAGCCGCTGCCTTCGGCTCGGGTCATGATCTCAGGGTCCTGGGATCGAGCCCCGCGTCAGGCTCTCTGCTCAGCAGGGAGCCTGCTTCCTCCTCTCTCTCTGCCTGCCTCTCTGCCTGCTTGTGATCTCTCTCTGTCAAATAAATAAATAAAATCTTAAAAAAAAAACAAACCCATGAGCACACAGATAATAATGGCATAGTATTGAAGTTACATGTCATTTTGGGGACTGACTGATATGGGATTGAATTGTGAGCCTTAAACTCTTAGGAGAAGCCAACGCTTTTGTCTGTTGAATCCTGGTGTTCTCTCTCCTTATTGACAGAAAACCCAAAATAATTTATCATCAGGAAGCCCAAATGCCAATTTTAAAAAGTGTTTTGATAGCTTTCTGGTTGGAGATTGTGCATTAGCCTTGTAAGCTAAATATTATTTTCTTTCTAGTGCATTTTGAACCGAATGTCAGTTATTGCTTATGGTATATGATATGACTTGGGTGTGTGATTCTCCCACTCATTAGCAGAGTCCAATGATAGAAGCAGTCTCTTCAGTGGAGATAGGCAGCTTTTCATCTACTGTAAACTCTTAAGGCAAAGTGGCTGCCTAGTCAGCTGTTGACCACGGATGTGTTGATTTGTGTTAGACATTTGACCTACAGGTGCAAAAAGTAACATCACTGGGCAGGAGGCCATCATTCATTTCCTTTGTCACCTGGGACGCTGAGATGATGTGTATGCCTCTTCTGCAATATGAGAGTGCGTCAGCCCATCCAAGGACTGCTGACAGCCTCCTCATCCTCAGCCTCTTACCGAGAGAGAGGCTGGGGTGGGCAAGGCCATTTGCTTAGGAAAGCATTGCTGTGTTCCATTGGAAAAAAAAAAAAAATCAAATCCATTAATAGTGGGAGTTTTTCTTTGGCTTCAGTTGATTTCAATGGCTCTTAACCTGTGAAACTTTAAAAAGAGTGCTTGCCCCTAGTCCCTGAGGATTCTGACTTGCTGAGTCTAGAGGGGCCTGGAAATCTCTGTGTTTCATAGCTGTAGAGGTGATTCTGACATGTGCTAAGGGTTGAGACCCTTCAGATTAGGTCTATGTTTTGAGGAAGAAGAGTCTGCCAATTCTTTAAACAGCGTTCATCGTCAGCATCCTTTTGTCTTCTTTGCCATTGCAATATGCTGAAAACCTCCCTGTGGCCTTTTTTTTTTTTTAAAGATTTTATTTATTTATTTGACAGAGAGAAATCACAAGTAAGCAGAGAGGCAGGCAGAGAGAGAGGAGGAAGCAGGCTCCCTGCTGAGCAGAAAGCCCGATGTGGGGCTCGAACCCAGGACCTGGGATCATGACCTGAGCCGAAGGCAGCGGCTTAACCCACTGAGCCACCCAGGCGCCCCTCTCCCTGTGGCCTTTGTGCGTGTGACATCAGTCTCAAAATAAAAAAGCCGGACACTCCCTCTGTTCTGTTTTCCAAACGTTTGTAGTAGGAAGAACCGCCCCGCCCCCCCGCCGCCTCGTCCCTTGCAGGTACCTGGCAGCAGTGACTGCAGAGAGGCAGGAGTTGGGGTTCCAGAAAGAATCCAGGCTCACAAAGCTTCTGTACAGGAAAATTAAATAGCAAATAAGTACTGACCATAAGCACAGCAGGCACTCTGAGAGGCCATGGGAGGGAGAGAAACTTCAGGAGACATTGCGTCTCTGAAGGGTGGATGGGCTCAGATGGGGCACATGAAAAGAGAGAACACATTCCTGGCCCAGGAGGGGCACATCACAGCCCCCGGGGCTCTGTTTGCAGAGGTCTGAAAAGTCATAGGCAGCCTAGCCCCTGTCCCTCTCTCCATCGACTTCCAGCCACAGGGACAGAGCCCTGAGCTTAGGCCCCTTGCTTTCCAGTTATTAGGCCTGGCGTTCCCTCTGCTCTCCGTGCTCTGCCCTTCCTCAGGATCCTTGTGTGGCTGCTGCCTCTCTAGTGTAGGCCTCGGCACAAATGTCACCCCTCACCATCACTCACGGATGTCTCACTGATAATTCTTTTTCCATCAGTGGCTCTAAGAGATGGCAGCCTCCACATGTGGTCCCCAGCTGCTGGACAGTTTCCCATGCCCACACCACAGGCAGAACTGGCCTTCCTGACTCCCAGCTTCAGCTGGGAAGCTCAGCCCTGGTTTGGCAAGTCTGGGGCCTGTGGCCTCCAGCATGCAGCAGGCTGGTGCTACAGCCTGTCCCTGTGATGGCTATCCTGGTCAAGGTCCCCAGAGGCTGGGGTGACTGGGTGGCTCAGTCAGTTAAGTGTCTGTCTTCTGTTCAGGTCATGATCCTGGGGTCTTAGGATCGAGCCCCTTGACTGCTTCTCCCTCTCCTCCCAGCTTGTGCTCTCTCGCTACCTCTGTCTCTAGCTCTCAAATAAATAAATAAAATCTTAAAAAAGAAAAAAACATCCCCAGAGGCTTTGGCTTCCTACCTTGCTATCCACTACTCTCTGGGGGTCCCTTTCTTTTAGACCAATTCAAGTGGGTTTCCTTGTCATTTGGGTTGTGTGCTGCCTGGCATTTCAATGTGTTTGGAAAATGGGGGGACTTCGGACATCACTGTCCCTGTTCATATTTGTACTGAAGTCACATTATCCTTTAAAACAAATCTGATCACTTCCTTTCCTATAAAAAACTCTCATGATTTCTTCTACTGACAAAATAATGTACAAGCTCGTTAGCATGACCCAGAAAGCCTGTTAACAGCTGGCCCTGTACACTCTCTGCACCTGCCTTTCAGCATCCTCCACAGCAAACCACAAAGGAGTCTGGGAATTGTAGTTTCCAAGGCTCCTGCCTAGAGGCAAGAGCTTAGAAGAGTAGTAGGGGTCCTGAGTATCAAGAAATGATGTTCAGCATACATGTGCCACAGTCCTTGTCTACAGGGAACTCATAAACTAAAGGAGTCCAGATCATTCTGGGCAGGACCTGGAATATGCTTTGTAATGCTGCCCTTCAGTCACTCAACACCTAGGGTCCCTAAACCCCTTCCTAATGCAAGCCCACAGGTCACTGAGAGCACCACACAGCAAGAAAGGGCTCACTGAGGAGTGGGAGCCAGCTGAAGATGACAGAAGCCTAGAAGGGAAGCACTATAACCTAAAGAGGAAGAGCAGAGCCTTTGAAGCCAGACTTCAAAGGGTTCAAATCCCAGCTCCTCTACTCTCTGACTGGGTGAAAGGCACTTAAACCTCTGTCTCGATTTCTCCATCTGTTAAGTGGAGATAGCAACAGTACCTTCCTTGTCCAGTTGTTGTAGGATTAAATGAGTGAATCCATGCAAAGCGATGGCACTTCATAAATCCTCAGTGAACTTAGCTGTCTTCATCATCACTGGCATTGCCATCATCATCATCCCTGTGACGTCATATGGCCGAGAACTTATCAGATCTTACACCAAAATAAGGTTGCACTAATGGAGAAGATGAGGGGCAGGTCCAGTTTCTGGTTAGACTGACTCGCTCCCTTCCTTGGACTTCCACCTCTAGGCCCGAGCTGTCGGTTCCTCTGTACAAGGAGGAGAGGTGGGATTCATCCTGCTCTGTCAACCTGGGACCCTGCAGCCATCTTCAGACTGAGATTCTGTGGGATCTCAGAGGATACTGCTCAGGCTTTCATTCCATGAAAGTTCCCCTCAGCATAAAATGTTTGGGTCCAGGAGCCAAAATCATATTCAACTCACTTTATATTTTGTGGGTGTTTTCAGTAATGCTAAATTTCTGAGGGAGTTTTGTGACAGTATTTATGATTATCTTTAGTAGGTATTGGGTCCAGGTGACTGTAAAATCTAAGAATTCAGAGGATGGAGTCCCCTGTGGGGATTTAATCATTTCTTTCAGTTATGTTCGTGCACTGTGTCTTTTCCCTTTCCTACCTGGAACCATAAACTTAATAAGTAGTATCCATGATTTTAAAATATTCAGTGCACTCAGATGTTAGTGTGATATCCCAAAATTAGGAACATCTTAAGTATGTGGCATATAATTGCCATAACAACAGCCATAATAGAACAATTTAAATGGGTTAACTAAAAAAATTTAAATGTATGGGAGATGCAGCTACAATAGAAAAAACTAGAAAGCCTCAGGAGTTGCCCAGCTGCTTTAGATGCTCCGCGAACAGCTCTTTCAGTGGAGCTCCCTCCACATCCACACTGTGCTTGGTGCTGTGCATCCCTGACAGCCAGATGGGAGTGCCTGCTCTGTTGTGAACAGGAACAAAGAGGGACTCATATGTTTGCCATCTTTGATCATCACACATCAAGACTAGGTTTTCACCATCACACATCAAGACTAGGTTGGAAACTGGCCATTCAAAAAATTACTTCCAGGAGGGTTTCTTCTCTGAGTAAGCATGGCCACTGGGCACAACCATGTTGGCTTTGGGAGGCCTCTGGCTGCTTATACACTGGGGTAGAGTAAGGGTCTCTAAGCATGCTTAGGGTCATGTATTAGTTATCACTTATGTCATCAACAAATTACAGAGTCCACCTGGTTTAAGCAGAGAGTAATCATGCTACATCACCTAGAAGGGAATCCAGCGGTACAGGAGATCCCAAGTCTCTGCCTACTCCTCATTCTCAAATTGTCCTCTTCCTTACATGAGCTGCTTTCTCGGACTGTGGCAGGCCATGGAGAGCAGTCCCAGACGTCACACCAAGACAGACCCTCCAAAGGGCCTCCAGGTTCTGCCCAGGTCTTGGAGAGGGAAGCCTTCTCAAGAAACTCACAGCAGACTTCCCATAAAGTCTCCTTGACCAGCTTCAGGTCAATGCCTTGGCTGGGTTTCTGTTTACCAGGATTGGCTCAGACTAGTTGGAAATGACCTCTGGGACTTGGGTGAAGCAAGCCACATGGAGAAGTACTTACCGAAATAAAATTGGGGTTCAGTTAAGAAGCAAAGAAGTGGGAGATGGAATTTCCAGGGCCACAGAGGTGTCCACTACATGCTATATTTCATTTTTTGTTTATTTGTGAAATTACTTAAAGTTTAGTTTTCCCATAAAACTGTATACAAAGGAAAGTAGAAGCAAACAATTTTAGGATAATTCTCTTCCTCATTGAAGAAATCACTATGATCCCTTTGGGTCTGCTCACACCCACCTTAGACTCAAAAAGATCTAGAAGCAACTCTGAAGACACTTAACCCAGTCACCTTACATTTACACACAGGCTCATGGAATCAAGATCCAAAAGAAGTTTCAACTCTAGTTTTAAAAAACCAGCTATGTAGATCCTATCTTCAAATGTGCAGCCTTGGGCAGTAATAAGATTTACTGAACTAAATGTTATGAACACACATGATATTAACTTCAGTGTAGTACTTTCCAGAATGACTCTAGTTCCTATATTTGGACTCTGGCAAATATTGTCATCCTAGGTGGGTTTGAGGCTCTTAATTGTGGGGAGTTGGTTGAGAGAAGAATGCTGCTTCCACAGACCCACATCTCTAGCCAGACAAAATTTGAAGAGGGCTCAAACCCCTGGAGAGTTTCAGTGTTTCTGGGGTGAAAGGAGAAGCTAGAATGTGTCTTCCGTCAGTCACAGCTCCATGTCCTGTCCTTTGCAGAGCTAAATTACACAACCAGATTTCACCCCACAGGGCCCCCATTTGATCTTATTTTGTTTCTGAGTTTTGGACCAAGAAAAAGCAATATAAAGATAAGCATCATATTCCACTCACAGCCGAAACCTGTATCCCAGGGGCAGAAAGAGGAAGCTGCCTTGTTTTTCTCTTCACATCATCTCAGTTCTTGAGCCAGCAG
Organism: Lutra lutra; assembly: GCF_902655055.1. Classification (NCBI taxonomy): domain Eukaryota; kingdom Metazoa; phylum Chordata; class Mammalia; order Carnivora; family Mustelidae; genus Lutra; species Lutra lutra. The sequence continues at coordinate 152,458,797 of NC_062278.1, forward strand.
GAAACTATATCCTACTCAGCTGCTCGGTCTTATTTTCCTTCCTTCCACCAAGTTAAACAGGAACAACTTTCTTTCCTCCTGCTTGTTAGAAGAACCAAGTCCCTGTCCCTTTGCTTAGACTTCCTCAACCCCCAGCCACACCTGCTTGGTGGCCTTCCTCGTCTCTGCTCTTGGACACCCTCCTTTTTGCCCCTACATTCAGCCCCCACCCTGATCTTCCTAGTCACTATGGAGATTTTAACCAGGTTCTGTCAAGAGTGCTTGGAGTCACACCAGGCACTCTGGTGCCTGGATGCACCAGTATGTGCAGGGAGCACCAGCAAGGAGCTCTGGGGCCTTCGGCAGGGCCTCTGCAGTCTTCAGTGAGTGGTTCGCACAAAAAGCAGTGATCAGATGGATTTGCAGTGTCCTGGCACCAAAAAAGGCCTGGACTGGGCCTCTGGGCCCAGCGGTCATGCAGGCCTGGAGAAGCACAGCTCAGGGAGATGATACAGAGCAGATTGACCTCTGCCTTGGGGATAACCATCACTTGCAGGGGGAAGGTCTCTAAGATGAAGGCAAGAACCAGGAAGGGATGGAGTAGAGAGAGAAGGCCTTAGCATGGAAGAGAAAGATGGTACTCTACAGATTTGGCAAGAGCTTTGGCCCCAAATCTGTACTCCTGTGCTACTTCTGAGCATACTCTCAGAGCCTTCTTGTTTTGCCTGGCCGCAACCTCCCTTTCTCCTCATGCAGGGCTGTAGTGGTAGCCTGAGGTGTTGCCTGGGCCCTGGTGGAGATACTCTACCTGTCTTTACCATGAGACCTGCCTCCTCCTTCTGAAGGTCTGTACAGACCTCAGGACTGCACCCAGGTGGACCCTCTGTTAGTTATAACAGCCTCAGCCTTCCAGCTGCCCTCACTCCCCCGTCTGCTTTCCCCCATGGCTTCTGGCAGCTTTGTAGCCTCTGAACTTGGGTTGGGCAGATCCAAAAATGAAACCTCAGGTGACCACCAGAACAACTTTGTGCCAAATCCGGGCTCTGGAACTTGGCTCTTTGGCTCCAGAAAGTGGCCTCTCTGAGCCTCGCTCGCCCCCTCTGAAAAACAGAGATGAAAATACTACCTGCATCAGAGACTTATGCCACGGATTCAGGAGGATAATATATGAAAGAGCTTCATAAACTGCCATGCACCAGTCTGTTGTCTTTTTAAAGGAAATTGTTATAGGTCAATGCCTACAGGTGCAGAGCCTCTCGTTTGGTGTGGCACAGCGACACGCCCAACAGAACACTGTCCTGGGAAACATCTTCTTTCCCTCGATATCGACAAAATGAGTGCAGCTGTCAGGCACTCTCTGGTTCAAATTTCGATCAATAATGAGAATATAGGGGGAACGATCTCCAAATTCTACTCTCTGGAGGCAGCCGGTGCTATCTCTCCTTTCCCAGAGCTCTGAGGATTCGTGTTCTGGTCACCTGAACCTTTAAGCCCACTCTCTGGGGCAGGCCCGTCCCTTCAGATCTCAGATGTGTTCTTCATTTGCCCCAAGACTCAACATTTTGGATGGTCCCTTGCTGCTTGGGACCATCCCAGTCAAAGCTCCAGTCCTTGTACCCATCCCTTGGCTAAAAGGGGAGGTCAAGGCATAACAACAGGTGACAGAAAAAGAATAAGGTAAACCATAAGCTGGGAGAACAGTTGGGACATGTGATTCACGTCCCAACTGTTCTCCCAGCTTATGGTTTACCTCTTAATTCCATTCATACTGGTTTCCATGCAGACTGTGATTTTATGTAGTCACATTTGTGACCTATACTGTGGAAAGGAACAAAGACAAGGAGCTCTTGAGCTCTGAGGGCTGCCTCTCAGTGGGTCTCTCTTGAGCCCTTATTCTTTTTCTGTCTTTTGTTAAGTTGGGATTGGGTTGAGAGTGCCAAGGCTGTTTCACACTTCCTGTCATCTGACAACTACAGGAGAATGAGAGAATTAATCTAGTCAGTGAGTTGGAACCCACACAGTTTGAGGTCAGACCCTGGGCAGGTATCTGCCATTCATGGCCACACTTTCTCTAGTTCATTTTCTCCCCTGAGACAATAAGCCAGGCCCTTGTGGATCAACTGTCATCTCATCGGGTACATATTCTGTCATTGTGGAATCCTAGAACTGGGATGGGTAAGGGACTGGTCCTTAGTCCTTTCTGCATTGATGTCCTTAATACATTATGGCAAAGCCCATGCGTGGTTGAGGATGGCTCACTACACCTACCCTGCTGGGAGGATCGATGGCAGCGGCAACTAGGTCAGTTTTGGTTAGAGTGACCGGAAGAGCCACACACATTTCTTGGGCACATGGCATCACCCTAGAGCCTTCTGATGACAGGAAAGTTTCTGAGCAAGTTCACCAGCAGATGGGTTGTCCTCTCATGAATGTTCATACATCTGATGGATGCACCAGCTTGTCTGGACTAGTAGCTCAGAGGTTTGGTCTGAGTACCATTACTGATTTTTCCCCACCCTTTATCATCTCTCCACCCTTTGGCCATTCTCTTAAAGTCAGATTCTCATCTTTCTTTGAAAATATTTCTCATAAGAAATGTTTTCTCCCTTTGCTAGACACTCCTGGAACAAGAGAGGATGAACAAGAGGCTTTGATCTTGTAGGCATTCTTTTTACGTTTGATCTTTTGATCCGATGTTTTGTTTCTATGTACTTAATGGTTTGCTTCAAAATCACCTAAATATTAGGTCAAATAAGACAATACTTTCAAAAGCAAAACCCATACTGATGTTTTATTGAAACCCCTAACAAATTGCTGTTAAATTGTCCTTTGCAACCAGCAAGTTGTTTCTAACCAGGCAGGAGGTAAAGAGAACTTCCCAGGTCTCCTCTGTAACAGGGGATCACCAACTTCATGATTCCCAAAGCCCAGAGAGCAAATCACATATCAGTGTTCTGCTTTGTCTCATCACTGTTCTATGATTCTTTACAGGAAGTAATAGACAAGTTGCATCTTCTGGGGCATTCCCTGAACACCACAGGCTGTACACCATCATCCCTGTCTTTTTCATGGGGGCTATGGGATGACCTGGCACACTCTTCGTAGGCCCCATTGTACTGTGGGCCTCTGAGCTGGTGAGGTGGGCAGTGCAGGGTACAGATGCCTCAGGTGGTCTCATACACAATGTCAGTGGACCAGGAACTGCATCTGGGTTGCCAGAGTTGGGGAGCTATGATGGCACCATCTTTTACCTTCGCCCTTTATCTCCCCTGCCACCATATAGATTAAAGTCCTAGGCACATGAGTCCATGAGATACAGGACACAGAGGACTCCAACAGATCGGAGCACAGACAGCTCTTTGGCACCTAATAGTCCTCACCACCTGTTCAGATTTCAGAAACCTATGTGAACGACTGCGAATCGAGCCTGGTGGAATTTGTATTCTGGCTCAGTACAGTTGCAGTCGTGTATTCTAGGCCAAGGCCTATAATTAATTTGGCTATATCTGTGCCCAAATATTCTTACAAATAAGAATTTGAGATTCTGTGGTTACTACCCATCTTTAAGGCCATGAGTCAGCCCTTTTATTTTTCTTAATGGTTTATGCCTTCTTAGGAAAAACACTACTACTGTGACTGAATATCAGTGTATTGTCAGCTGTCCGTGTGGCTGTCCAATCTGAAAATAAACTGCAAACTAATGCATGCGCCCAAAAAAGGAAAAGTGAGACACATCCCAGGTATCCAACAATAGAGAAATGGTTAGCTAAATTTTGAACATGAAAGCTTTACAAATTAGTACACAAAGACTTCTGCTTCAGGACAGGATTGAATAAGAGGGCACAGCCTGAAAGAAAACAAAACAAATAGGAAAAAAATCATACACACAAAAACACATATATGTATATATACATATACATATATATACACACACATATACAGTGGCTTTTTTAAGGCACTGGCCATAAAAGATAAAGATAGTGGTCCCTGAGAGTTCACAGGGAGATGAGTCCTATCATTTCCCCAGCTCAGGAGTCTGCAGGCCACAGTATGTGGAGGAGGGACTGAGCTAGAGCCAAGAGCTGAGAGTCCAGGGAGATCAGGGCAGCAAGAGTTCACAGAACACAGAAGCAGAGCAGAGAGGTCTGCATACAGAGGAACCTCAGAGACCCATAGCTGATCCCCCTTGAATATTCCACAGAGTACTGATCAATGCCAGTGTGTGAGGCCAGTGAAAGAGCTATCCAAAGGGATTAAAGGGAACAGAACCCAGTACTCATAGCCAGAAAGTGTTCCCACCAGTTTAACTGGAAAACCTCAAGATTCATGAGGCATAAAGTAGAATACACAGTAAATGTCTATCCCCAGTAGCAGGGGATAACTAGCCCCAAATTGAGCAGTGTTCTAGACCCTCTTCACAAATCAAAAAAGTAAGACCCCAAATAATCAAAATGATTCCAATAATTCAGCTGCATCCCAATGCAAAACCCAAGAATATTTATGAGAATACAAAAATATCAAGCACCAGGATAAATTGCATAATATCTGGTATCAAAGATTACAAGGTATACCAAGAGCAGAAAAACACAATCCATCAAAACAAACCCAGAACTGACAGATGTTAGAATTATCAGACAAGGATGTTAAAAGTTGTTATTACTGTATTCTGCATACTTAAAAAGTTTAGCAGAGATGTAAAAAAATATATATATTTATATATACATATAAATATACATATATGTGTATATATATTTATTTGAGAAGATATAAAATAGAACTCTTAGAGATGAAATATACATGGAAGGAAATCAACAGTAGATTAAATATTGAAGAAGAAGTGTTTACTAAGTTTGAACACATAGTTATGGACAATATCCAAAATGGGACACAGAAAAAAATAACAAAAAGAAAAAGATAAAGAATATCAGTGAACTTTTGGATAACTTCAAGTTGCCTAATATAGGTGTCATTGAAGTCCCTGAAAAAAAGAGGGGGGAGCAGCAAAAATATTTGAAGAAAGAATTTTTTGGAATTTTTCTAAATTTGGTGGAAGCAATAAACCCACAGATCCAACATGTTCAGCGAACCCCAAGCACAAGAAACATGAAGAAAAAGTAAAGGCACATTACAAGAAGATTGCTCAAAACTAGAGATAAAGTAAAAAACCAGGTAGCCAGAGAAAAAACAAACATACAGAGAAACAGAGATGAGGATGACAGCCCATTTCTCTTTAGAAAAAGTGCACGAGAGAAGACAATGAGGCAACACCTTTGAAGCAGTGAATGGAAAGCTGTCAACTTAGAATTCTATATCCAGCAAATAATATCTTTCAAAACTGAAGGCAAAAAAAAAAGAGACATTTTCAGATATACAAAAGCTGAAGGAATTCATTATCAGCAGACAGATCCACACTGTAAGAAGCCCTGCAGTTGGAAGGAAGAGGATGTCAGATTGAAATCTGTATCTACACAAAGGAATGAAGGTCATTAGAAGTGGTAATGATGTTTCTAGGAGCAGAATATGCAAATTCACAGTAGCCCCATTTGTAATAGCCCAAAGCTGGAAGCAAGCCAAATGCCCATCAGTAAGTGATCAGATAAATACACTAGTATATCCATCCATGCAATGGAGTACCACTCAGCTATAAAAAGGAATGAATTATTGATACATGCTACAACATGGATGAGTCTCAACATAATTATGCTGAAAGTAGCTAGATAACATATACTGTCTGATTCCATCTACATAAAATTTTATGAAATGCAAAATAGTATATTTTGAAGACAGATCAGTGCTTTCCTGGAGATGGAGATGGGACCAGAAAGGAGAAGGGAGAGATTACAAATAGGCATGAGGACACTTTGGGGATGGCAAATATTTTCACCATCTGGATTATGGTGTTGGTTTCACATATGTATACAATTGTATGCATATGTACAATGTAGCAGGTTGTATAATTTCTGTTTGTGTCATTTATCATGTCAGTTAAGCCTCAATAAAGCTGTGAAGAATGATTAATACATGAAGACAGAATGAAAAAAGTGAGAAGGAAATAGAAAAAGGACATAGAAAAACATTTTTAAAAGCACAATTTTATTTCTTGAGGAATCTCCACACTGTTCTCCAAAGTGGCTGCACCAACTTGCATTCCCACCAACAGTGGAAGAGGGTTCCCCTTTCTCCACATCCTCTCCAACACATGTTGTTTCCTGTCTTGCTAATTCTGGCCATTCTAACTGGTGTAAGGTGGTATCTCAATGTGGTTTTAATTTGAATCTCCCTGATGGCTAGTGATGATGAACATTTTTTCATGTGTTTGATAGCCATTTGTATGTCTTCACTGGAGAAGTATCTGTTCATATCTTCTGCCCATTTTTTGATATGATTATCTGTTTTGTGTGTGTCGAGTTTGAGAAGTTCTTTATAGATCCTGGATATCAGCCTTTTGTCTGTACTGTCATTTGTAAATATCTTCTCCCATTCCGTGGGTTGCCTCTTTGTTTTCTTGACTGTTTCCTTTGCTGTGCAGAAGCTTTTGATCTTGATGAAGTCCCAAAAGTTCATTTTCGCTTTTGTTTCCTTTGCCTTTGGAGACCTATCTTGAAAGAAGTTGCTGTGGCTGATATCGAAGAGGTTACTGCCTATGTTCTCCTCTAGGATTCTGATGGATTCCTGTCTCACATTGAGGTCTTTTATCCATTTCAAGTTTATCTTTGTACTTATTTGTGGAGCATAACAAATAACATGGAGGACATGGGGAGATGGAGAGGAGAAGGGAGCTGAGGGAAATTGGAAGGGGAGGTGAACCATGAGAGACTATGGACTCTGAAAAACAACCTGAGGCTTTTGAAGGGATGGGGCGTGGGAGGTTGGGGGAACCAGGTGATGGGTATTGGGGAGGGCACATATTGCATGGAGCACTGCGTGTGGTACAAAAACAATGAATACTGTTACACTGAAAAGAAATTAAAAAATAATAATTTTTTAAAAAGCACAATTTTAGAAGCCCTGTATCAACTAGGTAAAAACTACAAGTGATATAGATGGTTAAAAAGAAGTAATTTAAAGATGTCATGTTTAGAAAAAGAGTTATTATAATAATTTTTGCCACTTGTTTTAATACACAAAATGAATAAATAGACGATGCACTTTATTTTCAGATTTTGTCATTTTATGGATTTGAGTTTCAGTGTTGCTTGTTTAAGCTTTTTTTTTTTTTTAATTTTTTTTTATTTTTTTCAGCATAACAGTATTCATTATTTTTGCACCACACCCAGTGCTCCATGCAATCCGTGCCCTCTACAATACCCACCACCTGGTGCCCCCAACCTCCCACCCCCCACCCCTTCAAAATTCTCAGATCGTTTTTCAGAGTCCATAGTCTCTCATGGTTCACCTCCCCTTCCAATTTCCCTCAACTCCCTTCTCCTCTCCAACTCCCCTTGTCCTCCATGCTATTTGTTATGCTCCACAAATAAGTGAAACCATATAATAATTGACTCTCTCTGCTTGACTTATTTCACTCAGCATAATCTCTTCCAGTCCCGTCCATGTTGCTACAAAACTTGGGGATTCATCCTTTCTTTCTTTTTTTTTTTTTTTTTACAGCTTTATAAACATATATTTTTATCCCCAGGGGTACAGGTCTGCGAATCGCCAGGTTTACACACTTCACAACACTCACCATAGCACATACCCTCCCCGATATCCATAACCCCACCCCCTCTCCCAACACCCTCCCCCCATCAACCCTCAGTTTGTTTTGTGAGATTAAGAGTCACTTATGGTTTGTCTCCCTCCCAATCCCATCTTGTTTCATTTACTCTTCTCCTACCCCCTCGACCCCCATGTTGCATCTGCTCTCCCTCATATCAAGGAGATCATATGATAGTTGTCTTTCTCCGATTGACTTATTTCGCTAAGCATGATACCCTCTAGTTCCATCCACGTCGTCGCAAATGGCAAGATTTCATTTCTTTTGATGGCTGCATAGTATTCCATTGTGTATATATACCACATCTTCTTTATCCATTCGTCTGTAGATGGACATCTAGGTTCTTTCCATAGTTTGGCTATTGTAGACATTGCTGCTATAAACATTCGGGTGCATGTGCCCCTTCGGATCACTATGTTTGTATCTTTAGGGTCAATACCCAGCAGTGCAATTGCAGGGTCATAGGGTAGTTCTATTTTCAACATTTTGAGGAACCTCCATGCTGTTTTCCAGAGTGGTTGCACCAGCTTGCATTCCCACCAACAGTGTAGGAGGGTTCCCCTTTCTCCGCATCCTCGCCAGCATCTGTCATTTCCTGACTTGTTAATTTTAGCCATTCTGACTGGTGTGAGGTGATATCTCATGGTGGTTTTGATTTGTATTTCCCTGATGCCGAGTGATATGGAGCACTTTTTCATGTGTCTGTGGGCCATCTGGATGTCTTCTTTGCAGAAATGTCTGTTCATGTCCTCTGCCCATTTCTTGATTGGATTATTTGTTCTTTGGGTGTTGAGTTTGCTAAGTTCTTTATAGATTTTGGACACTAGCCCTTTATCTGATATGTCATTTGCAAATATCTTCTCCCATTCTGTCAGTTGTCTTTTGGTTTTGTTCACTGTTTCCTTTGCTGTGCAAAAGATTTTGATCTTGATAAAATCCCAAAAGTTCATTTTTGCCCTTGCTTCCCTTGCCTTTGGTGATGTTCCTAGGAAGATGTTGCTGCGGCTGACGTCGAAGAGGTTGCTGCCTGTGTTTTCCTCGAGGATTTTGATGGATTCCTTTCTCACATTGAGATCCTTCATCCATTTTGAGTCTATTTTCGTGTGTGGTGTAAGGAAATGATCCAATTTCATTTTTCTGCATGTGGCTGTCCAATTGTCCCAACACCATTTATTGAAGAGGCTGTCTTTGTTCCATTGGACATTCTTTCCTGCTTTGTCGAAGATGAGTTGACCATAGAGTTGAGGGTCCATTTCTGGGCTCTCTATTCTGTTCCATTGATCTATGTGTCTGTTTTTGTGCCAGTACCATGCTGTCTTGATGATGACAGCTTTGTAATAGAGCTTGAAGTCCGGAATTGTGATGCCACCAACTTTGGCTTTCTTTTTCAATATTGCTTTGGCTATTCGAGGTCTTTTCTGGTTCCATATAAATTTGAGGATTATTTGTTCCATTTCTTTGAAAAAAATGGATGGTACTTTGATAGGAATTGCATTAAATGTGTAGATTGCTTTAGGTAGCATAGACCTTTTCACAATATTTATTCTTCCAATCCAGGAGCATGGAACATTTTTCCATTTCTTTGTGTCTTCCTCAATTTCTTTCATGAGTACTTTATAGTTTTCTGAGTATAGATTCTTAGTCTCTTTGGTTAGGTTTATTCCTGGTATCTTATAGTTTTGGGTGCAATTGTAAATGGGATGGACTCCTTAATTTCTCTTTCTTCTGTCTTGTTGTTGGTGTAGAGAAGTGCAACTGATTTCTGTGCATTGATTTTATATCCTGACACTTTACTGAATTCCTGTACAAGTTCTAGCAGTTTTGGAGTGGAGTCTTTTGGGTTTTCCACATAGAGTATCATATCATCTGCGAAGAGTGATAGTTTGACTTCTTCTTTGCCGATTTGGATGCCTTTAATTTCCTTTTGTTGTCTGATTGCTGAGGCTAGGACTTCTAGTACTATGTTGAATAGCAGTGGTGATAATTGACATCCCTGCCGTGTTCCTGACCTTAGCGGAAAAGCTTTCAGTTTTTCTACATTGAGAATGATATTTGCGGTGGGTTTTTCATAGATGGCTTTGATAATATTGAGGTATGTGCCGTCTATCCCTACACTTTGAAGAGTTTTGATCAGGAAGGGATGCTGTACTTTGTCAAATGCTTTTTCAGCATCTATGGAGAGTATCATATGGTTCTTGTTCTTTCTTTATTAATGTGTTGTATCACATTGATTGATTTGCGGATGTTGAACCAGCCTTGCAGCCCTGGAATAAATCCCACTTGGTCGTGGTGAATAATCCTTTTAACGTACTGTTGAATCCTATTGGCTAGTATTTTGGCGAGAATTTTTGCATCTGTGTTCATCAAGGATATTGGTCTGTAGTTCTCTTTTTTGTTGGGATCCTTGTCTGGTTTGGGATCAAGGTGATGCTGGCCTCATAAAATGAGTTTGGAAGTTTTCCTTCTATTGCTATTTTTTGGAACAGTTTCAGGAGAATAGGAATTAGTTCTTCTTTAAATGTTTGGTAGAATTCCCCCGGGAAGCCGTCTGGCCCTGGGCTTTTGTTTGTTTGGAGATTTTGATGACTGTTTCAATCTCCTTACTGGTTATGGGTCTGTTCAGGCTTTCCATTTCTTCCTGGTTCAGTTGTGGTAGTTTATATGTCTCTAGGAATGCATCCATTTCTTCCAGATTGTCAAATTTGTTGGCGTAGAGTTGCTCATAGTATGTTCTTATAATTGTCTGTATTTCTTTGGTGTTCGTTGTGATCTCTCCTCTTTCATTCATGATTTTATTTATTTGGGTCCTTTCTCTTTTCTTTTGATAAGTCTGGCCAGGGGTTTATCAATCTTATTAATTCTTTCAAAGAACCAGCTCCTAGTTTCGTTGATTTGTTCTATTGTTTTTTTGGTTTCTATTTCATTGATTTTCTGCTCTGATCTTTATGATTTCTCTTCTCCTGCTGGGTTTAGGGTTTCTTTCTTGTTCTTTCTCCAGCTCCTTTAGGTGTAGGGTTAGGTTGTGTACCTGAGACCTTTCTTGTTTCTTGAGAAAGGCTTGTACCGCTATATATTTTCCTCTCAGGACTGCCTTTGTTGTGTCCCACAGATTCTGAACTGTTGTGTTTTCATTATCATTTGTTTCCATAATTTTTTTCAATTCTTCTTTGATTTCCTGGTTGACCCATTCATTCTTTAGAAGGATGCTGTTTAGTCTCCATGTATTTGGGTTCTTTCCAAATTCCTCTTGTTATTGAGTTCTAGCTTTAGAGCATTGTGGTCTGAAAATATGCAGGGAATGATCCCAATCTTTTGATACCGGTTGAGACTTGATTTAGGACCAAGAATGTGATCTATTCTGGAGAACGTTCCATGTGCACTAGAGAAGAATGTGTATTCTGTTGCTTTGGGTGAAATGTTCTGAATATATCTGTGATGTCCATCGTGTCCAGTGTGTCATTTAAGGCCTTGATTTCCTTGTTGATCTTTTGCTTGGATGATCTGTCCATTTCAGTGAGGGGAGTGTTAAAATCCCCTACTATTATTGTATTCTTGTCGATGTGTTTCTTTGATTTTGTTATTAATTGGTTTATATAGTTGGCTGCTCCCATGTTAGGGGCATAGATATTTAAAATTGTTAGATCTTCTTGTTGGACAGTTCCTTTGAGTATGATATAGTGTCCTTCCTCATCTCTTATTATAGTCTTTGGCTTAAAATCTAATTGATCTGCTATAAGGATTGCCACTCCTGCTTTCTTCTGATGTCCATTAGCATGGTAAATTCTTTTCCACCCCCTCACTTTAAACCTGGAGGTGTCTTCGGGTGTAAGATGAGTTTCTTGTAGGCAACATATAGATGGTTTTTGTTTTTTTATCCATTCTGATACCCTGTGTCTTTTGATTGGGGCATTTAGCCCATTCACATTCAGGGTAAGTATTGAGAGATATGAATTTAGTGCCATTGTATTGCCTGTAAGGTGACTGTTATTGTATATTGTCTCTGTTTCTTTCTGATCTACTACTTTGAGGGTCTCTCTTTGCTTAGAGGACCCCTTTCAATATTTCCTGTAGAGCTGGTTTGGTATTTGCAAATTCTTTCAGTTTTTGTTTGTCCTGGAAGCTTTTAATCTCTCCGTCTATTTTCAATGATAGCCTAGCTGGATATAGTATTCTGGCTGCATGTTTTTCTCATTTAGTACTCTGAATATATCATGCCAGCTCTTTCTGGCCTGCCAGGTCTCTGTGGATAAGTCTGCTGCCAATCTAATATTTTTACCATTGTACGTTACAGACTTCTTTTCCGGGCTGCTTTCAGGATCTTTTCTTTGTCACTAAGACTTGTCAATTTTACTATTAGGTGACGGGGTGTAGACCTATTCTTATTGATTTTGAGGGGGGTTCTCTGAACCTCCTGGATTTTGATGCTTGTTCCCTTTGCCATATTGGGGAAATTCTCTCCAATAATTCTCTCCAATATACCTTCTGCTCCCCTCTCTGTTTCCTCTTCTTCTGGAATCCCAATTATTCTAATGTTGTTTCGTCTTATGGTGTCACTTATCTCTCGAATTCTCCCCTCGTGGTCCAGTAGCTGTTTGTCCCTCTTTTGCTCAGCTTCTTTATTCTCTGTCATTTGTCTTCTATATCGCTAATTCTTTCTTCTGCCTCATTTATCCTAGCAGTGAGAGCCTCCATTTTGATTGCACCTCATTAATAGCTTTTTTGATTTCAACTTGGTTCGATTTTAGTTCTTTTATTTCTCCAGAAAGGGCTTTTATATCTCCCGAGAGGGGTTGCTTTAATATCTTCCATGCCTTTTTCAAGCCCGGCTAGAACCTTGAGAATCATCATTACTGAACTCTATATCTGACATATTACCAATGTCTGTATTGATAGGTCCCTAGCCTTTGGTATTGCCTCTTGTTCTTTTTTTTTGTTGTGATTTTTTCCGTCTTGTCATTTTGTCCAGATAAGAGTTTATGAAGAGCAAGTAAAATACTAAAAGGGTGGCAACAACCCCAGGAAAATATGCTTTAGCCAAATCACAAGAGATCCTGAATTGTGAGGGGGAGAAAGGGGATAAAAAGGGGTTCAGAAAGAAAGAAAAAAAAAACTATTAAAAAAAAGAGAGCCGATAAAAAAAATATAAAAAGAGGAAAAAATATATATATTAGATAAAACTATTTAAAAAACGTTAAAAAAAGAAAACGGTAAAAGTTAAAAAAAATTTAGCAGAAGAAGAGACAAAGAAAATAAATTGAAAAAGAAAAAAAATTAAATTAACTGCAAGGCTAAAAATCATGGGGAGAAAGCCATGAGTTCCGTGCTTTGCTTCTTCTCCTCTGGAATTCCGCCGTTCTCCTTGGTAGGTGAACTTGGTCCTGGCTGGGTTTCCCGTAGATCTTCTGGGGGAGGGGCCCGTTGTAGTGATTCTCAAGCGTCTCTGCCCCAGGCGGGTTGCACCGCCCTTACCCGGGGGCCGCGCTGAGTCATCCGCTCGGGTTCGCTTTCGGGAGCTTTGTTCCCTGAGCGCTTTCCGTAGTGTCCGGAGGACGGGAATAAGATGGCGGCCTCCCGGTCTCCGGCCCGGAGGAGCCGAGAGCCCGGGGCCCCACTCCTCAGTGCGCCCTCAGAGAACAGTGCCAAATGACTCTCGTCACCCTGGCCTCCGGCCGCGCTCCGAGCTGACCGAGCCTGCGACCGGTTTCAAGGCAACCCTGAGCTGAGAGTCACTCCTCGGCTCTGTCTCTGCAGCCGGCTTTCCCCGTTCCTAATACCGGTAAGCTCTGCGACACTGAGACACCCCGATCCTTCTGCGACCCTGCGGGACCTGAGGCCGCGCTTACCCCGCCTGGGCTTCACCCCAGTTAAGCCTCTGGAGCGATGTCCCTCAGCGGAACAGACTTTTAAAAGTCCTGATTTGCTCCGTTGCTCCGCCGCTCCGCCGGGAGCCGGCCCCCTCCCCCCGCGGTCTATCTTCCCCGTCGCTTTGGATTCACTTCTCCGCCAGTCCTACCTTGCAGAAAGTGGTTGATTTTCTGTTTCTGGAATTGCTGTTCTTCTTCTCTTCAATCTCCCGTTGGATTTGTAGGTGTTTGCAATCTTTAGATAAGCTATTTAGCTGATCTCCCGCTACCCGAAGTAGTCTCAGCCTGCTACTTCTCCGCCATCTTGACTCCTCCCTTGTTTAAGCTTTTTAATCGCTTCCTTAGGAATGTAACCTTTCTGTGCCACAATCTCTTCATATATGAAGTGAGAACATTAACAGGTTTTAATTCTTAGGAGCTCTGATAAGCTAATTATCTCTAAGTACCTGGAACAGTACGTGGCCCATAGTAAGCATTTAGGGCACTAACATTAGCAGGACCAGCTGCTAATATAACATGGTCTCACGCTGCCTTGGATCCAAGCATGAAAAGCAGAGGTTGAACTCTGGAGTGGTACTGATTCCTCCCTATTTCAGAGAAAAACAACAAAAGCAAAAAAAAAAGAGATCTAGAGGAAGGGAAAGATCTTTGTACTTCCTAACTCTGATACGGAGACCCAAGGACAGTGCAGAGTGATCCATTGAGTCTCCTGGGCAGAGGAGTCGGGAAGTATGGATGTGGAGTCAGTCGGGCTTGCTTTAAGGTCATGGACCCTCAACTGGGTAAAGTGAGTACCTAACCTGGATGTCTAGCCCTGGCCGTGGGACCCTCTCTTGGTTGGTCATTTATATCCTCCCCCATCTGAATGTGTCCATCTTCCCCTCTTGTCTCTGAACTCTGGGCCCCCTATTTGAGCAGGTGGTTTTTATTATATATCACAGATCATTTTTTCTCTGAGTGATGCTCTATCTCTTGGTTTCCGACTTGAGCTAACAACCTTGCCTGTCATTGTCCTAGGCTGCTTACATGATGTGTCTATGTGTGTTTTTTCCTAATATATACATATATATTCCAACTAATCCAGACAACAATCTGTAATATTCACACGTAACAGTTCATGCTAGCAAAAATAGTATTTTCATTGTATCCTCAAACTGAAGGTTTAGTTATACAAAGTATTGAGAGTGGAAAAAAATGAGCCGCCAGAGAGTCAAGGACTTTCCCCCAGCACCCTTTCAACTACGTTATGTTCAAGTACTTTATTGTACACTTCTCTTTTATTCAGTAATTTAATTTTATAGGAAACTGTAAAACCAAATGTTTTATCATTCGAGTAACTTTAAGAGAAATGGAGATTGTACTGTTTAAAGGAATCCTATGAAGGTCCATTAAGTAGATAATCTGTGTAAGAATTTGTTTTTCATAAAGTTGCATTTCATTAAAATAGTCCCAGAATTCCTATGATTTTAACTCATGTTTCAGTGTCATGAACCAAAGCATCGCATCAAGGTAGCAACTGAATCATGGTGCCATTTTGTTGTGGGGTAAAATGGATTATAGCCTCGTAATATCCCTAATTAAGGGAGCTTTTGGACCATGCTACATTTTCCTGAAGCCACCTCATCCATGTGCTGGAAGACTGTGCATTTGCACAGGACCATCAGTTCCTAGAACTCACTTATGTATCCTAGGCCCAGTGTCTGTTTCTAGGATTTTCTATAAAAGGGCATGTTGGGTGACATGTAATATTTCCAGTCTGTGACCTTTATTCTTTTCAGGGATTTGCATTGAAATTATTAGTGAAGCTAATGGAGGAGGATGAAATTTTCCATTTCCAAAGGTTATCTTGGAATGATGATTGAGTAATTATACTCTAAATACGAAATAAGGGTGTTGTGCTCATCACACTTTAATTCTTCTAGAATCCTGATCTGTTCTAAAACTCTTACAGAACTAACTTCAGATGAGTGTGATAAAGCTTGCTTTAAACTTTCACTCAGGTGGGTCACATGCGAAAAAAGAACTAGCTGGTAATAGTTGAGTGCCAGTTTGGCCTGGATAGAAACTATCTCCCCTAGGTTGGTTGAGTCCATGGAACTAGTGAGCACTTTGGTCCACAGAGCAGTGGAAGGGCTAGCCCAAGAGCCGCATTACAGGTGCTGCTCCTTCAGTGGCTCTAAAGCATCTCTGTGTGAACACTACTTTCTAGAGCAATGTGCAGGGATAGTGGAACATGGGGGACTTCCAGGATGCTCTACCAGGACCGCTAAGCCTTGGGAAGCTCAGAAGGGCCCTGCAGCACAAGTTCATCCTGGGGTGGGATACATACTGTGATGGTCACAGCCCCACAGACCCCAGAAGGAAGACTATCATGCATTGGACAAAGGCTAGTCCAAGACTTAATCTCATGCAGAAAACAACAGGGCAGGGGAGCTAGCCTTCTGAATTGCCCCGGACATCCTAGTATAGCACGGGAAGGTGACAACATAACCTGCCAGAGGAAGGATCTGGTGTCTAACCCGGCGCTTGTCAACTTCAGTGCTATTGACATTGGAGTCAGAGAATCCTCTGTTGCAGGGCTGTCCTGTGCTTCTAAGATGTGGAGCAGCACCTCCCCTCTACCCAACGTTTGCCAGTAGCACATCCCCTTACCCCCAGCTGTGACAACGAGAAATGTCTCCAGACATGGCTAAATGTCCTCTGGGGGACAGAACTCCCCCCTTTTTAAATTTTTATTTTATTTTTTAAATTAACATATAATGTTATTATTGTTTCAGGGCTACAGATCTGTGATTCATTAGTCTTAGCACTCACCATAGCACATACCTTCCCCAATGTCCATCACCCAACCGCCCTCTCCCTCCCACCCCCCTTGCCTCCAACAACCCTCAGTTTGTTTCCTGAGTTTGAAAGTCTCTTATGGCTTGTCTCCCTCTCTGGTTTTATCTTGTTTCATTTTTCCCTCCCTTCCCCTATGATCCTCTGTCTTGTTTCTCAAATTCCTTATATCAGAGATCATATGATACTTTGTCTTTCTCTGACTTATTTTGCTTCGCATAATACCCTCTAGTTTCATCCAGGTCATTGCAAATGGCAAGATTTCGGATTCTTTGATGGTTGAGTAGTATTCCATTGTATACATATACCACATCTTCTTTATCCATTCATCTGTTGATGGACATCTGGGCTCTTTCCATAGTTTGGCTATTGTGGACATCAGAGCACCCCCCCCCCTTTGAGAAACATGGATGTGGAGTAGTAGGCTGCATTGTGAAGCCAGTGGGTCATCCATAGTCACAGCTCGACACTATTTGGCAGGCCATCTGGATCTCATAGACCTCACACCTCACACTCCTGACTTGGTCTCTTCATTTTCTCTCAGTGCCACTTGATGACTGAGACCGAGGGTCCTGAGTGGAGGAGACCTCGTTACCCACTTTTCCTCTCAAGATGGCAGTTCCCTCCTCTGGGAAATGAGAATAGCAGTAGGGACCCCGCTCACTCTGAGGTCGGTTGGGGTAATGCATGTGAAGACCTTCTCACTATAGCTCTTGTCATATTATGACCTAAATGTCTCACAGAGGTTACCATGTTGAAGTCCATAGGATTTTTGCCTTTTGCCCTCTGCTGTGTTCCTCATTTCGAGATAAGTGAACCTGAGGAAAGTGTTTAGAGCCTCAAAACACCCCCTCCCGGCACATTTACACACACACACACACACACACACACACACACACACACGCAGAGGATCAAATTCTCTACTTAAAAGCTGTCAGACAGCCCCACCCTCCTGTTAGCATCGCCTTTGCTCCATGTAAGTCAGTCCTGGGCAGAGTGCTTTTGAGGGACCAAGGGAGTAAGAGGGAGCTGTTGGGGGAAGATGTCACAGCACTGTAGTTAGAAGGAGAAGTAGGAGAGCTCCCTGTTATCTCTAGGGAAAGAAATCCTTTCCTCAGTCTATTCTCCTGCCTCTGTTTAGTGAAAACCTCCTAGGGATACTTCTGCCTTCGACCTGGGGCTCAAGAAGCACATGGAAGTCATGTATGTGCCACCTTGTCTGAAAGCCCTGGCAGGTTTCCCCTTGGATAATGCTCTTAGGCTTCCAAGAGGCTTGACCTTGTACTGTGAACCATTAAGGACAACGTGGAAAAACAATGGTCTTGCCTGATTGTGGCCAGACCACCTATTCCCAAAGTTCTCCCATGGTGCCTGATCTGGGTGGAGATGGAGTCCCTGCTGGTTTCAGAGTTCTGGGACCTCAACTCTGCAAGGCCTTTTTGGTGTCCCATTCTGGTCTACAAAGACATTTGAGCTGAGTCTGCAGCCAACCCAAGGCTTTGCTAGAGGCTCTGACTCACCCATCAGAGACTCCCTTGGACCAAAGCTCTGACATCCCTATTAAAGGGCCCCGGGTGGCCCAAAAGGGGGCCCTGAGTGATTGCCAAGTGGTAGCCACAACTTCCTTGATTCCAGGACCCTGAACCCTGTCCAGTCACCAGCAGCAGCCATGCTCCCCTTCCCCAGCCCCATGAGTTCCCCACAGAGATGAGGGATAGAGGCCTGCAGAGGTTGGTCACCTCAGCCTGCAAGAGCCTTTTAGAGAGAAAGATCCAGGCTCTTTGATGTTGCCCCGGAAGACTCTGAGACTTTGCTTCAGTTAATTTTATCCCAAGGCCAGTTTGACCCTTGTCCAGGAAGTTGTTTCCTGTGGATACCAATTCTGCTCAGTGCAGTGTAGATCACCAGGTTCACCTAGGGCTTCTCCTCGGGGTTTCCCAAGCCCACCCACACCCACCACACATGGCTCCTTTTTATGACCTAGCTGTGCATAATGGATGCTTCAGGGTCAGTCGACAGCTAACTTGCCTCTGAGGTAAAATTCCGGGACTTCACGACTCTCCTCCCTCCTTCTGGAGCCAGGCTTTCTTGAGGCCTCACAAAGTATGTCCTCATGCTGTGGTCTGCCTGAGGGAAGGTAGGACGAGATGCTCACCGGGACTACTCATGTTCTCAGAATGGTCATTGTTAAAGTGCTTCCAAATGGAGTCTCTTAGTATTAAATCTCTCAACAAAAATAACAGCCACCATGGGAATGTTTGGCTGTCCAGCAGTCAATATCTGGCCTAAATTTTGACTAATTGGTGACTGATGGCTTTAATCCTGTAAACCAGATGTGCTCTAATTTTCCTTTCCATGTCATTTTCTTCCCAGTTTTACCAATTTGAGGAAATTTTAATAGCCCCCAATCACTCGAGGGGCTCAGAAGAATAAGGGTGAAATTTGGAGGACAGTGTAAGGCACAAGAAATGAGTTCACCCTTGGCTCTGCCTGCCTATGCCTGGCCTTGTCCTGACACATGCTGAGGTGATTGCTGAGGTGATAGTGAGCCTCCTAGAAGCCACCTGCCTCTGAGGCCCAGGAAGGCTGGCAGGTCACTCCCAAAGCAGGCCTCTCCCTGCATCCACACCATTGCTGGCTGTGGAACCTATGGCTGCTGTCTGCCCACCAGCCCTGAAGTGTTCCCTCACTTGCCTTCCTGAGTGGAGGCCCAGGCCTACCCCAGACTGAGGATCCTGAGGTGTTGGCTCTGTCTCCAGACCCAGCTGTCTCAACCTCTCATGTCTCTCCGTCCCTGAGGTCCTCTGTTATGACTTAACAGATCCCAACTTGATGTCTTTAGAATCCTTTGTCTTGACTTCCCTGAGGGCCTGTGGGGGCAAGTTACTAGGCCCCAACCCCGTATCATCTCCCCCTTGTACTTATGAATGCAGTGACTTCACAGTAGCAAAGATGTTTTGGCTTGTGGAGCATGTGGTTACAAGCAGAATTCACAGCCGGCCATAACCAACTGACGTTTTCCTCCAGTCATGAAGTGTGTGTCAGGAGTAGGTTGAAGACTTCTCTCGTTTAGCTAAGAGTTTACCATTTATTAACAAGTAGTCACCAAAAACCAAAAGCTCATCTAGTAAGTCTGTTTAAAAGATGATTAGTAATCAGGGGTGCCTGGGTGGCTCAGTGGGTTAAAGCCTCTGCCTTCAGCTCAGGTCATGATCTCAGAGTCCTGGGATCGAGCCCCGCATCAGGCTGTCTGCTCTGCAGGGAGCCTGCTTCCTCCTCTCTCTCTCTGCCTGCCTCCCTGCCTACTTGTGATCTCTGTCTGTCAAATAAATAAATAAAAATCTTTAAAAAAAAAGATGATTAGTAATCATAGATGAGTTTATCTCCCTCCATTCTGAGAATGAGTCTGTGATCACATCACCTGTTTCAAATGGATGGTCTCTACGTCCACCTTTTCCTTGTCTCTGGAGAGTCCTGATAGAAATCTCAAGGGTTCTTTTTCCACATCACTAGGTTTAGGATGTAGAATTTTATTGTATTCCCCCAAAAGGGACTGTATAGACACTTGGTCTACAATAAGGGGTTGTCCCATTTGGCACACTCACCCCC
This sequence comes from Lutra lutra, assembly GCF_902655055.1. NCBI lineage: Eukaryota > Metazoa > Chordata > Mammalia > Carnivora > Mustelidae > Lutra > Lutra lutra. The sequence continues at coordinate 152,478,801 of NC_062278.1, forward strand.
CCCCCCAGTCATCTGTTGCCTCACACCTCCACCAGAGAAGGTAAAGTCTCTGCCACTGAGAACAAAGGTCCAGGCAGCATCTTCTCTTTGCATAATTGAAGGCTCACTAGAAGGAAAGACAGGAGCGTCAAGTCAGCGTGGTTGGGAACCCGGGGTTGGTAGATGGGGTCCCCATGGCCGTCCCCTGGACCATTTTGGTAGTCGCTCCCAGCTGACTTCCTACTTCTACTGCTCCCCAGTCCGTGTGGCATCGTTCCTACCTTGGGACCTGCATGGCTGCTGCTCCTGTTCCTCTGCAGAATACAGGCCCCCAGACTGTTCTCATGGCTGGTGCTCTCATCATTCTGTCCTCAGGGAGATTGTCCTGGCCACCCAACCACACACACTTCTCTCCTCCTGCTCTGGTTTCTTCATGACACCTACTGCTATCTCAAATTATTCTGTTTACTTTTTCATTGATTCCCACAGCCATAGCTCTGACTCGACCCTCCTCCACGCGCTAGATCCGCAGACTTCCAATAGGGCCTGGCATACAGTAGGTGCTCAGTACACCCTGATCTAGAGTACAGAATCATACTAACTAACATGTGTAGGACACGTACAGTCGCCGAAAGAGCTTTTCACGTGTCATCCCGTTTACTGTTGTGGTTTCTTTTCTGCCCACTTCTCACTTACCTGAGGGCCTTGGGAGTGAGAATGAGGTGTGTAATTCTCTCACAACACTAGAGGCTTCAAACTTAGCATGTACCCGTACTCATCTTAGATGACGGTAGTCATGTTCCACATATGTGTTTATTTTTTGCGTTTTTTACTTTACATCGTGAGCATTTTCCTGATTGTCCTTATTTATAATTGCTGAACCACAGCAGAGTGGTGTTGTAGCTAACAGTGTCCTCACTTGGTGCAGGGAGGAACTGAGGAAAGAAGGAAAGCTGTGGGGGCTTATTTAGCCTTGTTGGCCTGATATCAACATTGCTCTGCTTTGTCTCTCCATCCACTAGAAGGTTAAGACAAAGAGCTAGAAATGGGTACTATTAAGCCACTTCTCCTATCTGCTTCTTTCCCACCTCAAAGCCTCGCCCTTACGCACACACATAGCTCGTACCACAAACCAGGGATCCCACTGTCAGACACCTCTGTATGACCCTATAGTATTCCAAAGGATGAGCTGGATCTTTCTTGGGTCAAGTTCAAATTGTTTCTACTCACACAGTTCTTCACTTCCTGTGACCCAAGTTATGCTTTACAAATCATGTGATGGTTGCTACCTTGAGTATTTTCTCTTGTGAGGAAATGATTCCAGCCACATCCAATCGTTGACATCCTAGGACCACTGCCTTGGAAATCCGCTCTCTCATATTTGCCCAAGCACATGGATGGGATCCTCTGGGGAAAATGGCATGGAGCCTGTATTTCACCAGAAATCTCTCTGGGCCATCCTCTAGTTTATCCTTATATCCACATGCGGTCCACAATTGTAATTCTTTGCCAATTAAAGCTGCTTTTTCCTCACATATTTTGGACCTGGCTGTTGTAGCTAGTGAGTCGGATCTGGCTTAAAAGATATCCCAAACCAGCTATATTATATTCAACATTTTAAACTTACTAGATTTAATGGCCAGAAACTGATATAATTATGGACAGTTTTAAGCAATAAGGGCATTTTTACTGCCCCACAGAGATATGAGAGAATTGGCTGGCCTAAAATGAAGGAAGTAGAAGTGGATAATTTTCTTCTAGAAAATAATCGTGTCTTATGGGATGAAAAGGGAAAACAAGTCCTCAGCATATTATTTCCATGGCCCCTGGATTTAGCAGGTGCCCATAGGTGCAGGCAGCAGTCTGGGCAGGAGAGGAGAACTGAGGTGTCAGGCTAGACTTGGGAGCATACAGACCCCTAGGAGAAGGAAAAGCCAACAGAAAGAAAAAAATCCTCCCACACTGGTGTGTTCTCACTAAAGCCATCTGATAATTCAAATGTTTGCCTACCACCCATCCTCTTTTGATAGCTGCTTTTCCAAATCTGGAAGTATCAGTTGAGAGGAGAGTGCTCCCCACTTTGACCCTAGCTCTAGAGGCTGCAGGCCCAGCTATTCCTCCTAGGAGCTGGGGCTGGCTCCTGTCATGCCAGAATGCCAGCCTCTTATTACTCACAGGAGACGTCAGCTCCTACCTTCCTTGGTTGAATGCTGGCTCTGTCTCTGTTGAGTGTTCCTCCAGCCAGACACTGATAGGGTGAGGCAGAGGGTAGCATGGTGATTAGGGCAGGGGGAGCAATGGAATCAGCCAGACCTGCTCCCAGCTCCACTACAGACCAGCAATCTCACCCCACCTCAAATGTGGGATCATAGACCTTTCTCATAGGGCCATTGGGAGGAGAACAGGAAATAATAGTCTACAGTGGCAGCCCAGAAAACTCATAACTCACTTCCCATCACCAGCAAGGACAGACCTCCACCCATGGATGCAAGGAGGGATGCACAAAAACCTTCTGAAGGCAATCACCAAATGAGTGATGGTCTCCAAATCAGGAGCCATTTATTAGGACACAGGACCTACAGAGTCCTCCAGTCAACACCTGGAACCCCAGTTCTGTCTAGGAGAGATACTCTGTGGTCCCTGCTCCCACTGGAAATGATGGGAGTCCACAACAGCAATGGTGGGAAGCAGGGTATCATATGATTCACAAGGGGTGGGGTGCACAGCGGCATGGAACCGGCAAGCCTTTATGCCGGATCACCAGCATGTAGGCGGAGGAGCTTGAAGTGCAACCACACTCCCTCAGTCAGTCACTTACTACTATTGCCCAGCCCAGCAGCCAACTCCAGCCATGCAGGGTGTTCAGCAGCACACGTGAGGATAGAGCGGTCTCTTGGGAAGAACAGTCAGGGGTCTTGAAGTTGGGGAGACTGGGTCCTATCCCAGTGCCAGTGCTTGCTAGCCATGTGACCCTGGATAAGTCACAGAAGCCCTGCTAGCCTCCATTTCCCCTTCTAGGGGAAGTGAGCATACTAAGATTTATTTTTCAAGGTTGTTCAAGTCTCTCCTTTCTTGACCCAAATTCTAAGACCATTCTACTCCTAGGCCTTTTAGGTCTTACAAAGGTGAATCCCAGCAGTTCCTACCTGAAACCTAAGACTTGTTAGCCTTGCCTGTGCACACCTACCAATGTCCTGCAATGCACTCCCCCAACCCCAGTTCTTGAGTACTCAACATGGAACCTCATTGGGTGCCCTTGAGTGAGAGGTGGTCAGCCATTTTCTTCCTCTTCTGCCCCAGCCTTCTTCAACTTTAGGAATCAATACCTTCTGGCTGTCACCATTCTCTGGGCCTTGATGCCGCTAAACTGCGAATGAAGCTAATTGTGCTTCCTGTGGAGCGAAGACGAATCCCTCCATAGCGGTCAGTCTGGACACACAGATGGTACTGTGTAGGTTCCCGTACCATTCAGGCTTAGTGTAAGACCTCCGGCACCATCCAGAGAGCCTGAGTCCATGGGAATCTGGGGCAAATCTAGGTGAGCAAGGCTTTGCCAGGAGGTCTGCCTCATCTGCAAGCCCTCTCTTCCCTGGAGATGCCCTGGTGTAGGTTGTAGCTAGAACCCCTTACCCCTTAGTGATCAATCAGCAGATCCACTTACAGGAATCACCTCTAGATTCCTTCCAGTCATCCCTTCCTGCTTACTAGTCTGAAGGGGCCTCACTTGTTTTTATTGAGGGGCATAAACTTTTTAAACGGACTCCAGGGAAGGCCTGTGTGCCATGAGGCCACTGAAAGCTGCATGAGATTTGCTCCATTTTACCCCAGATTTACTAAGCATCATGGAAGGTATGATGAGTGTACGGGCCTGGGTGCAGGGCAGCGTGTGTTAATATAGCCTTGCTTGAATGTGCATGTGGGAGGCAGGAGCCTGGCAGTAGCTCAGTAAGTTTCTGGAGAGGCCCACAGGGAACACTGCCACACCAGGCCGAAAGTAGGGGAGGAACTGCCAGATCCCCTCATACCTTCCAGAGGTTCTTCCCCAGATTCCATCCTGGTGTCTGATGGCAAGGGGAAAGCCTGCCTCCCTTTGCATTTGGTAAAATGGCTATGAAGTCACCTAAAAATCTCTGCTGAGAGAAGACCAAGTATCTGTTAAGAGAACAAAATAAAGGGGCTCGGCAGATGGGTTTATTTTTGAAATTTAAACTCTCTGAAGTAGGGTCGTCATAGTTACCTGCCTGTTTTTACTTGTATTTGTGAGATCTGAAGGGCACGGAATTAAAACAAACCTCCCCTGTGTGAAGTGTGTGTCTATAATAACAAGCACCAGGGAGCACCTGGGCTGGCTCCCCATGGCCTGTTTCATCTCCTGGATTTTTCTAGTCTCTGAGCGTTGCCTGGGCCTGTCTGGAGGCCTCTCTGGTTAGAAAACCAAAGCTACCTTGGCTTCATTTTGCCACACACATTCAGGATCACTGAAGACACAGGCAGATGTTATGACACACTCATAAACCCCACAGGCTGCCCAAGCCTGACTCGGTTGCAGCCTCATACTCCCCATTTCCCCAGAAACCATCTCTAAATAGAGAAGCTTACCCTGGAACATTTATGAGCTTCACAAGGATGATGCTGTGAGTCATGTTCATGAACGTGAATTCATTATATACCACCATGATAGAAAATTAAAGTACATTCTCATTCACACCTTTTTTATGGCCTTAGATCAGGAGTGTAGGCACCAGGCCTGACTTTGTCCCTCTGTGGCCCCTGTGCCCTGGGCAAGCCACTGTCCTCCCTGTTGTCACAGCCTCACCTGCCCAATGAAAGGACTGGGTGACTTCAGTGTCCTGCCATGGGCAGGGGGTGGAGGGGGAGACACAGAAGAGGACTTTTCTGTGGGTTTGCCTTTGGGAAGGTGAAATCCAGAAAGGAGCCAAGCCTAAGTTTGTCCTATAGGTTGTGTAAAGCCACTACCTTACAGTTTGTGAGCCTGGTAGGGCATTTGAAGGTTGATTCTGCAGGACACTTGCCTCTCCTTTCAATGTTGTAGTTATGCCCAGTGACACACGAATGCTGATCAACACGCATCACATTGAAGTGATGGTAGCAGGTAGAATAAGTCGTGTATTGGCCCAAAGTGTGTTACCTGTTTTTTAATATATATCCTCAATTAAACAGCAGTGGAGGAATATTCTTTCCAAATTGCTCTTAATTCTAAGCTCCAATTCCCAACTTTTTTTCTGATCTTTTTCTTAAACATCCCATGTTTGGAGCAATCCTGTCTACCAAGGGAATGGCTATGTATTTAGTATAATTCGTGTTTCCATTTTGACTGATTTTAGCCACACAGCTACGAGTCAGATGTCTCAGCGTGAGATAATGACTGGTACTCCATATTCAGCAGGTACATTTTTATCATAACGAGGAGGAATGAGGCAGGCGTGACTTTTCGCAGGAAGTGTACGGCGTTTGGAAATAATGAAATCCACTTGTGGACTCTTGAGGTCCAGGAACCTCGGCTATAGTACATTATTGGAAAATAAAATTGAGTTTGTTTGTCTTGGCTTATGGGAATTAGCTGAGTGCTAGTAATGAAAATAGTAATTGCAGGGAGAAATGTTATGTTTACACTCTTTGCCAATCTCCTCTTACATTATTTATTTTCTTAAAACGAGTCCCTGCAATGCTCTTTCTTGACGACTCTAATCATGGTCATGAGAAGTTCTCCAACAGTGGCTGAGCCAGAAATTCAGGATCATGGAGGACAAGTATCACTTCTACCTCACTGACATTTTTCTGTGGGTCACACTGTGCACAGAACATTCTCTGCTTTGTAAGACAAAAGAGAAAGGGTAGGACGGCTCTTGAATAGACCCACAATTCGGGTTTCAAAAAAGCTTAAGTACGGAGAACATAGAAGGTTCAGGGCCACACTGGGTGGTAGGTACTGTGGAATGTTTCTAAAGTCGGATTGGTTCCCATCTTAATTTATAACTCTCAGTGGCCTGAGAGGACCCCAAACTCTGGGAGAAAGGAATCATTCACTCCTAAGGATCATCTTGAAGCTACTGGAAATCCTAATATTGCCAGCTTGACTAATTACAGGAAATGGGTAATTACAGGACAAAATAACTTAGCAGGGTAAATTAAAACTCGAAAATCATCTGGACCTTATTTTGATGTCATTCTAAAGACCCAATCAGACCTAGACACCAAGTAATGCACAAATGCTTTCCCTACTGTTTTTTCATTTCCCTGTCGCAGGACATCTTGGTTCCTTTCACTTTTTAGTGATTATGAATAAAGCTGCTAAAGACTTTTGGAATAAAAGTTCTTGTGCAAATGTTAAGTTTTCAGTGTACTTGGGTGAATTACCTAAGAGTGGCCATATGGTAAGACCACATTTATTATAAGAAAATGCCAAACTGTCTTCCAAACTGCTGTACCATTTTGCATTCCAGCCAGCAACGAATGGGAGTTTCTGCTGCTCTGCTTCCTGGCCAGCATTTGTTGATGTTAGTTTTCTGAATGTTAGACATTCTGATTAGGATGTAGTGGTATTGCCTTGTGGTTTTAGTTTGTATTTCCCTAATAACACACGTGCTCCTTTGCCACCCATAAGACTTTCTTTGGTGAAGTATCTGTGCAGATTTTCTGCCCATTTTTAATGATCCAGTGAGTTGTTTTTCTGCTGAGTTTTAAAGTTCTTTTTACATTGTGGATAAATGTGACTTTATCAGATGTGTGATTTGCCAATATTTTCTCCCAATCTGTGCTTATCTTACTCTCTTACCAGTATTTTACAAAGAGCATATAGTTTTTAATATTGGTAAAATCCAATTTGTCAATTTTTTTTCAGGGATTGTGCTTTTGTTTTCAGTCTAAAAATTCATCAATGAGGCTAACATCACATAGATTCTCTCCTATATTTTCTTCTACACGTTTTATAGTTTTACATTTTATACATTCAGATATATGATTTGTTTTGAATTGTGTTTTATTTAAAGTATAAAATAGGTGCCTAGGTTCATGTTTTCACATATAGGCATTCTTTGTTGTAGCACTATTTGTTCTAAAGACTATCTTTCTCCCATTCAGTTACCTTTGCGCATTTGTCAAAATGTTGATAGTATTTGTGTGAGGCTCTTGCTGGGTGATCACTTCTGTTTGACTCTATGTCTTTCCCTCTGCCAATACCATGCCATCATGGTTACTGTACCTATATAGTAAATCTTAAAATTGTGTAGTGTGGTTTCTCCAAATTTATTCTGGTTTTTGTTTTTGTTTTTGTTTTTTTGAAAATTGTTTTAGTTACTCTAGTTCCATTGCATTTCCATACAAATTGAGAATCAGCTGGTCTATTGCTATATAAAATCCTTCTGGGAGGGGTGCCTAGGTGGCTCAATTAAAGATTCTGACTCTTGATTTTTGGCTCAGGTCATGATATCTGGGTCCTGGAATCAAGCCCTACATTGGGCTCTGTCCTGATTATGGAGTCTGCTTGGGATTCTCTCTCCCCCTCCCCACCCCACATGCTCTCTCTCTCTCTCAAAAAAAAAAAAAAAAAAAATTCTTCTGGGATTTTGATAGGAAATCAAATTTTGGGAGAGAATATCTTTACTATATTGAGTCTTCCAATTCATGAACATAACATACCCATTTATTTAGTTTTTTTCTTTCTTCAGCATTTTATAGTTTTTAGCATATAGATCCTGGCCTATTTTGTTAGATTAATACCTTTGAAATTTATTAGAACTTGCTTTATAACACAATATGTGGTATATTTTGAAAACTTCCCATGTACTCTTGAAAAGAATATATATTCTGAAGATGTTAGATGAGTTTTTCTTTATATATCAATTAGGTCAGGTCTGTCAATCTTGTATAAAAATTCTGTATCCAGGGGCACCTGAGTGGCTCAGTCGGTTAAACGTCCACCTTCGGCTCAGGTCATGATCCAGGGGTCCTGGGATGGAGCTCCGCATTGGGCTCCCCGCTGAGCCTCTGCTTCTCCCTTTCCTACCCCCCCTGCTTGTGTACTCTCTCCCTCTCTGTCTCTGTGTCAAATAAATAAAATCTTAAAAACAAAAAACAAACACACAAAAACCAAAAAAAAGTCTGCATTCCTTTTGATTTTTGTCTGCATGTTCCTGAGAGAGATTGAAAGTACCCCATATAATTATGGTATCTAATGCTCATATTGGTTTCATCATTTTTTAAAATTTATTTTTAGGGGCACCTGGGTGGCTCAGTGGGTTAAGCCGCTGCCTTCGGCTCAGGTCATGATCTCAGGGTCCTGGGATCGGGCCCTGCATGGGGCTCTCTGCTCAGTGGGGAGCCTGCTTCTTCCTCTCTCTCTCTCTCTGCCTGCCTCTCTGCCTACTTGTGATCTCTCTCTGTCAAATAAATAAATAAAAATCTTTAAAAAAAAAATAAAAAAAATTAAAAAATTTATTTTTAGATGGTTTTTTAAGTACATTTAGAATTTAGACTTGGTGTACATATTCCTGGTCAGTTGATTTATTTATAAATATGAAATATCCGTCTTTACCTGTAGTTATGATCATTGACTTAAAGTCTACCTTAACTGATATTAGCTACACAAACTTTCTTTGGCTAGTATTTGTGTAGCATCTTTTTTTATTCTTTTTTTTTTTAAGATTTTATTTATTTATTTGACACAGAGAGATCACAAGTAGGCAGAGAGGCAGGCAGAGAGAGAGGAGGAAGCAGGCTCTCCGCTGAGCAGAGACCGAGATGCGGGGCTCGATCCCAGGACCCTGAGACCATGACCTGAGCTGAAGGCAGAGGCTTAACCTACTGAGCCACCCAGGTGACCCTAGTTTTCATTCTTTACCCTCCATTTGTTCTGTGCCCTTCTATCTAAAAAGGTACGTTTCTCATAAGCAGCATGTAGTTATGTTGTGTTCTTTTTTATATCCAGACTGCAAATCTTAGTCTTTTACTTGTAGCATTTATTAAATTTACGCTTAATGTACATGTTGATAATACCTGGACTTATGTGTACCATATTACTCTTATTTCTGCTCCTTTTTCCTTTCCTCTTTGAGTTTCAGTTTGTCGTGCTCTTCTTTCTCTAGTTTCTTAACATGAAAGTTTGGATTATTAATTTGAACCTTTTTTCAGGTTTAATGTTAAGTATTTAGTTCTATAAATTTCTCCTTAACCACTGCTTTAGCAGCATCCCATAGATTTAGATATATCGTCATTTTTACCAAGTTAAAATATTTTATTTAAGTTTTATTAAGTTAAAATATTTTCTAATTTTTAAATTTTCCTTGGGAAAATGATCTTTGGGTTATAGGAATAAGTTTAATTTTCAAGGGATTTGAGATATTCCTATTACCTTTATTGATTTCTAGTTTATGATCAAAAATATAATTTATATGGTTTCAATTCTTTTATATGAGTTAAGATTTGTTTTATGATTCAGAGTCTTATGTAGATTGGTGAATGTTCCTGAGTTCTTGGGAAAAAATATATATATTATGTTATTGATGGGTTTAGTGCTCTACCAATGTCAATGGTAGCTGTCAATACCAGTTAGCTGATGGTGTGGTTCAACTCTTCTGTATCCTTGCTGATTTTTTTTTTTTGCTCATTCTGTCTATTACTATGAAAGCAGGTTTGAAGCATCCAACTGCAGTTGTAGACTTACCTGTTTTTCCTTTCACTTGTATCAGTTTTGCTTTGTGTATTTTTAATTTATATTGCTAAATGAGTAAAAAAAAATAGTTCTATCTTCTTGATGATAAACCTTTTTATCAAAATGTTATGTCCTTTGATAATTTATTCTTGATAATTTTTTTGTTCTGAAGTCTTCTTTGATACTAATGTAGTAATTCTGGTCTTTTGATTCATGTTTGCATGGTATATCTGTTTTCATCCTTTTACTTTTTACCAACCTATCTCACTCTATTTGAGTTAAGATTCTTGTAGACAGTATATAGTTGGGTCATTTTTTTTGTCACGTAGAAAAAAAATTTTTTTTTGCTGCATTTGGATCATTTACATTTATTTAATGTAATTCTTGATTTGTTTTTATTTGTTTATCCCCTCAGTGTTCATTTTCTTTTTTCTTTCCTGATTTCTTTCAAGCTATTTTTGTCTTTATGTTTTAACATGTCAAATGTTAAAATGTCAAAATGTTTTAACATTTTGTCTATTGTATTTATTAAGATTTCTGTACGTTTTCTTTTATGATTGTATTTTTTACTATCTGTATAAGTTTTGTTAGTGGTTGCTATTGGGATTATAAAAGACTCGACTTTTCACAATCTAGTTATAATCAGTATTTTACAACTTCAATTATAATATAGAAACCTTACCATCTTATAGATTACTCTGTTCTCCCCCCTTTATGTTTCATTTCTCTCATATCTACATTGGACAATATTATATGTTCATCTTTTCTACTGTCAAATGTATTTTGAAGAAAGGGAATATTCTGTTATGTTTACCCAGATAATTACCATTTCTGTTGCTCTTCTTTCATTCCTATGTTCCAAGTTTCCTTCTGGTGTTATTTCCTTTCTCTCTGAAGAGGTTTTTTTAAAGTTTTTTTTTTTAAGTTTATTTATTTATTTTCAAATAATCTCTACCCCCAAGATGGGGCTCAGACTCACAACTCCAAAATCAAGAGTCACATGCTCTTATGACTGAGCCAGCCAGGTGCCCCTGAAGGGTTTCCTTTAGTGATTCTTTTAGAGAACTTCTGCTTCCATTCGTTTTCCTTCACCTGAGAATATCTTTATTTCACCTAATTCCTGAATGATATTTTTGCGAGATATAGAATTCTAGTTTGGTACCTACTTTCTTTAAGCAATTTAAAAATATTATGTCAGTCTTTTCTGACCTCAGTGTGATGAGAAATCCACAGTAATTCAAATCAGTGTTCCCCTATAGGTAATGTATCTTTTTTTTTTTCCTGCCTGCTTTCACAATTCTTCCTTTGCTCTCAGCAAATTTGATTATGATGTGTTGGATATGGATCCTTTGGGTTTATCTTTTTTGAGAGCCTCTCACTTTTTTTTTTTTTTTTGACTATGTACATTTATGTCTTTTATCACACTTGAAATAGTTTTAGCTATGATTTCTTCAAATATTTCTCATCCATTCATGCTCTGCTCTCTCATTCTGGAACTCCAGTGGTACAAACCTTTTGTTACTGCTCCACAGATCCCTGAGGCTCTTTTTGTGTTTTCAAACTTTCCCCCCACCTCTGGTTGCTCTGATTGGATCATTTCTATTTATCTGCCTCTTTCCATTATGCAAATTTCATTATACTAATGAATCCATTTGGCATGGTTTTTTAAAATGTGGGGTTATATTTTTACCTCTAAATTTTTGTTTGGTTCTCCTTTATATCTTCTAATTTTTTACATTCTATTCTAGTACTTTATTTTAATACTATTCTAATACCTATTTTAAGAATGTTACATTCTATTTTAATACTTGTTTCAAGAGCATTAGTGATTGCTTATTTTAGCATTTTTACAAGACTTTAAAGTTTTTGTCAGATAATTCCAACATCTGTGTCATCCTGTTATTTATTTTGTATTGTCTTTTCTCATGTGAGTTGAGATTTTCATGGTTGTTTGGATGCTGAGCAATTCTGGATTTTATCTTGGCTATTTTAATATTATATTATGAGATAATGTGCCTACTTGGAACCCTACAGAGAATATTGATACTTTAACTTGAGCAAGCAATTATGTTGGTTATGATCAGGCTGCAGATTAGAATAGTATTTTCAATGTTATGTCAGTTTCTCAGCATTTGGGTCTATCTTGTGTGTCCCTCCTCTAGGGGTCAGTCTGGGGTCTGGACAGAGGTTTATTAGCTCAGTTCCCTAAGTTTTTGGTATGCCATTTGGATCAGTTCCATGCATGCATGAGCCTATGAGTTTATAAACAATTTTATGGTGTTTTTTTTTTTTTTTTTTTCCTCAAGCTCTTCCTGATTTGTTATCTCCCCAATACTTTACTAGTTTCTTGAATCTCCCATTTTTTGTCTGGCCATAAATTGCTCACTTACTGCCATGTCTGGGCTAAACATTGGTGAGAATAGAGCAGAGGGAGAGGGCAGTTTTGGCTGAGGCCCCTGTCACTGGCTGCTGTTGCAGTTGTCGCTGCCTCCACAGAATTGCCTGGGGCCTGGGATAAAAGAACTGAGGGAAAGGAGAGGGGGGACAAACCTGGAGGGTTTTATCTGTTCTCTGTGAGCTTTTGGGAGTTTCCCCTCCCATTCCTCAAGCCTGGTTTCCCCTGAGCTCTCTCTTCTGCCCCATAGTGCTGACTTCAAGCCAGGCTATACTGGAGGGAGAGAAGTGGGCAACTCTACACCAATTTAGTGGTGCTTTGAATTCACTGCATTTCCCCAGTCTACCTGTTGCTGTTCACTTTTCAGTGTTCCCAAATAGCCGTGCTGCGCACTCTGTTCAGGTTTTATAACTGCTTTTAGAGGGAGAAAAAGGGTGGCATGTGTTTTTTGGGTCTTACCCAGAACTAGAACCTCTGATTTATTTACAATATTTATCTTCTAATTAATTCATCTTTATATATAGGACAACTGATATTGTTAATAGGAGTTTAGTTAAGGGGCACCTGGGTGCATCAGTCGGTTGAACATCTGACTCTTGGTTTTGGCTCAGCTGGTGATCTCAGGATTGCTGAGACTGAGCCCCACTTTGGGCTCCTCACTCAGTGGGGAGTCTGCTGGAGATTCTCTCCCTCTGCCCCTCCCCCTACTCCTGCACATTCTCTAAAATAAATAAATCTTTAAAAAAAAATAATGAGTTCAGTTAAGTGGCCGAATCACATAGTTTTTAAGGAATTCTTTTGGCATCATTTATGGCTACATTTATGTCAGCCACACATGATGCTGTTTTGATCTCTTCCTTTCATCACTTCATTCTCATGTAGTTTTCTATTTGCACCTTCTAACTCACCTTGGGTCTTGTTATTTCTTTGCAGTTTGTTGGGTAATTGCCTTGGAGCACAGCCTCTACACACAGTCCCACAGTAGGGCTGGTCAGGGCAGTGGTTGTGGACATAGCTCAACTGAGTTGTGTGTGGCACAGTTTTTAGAAAAATCAGGTGGGACACCTCCCTGAAGACCCCTGTAGTGTAAGTTTGTGCTTACTTTAGACCTAATTTAACTACAGCTGATGTTTTCAAATAGCAGCCTTTGAACTCATCAAGTTGGGTATAATTTCAGAACAAATTTACATGCAGGCCTTTTAAGATGTAAATCGTTGCAGAAATCATACCTGATGCAGTTGACCTTGGCAGCTGGTCACTGGCACACTCAGAAGGTGGGATAGGATCTCAGTGGAGGTGCAAACTCACATGAAATTCAGAGTCTGCGTTAAGGTCTAATTAACCCCTATGACCTTCGTATCACCATGAGTGATTATGAAATGTTCAGCTTTTGAGAAATGATAATCCAGCCCTGGTCACAATGATCAAATGGAAAGACCACCTAAGCACTGGGGGGCAGCTGAGGCCAGCCTGGCTCCAGCTTCATGGTGGGGTTAGGATTGGGCTCCAGGTGTACCTCTGTTTTGCCCCCCTAATGATCTCATCTATAAAATATCCTACATGCTTACCTTGCAAGGTGAATAAATAAAAGTAGATGAGAAAATTGACAGGAGACTGCAGAGCCTTCTGAAAGGTAAAGCACCATGCAAATGTTTATTATAAATTTTTTTTTAATAACAAAGACAAAAATAGGACACAGAAGTTGAATTAAGAGGAACAAGTCTAATACTAGGATCAAGGTTCATTCCTAAAGCCTTCTCTTCTTGCCTCACAGACATGGACTTCTATGGAGGGCTTTATGAGGTCATCTCTGGAAGCCCAGGTTGGGTCCACTCCCATCTAGGCCTTTCCAACCCTGTGATTGTATGATTCAGCTCACAGGAGCCAGAGAGTCAGAGATTCCCATGTGTTTTTGCTCTTCCTCCCAGGACCGTGACAATGAGCCAGGTCCCACTCCACAGGATACTCAGGAAGGGGTATGTGCCCTGATTTGGTTATTAGTGCTTCTCCCCTCAGCTCCTCCACCCCCCACATCTCCAGGCACCTAGAACTGATTCTTTTGTCCATATGAAAGAGGTTGTGTTGGGTTCAAGGCCCCAAGGAGTCTTGTCTCTAACAACTGGAAGTTCATTCACCATCATTTGCTCTAACTCAGCACTTCAGGCTTCCAGAACACAAACTCTCCTGAGGGACCCACAGGAGGCTCCTGTGGCCTATCTCCAGCCCCAAAGGACTCCCTCCTGCTCACTACCCCCAGAGGTCACCACTATCTGCCTCTAATGCTCTGGTCAGCAGTGTCCTGGGGGTAGGACTTCGGGCTGCTCCCTACCACCACCAGGAGCCTGAGACCCAGGGTGCCCATCCAATGGGGCCTGAGTCAGGAATGGGATGGGCCAGCCAACCACTTTTTTCTCCCTCCTTTGCAGGTCACATCTAATGAGAAGCACCTGGAGAGCCTCAAGGATGCGGGCAGCCTTCTGCAGGCTCTGGAGTGGCTGGCCCCAGCTGGGGGGTAAGTAGGCCCAGGAGGAGCAGTGCAGAGTTTACTGGGCTTCCCCACATCCCAGGACCCAGACCTTCCAGCCTGCCATTGCCAGTGTGTGAGGGGCTGCTGTGCCCCTGCACTCCCCCCGGGAATTCCCACTGTGCTGGTGGTGGGAGTTTGGGGAGGTCAACAGCGGGAGGGAGAAAAGTAGAATGTTCTAGTCCTGTGGGGAGACATATTCCCATCTATAGGGAAGAGAGCTGAGGAGGGATGCCGGGAGTAGGGGGATGTGATGAGATGAACCTCACAAGGAAGGTGTGGCCAGTCCGTGCACACATGGTTCCACTGTCACCACCTCCCAGGGGTTTGGGCAGGGCTGGGGCAGGACTGACAGCACAGGCTATTTTCCTTGGCCACGTCTTCAGGGAAAACTGGGAACCTGTGCACCAGACTGTCACCCAGAAGCTGACAGTGAGGTGAGCCTCCTAGTCCTCAGCTCTCCACTCTGTATGTGCAGTATGTCCTAGAAGTGAGCTTCACAGCCTGGGGCTGCCCTGTCGCCCGGGAGCACGTCACACACTGTGAAGGTGGGAACCGGGATCTCAGTGAAATAAGGGCTGCAGGAAGGGTTCATCCCACGGTGACACCACCCATGCACACCGCCTAAACTTGAGAGGTGGGAGCAGGTGGGGGTGGGGTGGGCAGGGCTTACAAGTTGTTACACTAGAACTGAATTGTTAATGCCAAGTGACCAAAGGAAAAATCATGGAAGCAGGAGCAAGCTGACCCAGGCATCCGTCCTGCAGTCAGACCATGTTGATGGCTGCTCACTGTGCATAACAGTACCAGAGCTGGGCTTGTGTCAGGCCACTGTCCCCAGAGCTGAGGGAAGTGGTAGGGGCTACAGTCCCCTGAACTTAAGCTGCTCTCTGGGTCCTGGGGAGAAGGAGCCACATCCTAAGGGATACCGGGCCATCACTGGGCACACAAGACATGGAATGGGTGCTAGTGTTTCCTGGTGGTTGGTTTTCAGAACCACGGTGTTCTCTGAATTCTGCTTCCTGGTGTTTTGGGCTCACTATTAATTGGAAGAAAAAGTACATGGCTTGGGCATTGCTGAGAAGCAGTCTGTGGAGAAGGGATGCTATCTCCTAGACTACCCCAGTCCCTCTCAAGTTTAAGCCAAAGAGATAGGTTATCTGTGGTTTCTCTGAGGTGAGGGGGTGAGGAACAGGCTGGCTTTGAGGGGGCTCCTCCTCGCTCTGCTGGGTCCCTGTGGGGTAAGGAATGGACAGTGACTCCTCAAGCTGGGCCACAGGCTGGGCTCTCAGTTCCAGTGTGGTGCAGGACTCCACCAGCCTAGCGTTGACGCAGCCGGGATCTGGCAGAGCTCAAACACCACAGCCCTGTCCACTGTGACCCACCTCTTACGCAGCACCCCCACCCCTGGTTATTGGCCAAAGCTCTCTCTGTGTAGTCAGGAGTCTGTCATGAGCCAATTTTATACTTCAAGGTAGTGCTGTCTGTCCTCCTTTTCCTTGCTAACAGTTGTGAAGGCACAGGTTTAAATGTGTCTCAGTTTGCTCCAGTGGCAAATTTTTCATGTTAAGCTCGATTGCGCATCCACACTTATGAGAGTAAGAAACTCAGAGCCTCCTGGCTGACTGGCCCGGAAACAGCAATATGGAGCAGGGAGAGCCAGTGTCTGAAGCAGGTCTGGATCTTGGCCCTCGTGCTCAAGTCAGCTGTAGGCCGGCTCTCTGGGCAGGCCCGTCGCAGGACCTGGGCTAGGCAGGGGCTGGCTGCTGACTTGCCCTTACAGCTCAGTGTCAGGTGGGGGGACCAGGGGGCTGAAGGGTTCTCACCTTGAGGCCCTGAAGCCTGAGTGTCCTGTTCCTGCGCCTCAAGGTGATACACAGGGCTGGCCCATCAGGTACTCCAATATGAGAGGCTGGCCCCTTTGGAAGAGGGCACATTTTGCCCTGGAGGTGGCTAAGTGTTTTTGCTCTGGTTTTTCTCACAGTTCGTCTGCTGACAGTGTGGTGGCTTCCTTGGCCCTGGAAATCCTGCAAGCTGTTGGACATTAGGCAAGAGGGCACTGGGCACAAGCCTGCTCTGCAGCACCCACCCTTGGCTGTGCACATTCACCACATCACCACCCGTAGCTCTGGACTTAATAAAGTCAGCTGAACCAGAACCTTCCGGTTGAGGTGTTCTCACTCACCCTGGGCCCCGGGAAACCCACTGAGAACAGACTGGTTCCTTCATTCCTGAGGGATGGGTTTGCTGGCTGTTCTGAGAATGTGCTTTCCTGCTGTGTTGTGTGCTAGGTAGCCTCCACAAAAGTCTATGCTAATCAAGGAGATGAGAAGCCACAGCCTCGGCCTGCGGTGTCTGTGGACATTTTTCTCCAGAGAAGATTTAAAAGACAGGACTAGGTGTGACTGCTCCCCCAGCTACAGCTCCAGAGCAAGCCTCTGAAAGCTAGTTTTAGTCTCGTCTTCCCACTTTTACCTCTGGCTTTTCATTTCAGGGACAAACTGAATCCAAGAATCCTGGGAAGGGCTGGGCAAAGCTCCACCAACAGGCAGGCAGTGCGAAGTTTGCCGAAAGGATGCAAAATGCTTTAGAAATCCCAGCGTCCTTGAAGGTCTGCCCATTTAGGTGTTGTGATCAGGGCTGTGGCCGGGTGGGTGGGGGTTCTACTTTGATGCTAACTCCTGCCAATTACCCCCTTACCCTTAGAACCTTCTCAGCTTCTTCCTATGTTCCCTCACACATATGCTCTTAAACCTTATACGTATGTAAGAAGCCCGTGGAAATATTCGGTGGACATCGCAGAAAGGTGCTGGGGCTGTGGTAGTGAGGCAGGCTTACTCTGGAGTCTGGCCTGGAAGGTGGGGGTGGTCTGGGCAGCTCAAACCACATCAGCAAGCTGAGGCCCTTCCTCAGCCTCTCTGGGGCCTGTATCTCCATCTGTAAAAGGAAACCCCCTACCAGACACTGTCCCAAGCCCAGATGGGATCCTGCCCCAGATGGCAGCCACCATGCACAGGGGGAATGGGTAGGATAAGCACAAGGGGGGCACACAGGTGGCCCCATCCACTGCATCACGGGAAGCTGGTCATGTTGTCACCAACAGCCCCACTTTATCACGGTCCAGGAGACTACTACATGGAAGTCTGCCAGCTTCCATGTGGCTTTGTAATGAAAACAGCAGCTCTGTGCCCAACTCCACCAAGGGTGTATATGTGTTACCTTATTTACTTGCCATTACAACCTACAAAGCAGGCCACCTTAGCTTCATTTCCTGAAAGAAAACAGGCTCAGAGGAGCCAGTCCGATTGCCCAAGGCCCCAGAGTCTAGTTGAACTAAGGACCTGACCACAGCCTTTGTGTGCCCCTTAGCAGGGCAGCCAGAGCTTGAGCTGGACTAGTTACAGCACAAGAGTGGCCTACCCAGGAGCAGGCAGTCTATTTCCATCTCTTCTAGCCTACTCACCGCCCATGGTGAAGAGGCTCCAGGCTCCCACTGATTTTGCCTCTGATCCTGGGGTGAGGGAGCAGCCGAGGCCTGGCCCTCAGCTCCAGCTGCCTTGCCTGCTGGGTCCAGGGAACAGGCACAGGTCTCCCTACTTTCGCAGGAAACAAATCTGTTCTCTCCCTTCATTCAGTTCTTGGGGGAACTGCCCTGGAGTTCTGTGTCTGCAGTCTTCCCAGAAGGTATTTCAGAGCACTGGAAGATTCTGCTTTACCCTTTTTAGTTGAGCATGGAGGAATCTTTGCCGTTTGAGGTAAAACATAAGTTTTAATATTCTAGAATGATTTTGTTGAATGGACCCTTCTTGGCCTGGGGCCCCTCAGCATTGCCTTTGTCAGGAAAAGCTATCTGAGAAAGTAAGGGACAAGCAGAGCTACTGCTTGGCCTAGGGTGCCGGGGCACGGAGGATAGCGCATGACAAACTTCACACTGACGTTAGGGGATCCTTTTTATGATTCTCGTGAAGGTGCTAAGTGGAAAGCAGCAGCCCTGGTCCCACTGAGCTCAGATATAGGGGATAAGAAGAGGCTTGGCTGGGTGGGCAGGAAGCCTAACCAACTTCCTTGCCCTCCCCATGTGAGGCCCATACCCTCATATTTGGCTTCTCAGGCTGTCTCCAGTTCTACGAGAAGAGCTGGCCCCTGGCTCCTGACCCACTTGAGCTCCCAGGAATTCTGGCAGTGGCAAGGGGCCCAGACTCAGGCACCTACGGCCCTCATTCCCCCTACCTTCGGGCTTCAGCTATTTGCTCTTTAACTGGCTACAACCATCAGCTGAGCCTCTTCAGGGACAAATGGTGTCACAAGTTGCAGAGTAAATTAGGGAGCAGGAGACGACTGTGAATGGTTGCACAGAACTACCTCTCCCCACATCATGAGCAGGACCAAAGCTTTAAGACCTTAACTTACACCTGAGAGCAGGGGGCAATCATCGGGGCAACTAAGGCTGTGGTTCTATAGGATGCAGGAACAGAATTTACTCTTACAGTTCTCTGTATTCTCTAGCTCTTCATGGCTCCCCTATTTCCCTGAGACTTTTCAGATTTCTCATGAGGTTTCAGGTCAATTCTGTGACCACACGCAGGCTTTATCCCTGACACAGCTCTCAAATTGGGAACTCTGTGGGCTAAGGCTCTTGGCCAAGGTGAGAGAGGAACTGGGTCTCTCCTGTCTTGGCTTGAGGCAAGATCCCCTTTTTTTTCTCTCTCCCCTGGTGACAGAATCTATGGATATATAGAGGAGCTGACGTAGGAGCTTCAGGGAGGAACTGGTAGTGAAGTGGGGCGTGTGGGGACAAGACCAGCCAAAGTTTAGGAGGCCCTGAAAGCCTCAAGCCTTCCCTTCCTGAGGAGGGAAGTATAGGGATGAGAAGTCACAGCCCCGAATGAGGACCACGAAGGTGTGGAGTCCTGGTGTGACCTGGAGTCTTTTAAAGCCCATTTTAGGGCCCTTACTACTGAGGTGGTAGAGGCAGCCTGTCCCCTGCCTCTACCTCCCTTGTGGGGAGAGGAGGGGCAGGGGACTCCCCCCAGCACAGAGACCAAGGAAAAGGAAGCACCATCTTCTCAGCTTTGACCCTTGCTCTGCAATTACATCTGGTGGGTGATTCACTCAAGGTAAGGTAAGGCCGTTTTAAATTCTCATCTATAAGAACAAAGAAACTGCAATCAACTGGGCACTCTCCACTTTATAAACCAAACAGCATGATTGAGACCTGTTTTTGCTACAGAAATCAAAACAAAAATTTGAAAAGCAGTAGGATCTTTCACTGTCAAGGACTCAATCAGACTGAAGCCTCACGTCTAAAACATCTGCTCCCACGTGGAAGAAAGCTGCATTCTTCAGCTTAGTGTGGTCACTGCAATGGGACCAAATGTCTTAGGCGCCCTTTATCCCCAGGTAACCACTATTCTGATTGATTTCTGTAGTAATCCAATCTCCCCCTTGCTTTTGTTTTTACCATCCAGGGGTGATGTCCCCCAAACAGTATGCCCTTTTATTTGATCGGTGAAGTCCTACAACATGCATCTGTGACTTGCTTCTGGTCAGTACTGTTGGCAGTATCCACACACTGCCTGCCGTGTGAAGCTACAGTCTCTACTGCAGGACGGCGGTTATCACACACATGGGCTATCGAAAGCGTGTTCTCCCAAGGCATAGTAATGGAGTTCGAGGCAAAAGAAAAATCATTAATACTGACCCTACTTGTCTTTAAATCTTGGTATTTTGTGGGTCATGGATTTTTTCCTTTTGCATTTTCAGTTTTCCCAAATGGCTACCAACTGTTCCATACCTTTACTAAAAAGTCCCTCTTTTCACACCGACCTCCAGAGCTTCCTCTCAAGTACTATGTCCACATCTTCCCTGTCTCTGTGGCAGTAACTGTCAGCTACCTGTACCCTTCCCTTGAGTTAGACCCGGACCACTGGGAGAACAAGTCTTCCCCCCTCATTCTTTCCAAGTGTCTTGGCTATTCTCCTGGCCCTTTGTATTACTGAATACTTGCAGAACCACCTTACTGAATCAGATTAACTTTACATTTTTAAGTAGAACTTCAAAAACTATATTAAGCAAAGCCCTGAAAAGGTCTTCTAATTTTAAGAAGTTCTTTAAGTAAAACACCCTGCTGTGGTACATTGTGTGAGGCTGCTTGCTATACTGGCATGGTTCTGTCATGCACTGGAAGGAACCTGAAACCAACCACCTCAAGAGGTACAGGGTCTCCTCTCCCACCCCAGTTACACTTTAGACCACAGTGGCTTTCACAAAACTTCAACCAAAAGGAAGTGAACATGTTTATCTAAGTCACGATTTTAAATAAAAATACCCAGTAACTCAAACACCTCTCCCTAAGCACAAAACACTTTCACTTTTTCTAAAGACCAAAATACAAGTCTTAACAGGTCTACTGACTCTGCCCTGAGGGATGAACTAAGGCTTGAAGACCTACCGCCAGGATGACAGGATTACCTGGCAGACAGGTGGAAGAAGGCTCATTCTGGTCTGATTATGTTCAAGATAAACATCATCACTTAAACCATCTTAATTTTCAGTTCAAAGTGGAGTTGAAGGAATTCCCCTCTCCAAATGAGTCACATTTATGTGAAAGTGCTTCAAATCCAAATCTGGGTAGTTAATTCATTAATACCTTAATAGAAAGGAACCATCTGATGGTGTCTGGAGTGGGGGTAAGCCTATCTGGCTTTCAGTTTGGATCTATGGAGCCCAAAGACCACATGACAAGCCTCTGAACTGAGGTTTCTGGTGCAACTTAACCCAGGGTCCACTGTTAAAGTTGGCAACAACACCATCTGGATGTAAGGCTCACTCTCTCATTACAACTTAAATTATTTCACTATGTGTGTTTTCCTCAGGATGAAGCTGAATAACTATCTTCACAAACTGTTTAATGACAAGGAGAAAAAGGTGACACAATTGAATGAATTAAAAGTTTAATTCTGAACCATTTTTATAACCGCATTTTCTCTTGAAGCATCGTATCACAGCAGGTTACAACTTTGGGATAAAAGGCAAATGGTAAACTGTCCAAAACAAGGTTCCAAATAACACCTCTTACTGATTTACCCTACCCATACATATCCCAAATAAAGTTTTTGATCAAAAAACATGAAATAGATCCACCTGCTTATTTTAAGCATATTAAAAAGGAAACTAATTAGACCATTTCTATTTGTCTATTTTATACAAAAAGGCTACACAATGTTACACTTTATTCAGATTACAATTAGAGTGATTATGAATTAGTGTTCTACACCATTACTCGATTCTTAAAAATTAGAAATTGCTGTAGCAGTATTCACTATAACTTAACACTACGAGAGACTTAAAAAACTAACAGTTACTGCAAAAAAAAGAAAAATTAAAGAGCTACTTCAAAGCAAGCAAAGGCAGTACCATTACAGATATTTAAAAAAAAAAATTTAACAAGCAAGGCTAGAGTTTGATAAATTCCATATCTTGTGATCCATTCTTGTGCATTCTTCACTTCTTGAGTCACTCCCAAAATCCATTTGTATTGTTACTCCTCGACCAAAAAGGACCAGAACAAAAAGTTTACTTCAATTGTTCCCATAGGAAACTCAGCTTGGTTAGTGTGTCAGGCACTTTCTGAGATACCAGCCCACCCCTCGAGCCCTCTCAGCAACTCTACAGGCCAATCACAATGCAAGTTCAGACAATACAGCTGTATAAGGAGAGAAAGGCTGCTATTAATGTTTAAAACAGCAAATGTTACTCATTTGAGTATTAAGTTGCAAAAGCTGTGGCAAAAAACATTAAAGTTAATTAACTTCCACACATGACCACTTAACCAGAAATCTGAGAACAGTCAAATGTTCTAAGACATCTCCTTTCAAAGTATGTATCTGTTTTCGTGGCAGATTTACAAATAGGCCTAAACCACTCCCACCCTACCAACCAAGTCTCTCTGAAGTTCTGTAGGCAGAGTAAAAGTATTTTACCCAAACTGGCTTTTTTTTAACTTCTTACCTAAAGGATGATTTACAGGTCAGTATCAAACCAGGCCAGCTGATTGCTGTCACCTGGAGGCAGCCCATCCATGAGGTCCTGGGCATGCCCCAGATCTGGCAGCCCATCAACTGGATAGTCAGCACCAGGGTGGTGGCCACCCATCTCATGCTCCATCATGGGGTCCATCCCCAAAGCATCCTGGCCATATCCACCAGAGTGAAAAGAACGATAGCTGGGATCTAGAGGAGTCAGGGTGGACAAAAGGGGCAAGAGACAGAGGGAAAGAGGAGAAAGACATTAAAGTTAACGCTAAGGCTGGGCCTTCAATGGCATCAAACTTGTCTCAGAAAGCAGGCCTTTCTAGACTCTTCAACTTCTAGCTTTCTTCAACGAAGTAATTACTCAGTGTCAGGCCACCCACAAGGCTATACAAAGTCTGTTTTCATGAGAGGCAGACCAGCCGGTTCTAACCACACCATCCCGTTTACCACTGAAGATTCTGTGTTTGCTTCGGTAGAGATGTACAATCACTGCAGAGGGGCAGCAAGCAGTCTACTGACTGCCCAAGCATCAACAAGTCAGGGGCAAGAGACAGAAGCAGCAAGGTGGTCTGGCGCATATAACCTATTTGTTGCAAAGTCCAGTGATACAAAGGTACTGAGAAAACACAAGCTGCCATTTCCAGTGAAACCTTTACGGGTTGACGTTTATGTATCTGTCATGTGAGACACCTATGAGCCTTGGTGGCCTGCCTAATACTTACGTTTATAATCTCACAGTTCTATTTGTTCACGGTCTACCCCATGCTCCATCTCTATTACCCAGATCTGAATGAGCTTTTCAGAAAACCCTAATAGCAGAACTATGCAGATCCACCTCAGATCTGAGCCTGGAGCCAGAGTTCCCCATACTCTTATTTCCTGGGTGGGCTGCAGATACAGAGATGATAGGTTCTCAGACCAAAAACGGGACTACAAAAGCAACTTGTCATGCTCTTGCACTGCAGAGGCCCAGTAGTCATGACACACATTTGTTGGTGTGATCCTGCCGCCTGCTCAGCGTGTGGCTCCAAATTCCCTAGGCTCCAAGAGAGCTACTGTTGATGACTCTGGAATTTCAGAAGTGCCTTTAACTGCTGCCACTACTTTCCTGCCAACACTGGTTTCCCAGATGAGCAAACCAGCTCTCCTGATAAAGCTCTGGAACCTTAGCTTGACTTGGAATTAATCGAGAAACCTGAGACACATACCATCCTGGCGATATCCAAGGGGTTCTCCCTGGGCACCAATATCAAGTCCAAGATCAGCAGTCTAGATAAACAAGTACAATGCAAAGAAGCAAAATGAAAATGAAAATTCTCAAGTATACTAATATTCTGAAAACATATTTTCAGATTATAGAAGGAACAAAGAATTTACAGAAATGCTTCAAACTCCACCCCTCAGAGATTAACTCCTGATACCTAGAACAACTTGTCTTGTCACTGTACACAGTATTAAAAATATTCATTAATTTGGGGCACCTGGGTGACTCAGTGGGTTTAAAGCCTCTGCCTTCGGCTCAGGTCATGATCCCAGGGTCCTGGGAATAAGCCCTGTATCGGGCTCTCTGCTCAGCAGAGAGCCTGCTTCCCTTCCTCTCTCTCTGCCTGCCTCTCTGCCTACTTGTGATCTGTCAAATAAATAAATAAATCTTTAAAAACAAAATCCCCTAATTTATTCTTTCAGTAAATATAACAATCAACAAAATGGGCCAAGTGTCTGCCCCCAACAGGAGTTGCTGACAAACAGGGTATGTCCTATCAAAGAAGATTTTTAGCCCCAGCACATGAAAAGGGGAAGACTAGGAGAGGAACAGGTTTGGGGAAGTTCACAGCCCAAGCTGGAACATGTTAAGACTGCCCACTAAAAACCCAACTAACATATTACTCACTGTTTGGCAATCTACTTTTCTTTTTCACCTAACAATCTACAGCACCTCTTTCCATTCATATAATCCACTGTATGACTATGTGGCATAACAATAAATTCAGGGTGGTTCTAATGTTTCAAGAACAATTCTGTACTGAAGACAAATTCATAGAAATTCAAATAGAAAAGTAGATGAAAAATTGAGAATTCAAACAAAGTATCAATAAATTGACCTCCAACTAACAGTGCTTAATAGAGTGCCTCTTTCCTTAAAAGGAAAAATATTCCCTTTTGGAAAAGATGCTTTAACCTGGTAACTTTTTCATCCATCTCCCTCACAAGTTCTAATGTGAAGCAGCATTACTTGTTTGTTCTGAATAGGCTGTTTCAAGTTGTGGTTCTTCCTCATAGCAGCTGCTAAGGTAGCAGAAAGGATGAATATTCGAACCAAGGACATGGTCAATGCAAATCAACGTGTACGAACATTTGAGGGGAAACTGCACACTACCGCATACACATGTCCACATGGCCTACCTCATTCCAAGCCATTGGCTCTGTTCTGAAGAGAGAACTGGTCAGCTCAACCGAAAGTCGTTTCTTATAATCCTGTGGCTTATCCTCAGACATACGGAACAGAACAGCAGCTGCGTATGTTGCTGGAAGAGGAAAGGAAAAAGGCCCCTGAGGAAAAGCTGAGGCTCTCCTATGTACACCAGCTAAAGGTTCTGGTTCCTCTTGCACTTACCTACACCTTCGTTCCTAGAGTGAAGTAACTCTGTCAGAGGAGCCGTGGCTCCCTCTGCTTCGATGGCTTCTGCAGCCTCCTTGTCCTGAGCAAGTTCACAGAGGACCCCTGCAGCTACTCTCTGGATATTTTCAATGGGAGAATAAAGCAGCTAAAGAAAAAACACAAACAAAACCTACTTAAATAAAGGAAAAACACAGCAAGCGCCACACTGTGTTGCAAACACTCCCACTGCAGAGGGAGCAAGGCGTTTGCACTACTTGTATTAAATCCTATTCTCTAACTGCTCAGGTATGTGATGCTCTGGAGCACTGGTTTTCTAGACCACTTCTGGCTACAAAACCTCTCTTCAGCAACAGTTTTAGTTGAGCTCAGATGTGGCAAACCAGGAGGTGGTTGGAGATCTGTGCTCTGGCAACTGAAACCATCTCTCCTACCTCCAAAGCTCAGCACACCTCAAAAGTGGAGTATCCCTCTTCTTCAGGCTCTAGCCCCAATATTTCTCCTACCACCCAGGGAAAATGAAGGGACTTTTCATAAAGTTAAACATACTGGACTAAAAGGACACTACACGTTGAGATTCCATTTGTCATTTATTGGCAGGGGATATGAGCAGAGTGTTGTCATTTTATAAATGGAGAGATGAAAAATTGCCCCATTTGGTCCCTAATTTTCTGAAATTTTGCTTTGTCATTAAAATCCCTGAAATTTTACTTATAGTCTCATAAAATCTAGAACACTTCACATGAAACCAACATACCTGCACGAACAATGGAATGGTATTTAGTCCTCTGATTACGATTCGGTTGTGAACATCCCGAGCTAGGATATGAAGGGCTCCAGTACAACCTTCAACAATTTCTTCCATACGGACCCCCTCCTACCAAAAGAAACATGGTTAACAAATAGGGCATTCTTCTCTCTAAACTTTATAAACAGAAAGGCTTTCTGTAGCAATTCTTTGGCTAGTTATTCCCATTATACATCCAAAATTCCCCAGAATTTGCAACTGGTTTAGGAATGAAGGATTCCATGCAGATGAATGTTACTGAGGTGGGGGAAACCTCCTGATGGCACTAATTCCTAGCTGCACCACCCTCTCCCCTGCCCCCTACACACTACGCACAGGAAATAGAGCTTTGACATACTCTGAATCCCAAAGATAACTTTCTTACAGTCTAGATACCAACTTTTTTTTTTTTTTTTTTTTTAAGATTTTATTTATTTGAGAGAGAGAGAGAGCATGAGAAGGGGGGGAGTCAGAGGGAGAAGCAGACTTCCTGCCTAGCAGAGAGCCCGATGCGGGACTCAATCCAGGGACTCTAGGATCATGACCTGAGCCGAAGGCAGTCGCTTAACCAACTGAGCCACCCAGGCACCCAAGATACTAACCACTTTCGGTAAAAGGAATATATATAAAGATACACAAATATGGCAAAGTTATGCACAGACTGACAAGTGCTTTTCTTCCATGTGCTCCATTTAATTTTGTATATCTATGTTTATCAGGTGAAAATCAAGCAGAGTTTTATCACCAACTGCTAAATTTCTATTGAGCTGTCAAGTGGAAGATCCACTCTTCTCCACCTCCAAGACTGTCTGACTGGTGGGCTCTATGGGAGAAGGGCGTTAGTTTTTGTTAATGTAGGTACTCACAGCTTTTTCCCTGTTCCTGAGTTTTAAAAAAGGTAATGATTCTGCTACTTTTAGTGACATTTATAAACAACTTGATTTTTTATAAAGACACCAATATTCCTTTTTTTCTAAAGAGTTAAAAGGTATCTTTTGCATTCTTTTAAGCCATTATCATGGAGACATGCCAATACCAAGAGTAACAAATGGATAAAGGCCCTATCATGAGTGTGTACACATAACAACTAGCCAAGAAGAGATGCCCAAAATCTGTTCTGATAGGCTCTTGTTTTCTAAAGTAACCTAATTCAGAAAGAGAAAAACTCTCTGAGGATCTGAATCTTCAGAAATAAATTCGGAGGAATAAATCCCGAAATGTCTTTAGATACTTATAATGAAGCTGGTTTGTAAAAGACTGCAAACCTGACATCAAAGCTCTAGGCTGAGATTATGGTCAAGATATCAGAAATGCTACTACTTATTCTTGAAATTCGTTAGTATTCTTAGGTCTGTAAAAAAGGTTTCAATCATTCCTGGAAGAGACAGTAAACTAGTGTCTTACATACTTACAGGCAAACTCATGTTCTAATGGTGAATAAGGGCTCTGAAATCAGATGGATTTGGATTCAAATTACGGTTCTGCTACTTTCTAAGATGAACCTCCCCATGGATTAAATGAAAACATTCTAAGTGCCTAACCCCACAGCAGTACATCACAACTATACTCTTTGTAAGACTGATGATGCGATGGAGAAGTCAAAGGCTTCACTATGAGCCACATTATTCCTATTCTTTTCTGCAGCCACAGAAACATGTCAGTTTTTTTTTAAAAACCATTAGCAAATAGCCCTGCAGCCAGGAAGATGGAGGGAACCAATGACCAAGGAAGTTCAGGATCCTATGAATTTATGCATTCCTTTTAAATAGCCAAGTGTCACTATTCAGATCTACCTACCACAAACTGCTGCTGTGTTCCACCCATAGATGTACGGCGCTGGGTATCCTGATGGGCACGAACCAGCAACTGAACTAGTCGCGGAATGGCACCCTGCTCACGCAGAGGTGCATGATTTGCCGGACAAAGGGCAAGATTTCGAATCAATCCAACAGTAGCCTGTAGATAAGAAA
This sequence comes from Lutra lutra, assembly GCF_902655055.1. NCBI lineage: Eukaryota > Metazoa > Chordata > Mammalia > Carnivora > Mustelidae > Lutra > Lutra lutra. The sequence goes on from NC_062278.1 coordinate 152,506,776, forward strand.
GAAGAATAAATAACAGGCCTGTAACTCAACAAAATCATCATCTTAGCCTAAAACTCCCACCACACTAAATCTATTGGTGTCACCTTAAAGTAGCACAGACTTCACAAATACTTCGGAACCCCATCCTGGCCATACCTCCCAAGTACTAAGAACAGACTCGTACTTGACAATCTATTATGCTTAGATAGCTATCCAATAGCTAGAGGTGGTTCATTTTCAATTCTGCAACCTTCTATTTTGATTGACAGTTTACCTTTATCAGAGGCCAATGGGATGGAGGGTGCAGGAGTTTAACCACAACTGGTAGTCCATAGTGAAGACGAACAGCATTCTGAGCCATCTCTGCTTCCTGGTGTCGGCTGGTCAGATGACGAAGAGCACAGATAGCAGGCTCAGTAATATCCTCCCTGTCACCAGCTCGAAGGACAGTACGGACAAGCGCCTCTATACCACCCACTTGGCAGACCATCATCTTGTTCTTATAATTATTGCAGGTGAGATTAGAAAGAATTCCAGCTGCACAGGTGACCACATTTATATCATCTGAGCCCAGAAGCTGAACAAGGGTCCCAAGAAGACCTTCCATCCCTTCCTATGGACATAAAAACAAATGCTCAGTACCTATTCATCTTACTTAGTTCTGTCACCAAGGCACTGGCATACTCAAAATTTACCTGTTTAGTTGCAGCATCTGATAGATTCCTAAGAGTCCAAAGACAATTCTGAACAAGACGTTGACTTGGATCTGTCAGGTGAAGCCCTAAAGCTTGCATTCCACCTAGAATGTGAACAAAGATCTAAGGTGATGGCCATTAGCTGGTAATTTCAATCAGCACTGTCTTTTCTAGGCTACAGTGTCCCTCTTCATTGCCAAAGCTTATCCCCTCCACCTAAGTCCTTTGTCTCATTTGCTAGGATATTGCTCAGTTCCCCCTTTCTTTTCCGATTCACCTCAATTAGTGACAACTTCTGTTGAGTATCTATTGTTCTTTCTCTATGTGGAGAAAGCATTATCTCCACTGTCCTTCTTAGGCAATACTTATGTTTATTTCTTTTCAAACATTCAATCATCTCAAAATATTCACCTATTTTGAGATGGAGCTGTACCAGTGAGCAAAATACTCTAAGGTCCCTACTCGGAGTTTATAGTCTTGTTGGAGGCAGACAATAAACAAATACACAGTTAATAAACTGAAACTACATAGTATGTGAGACAGCATTAAGTGCTATGGAAAAATATAACGCAAGATGGTGGGGGCTACAATTTCAAGTAGTGTAATTAGGTCACCTCAGTGTGAAACTGATGTCTGAGCAAAGACCTGAAGCAGCTATGTGAGACCAATTCAAAAACGCACTGGAATGCTTATTACGAGGGATTGTGTGAAAGGTACGGACTCCAAAAGTATGTGCCTGAAAGGTTTGCAACCTTTCGCCACTTAGGAGCCTAAGGAAGGACACTTATAGCGGTGAAGCCTAAATAGCAGCTCACTTCCCCACATAATGGCCTAACTTCACCCATCTCTCTCCTACTGAAGTCACTTCTGAATGTTCTGAGATACTTTCCCTTGTCTCCTTGTTCATCTTTTCAGGTCTGTTTTATTTTCATTTTATTATTTTTATTTAAAAATCATAAGTAGGCTCCACAACCAATATGGGGCTTGATTTCATGAACCTGGAGATCAAGAGTTGCATGCTCTACCAATTGAGCCAGCCAGGTGCCCCTTTCGAGGTCTGTAATTTTAAAACACTATTTCCTCTACCTCCACTACAGGACAAGGATCATCCCCATCTGGTTCCTTCCTCACAGCAGCTCCAGCTACTAACAAACAGAGTGACCTGCAAAATGCTGATGCCCAGTACTTGTTAAATGACTACCTTCTTTCCCACACAGATTTCATTCCCTCCCCTTTACTCTTCACTCTCACAGGGTGTATCTTAACCCCAAATATCCCATTAGAACAGCCTATAGACCTTAAAAACACACAACTGTGTTCAGCAGGTCTAAGGGAAAAGTCCTCTGCAGATGCCTCTGATGCACACATCCACTTTCCTCGTAAGCTGACAGGTCAACTCGAAAATCTCTAGCCCAGTCTTCCCCTGCATTTTAGGATCATACGCTTCTACCTAGCCACCGCCGTTTCTGTCAGCTTCTTAAATTATCTTGTTTCAAACCTTTACCAATCCATTCTGGTAGTTGCATTTATCTTAATGGTACCATGTTCTCCCCACCACAAACCACATCTGGTCGCACCTTTAACCACTAAGTTATTATATTCTATGGGTTCTTTTGGGAACCTCAAAACAGTCATCCTTTGTGGTGTATTTTTTTTTTTTTAAGATTTTATTTATTTATTTGACAGACACAGATTACAAGTAGGCAGAGAGTCAGGCAGAGAAAGAATGAGAAGCAGGCTCCCTGCTGAGCAGAGAGCCTGATGTGGGACTCGATCCCAGGACCCTGGGATTATGACCTGAGCCAAAGGCAGAGGCTTTAACCCACTGAGCCACCCAGGCGCCCCATTTTGTGGTGTATTTTTAATAACAAACTGTTTCGTTCCTAGAAGCCTGTAACACATCTCTGTGGCCTGGTCTGCTTGCCTTTGGTCATTCAAACTGTCACACACTGTTAGTATTAATATTCCAACCACCACACTGTGATGCTGTGCCACTGCTTAATAACTATCAGTAACTTCTCATTTTCTATTAAGACATAGGCCAAATTCTTCAGCAGAACCTTAAGGTACCCTTTAGAATTTGGATCCCACCTAGTATTGCAAACTGAACTAAATATTCTACATCTGTGGTTCTAAAGCTAGAAAAAAAGCATAAATGAACATTGTAAAGGTCTAGAAAGTCCTATAAGATATGGGCCCTTATCTAGCCTCTCAATCTCATTCTGGGCTACTCACCCGTTACTCATTAAATTCTAGTTACACATACTTCCTCTTTAGCACTTAGAGATTAACAATCTCTTTCTCACTTTCAGGACATAGCACATGTTTCCTTTCTCTGCCTGGAAGGCATCTAATCCCCACTTCTCATATACCTAACAGGTGCCTTCTTAGCCCACATTCCCATTTTATGTCCCCTTCTCAGGGAAGTACCTCCCTCTCCATTAATTCTGTATCAGTATTTGCTGTTCCTTTCTCACCCGACACAGAATTCATTCTAAGTTGTAATGCCCCCATCTTTTGCCTATTTTTGTCACCCTCACCAGAATGGAGTAAATATAGGGACTGTATCTGCTTGGTTATCCCAGGTATACCACATGCTTATTTTAGTGCTTGAGACACAGATGCTGAATGTTTTCAGAACACACAAATGAACATCAGAATAACCGGCTAACTTCTTAAAATGGAAGATACCCAGGTCTTCAGTCCCATACACATTTCCAGCTACCCACCTGTCACTGCACTCCAAGAATTGTGATTAAGTCCAAAATTCTGCAATTTTTGCAAGCACTCCTCATATTTCTGGAGTAGCTGGCGGAATTTTATCTCCTTGCTGAATATGAATGCAGCCACACCTGTCCATCCCAGTGTCAGCTGCCATCCTGGGTAATCATAATGCGCCTCTCTCCCACAAATTCTCAAGTAAAATTATTCTCAACAAGTGAGAAAAATAGGTGTTATCAACCCTACGCTTTACTCCCAGTATTTTCTTCTATTAAATGCTTTCATCTTTTCCCTCTTCCAGTTGTGATATAAAGCTTGGTTTAAGAGTCCAGGTAGATACTGTTAGGTGGGTTACAAAAAGGAGAACTGATGCTAGGTAGCTAAAGAATAACTGTAGCCTCGTGATAAAAAAACAAAAGGCCCTGGTTGGTCCACCTATTCCTTTCCTCTGCTACTGACATGCACACAATATAAAAACCAAGTATCAGTCATCATTTTTGATGGATACTAAGAACTCTGCCTAAACTAGGCTTAAACAGCACCAATGCAGGTGTCAAGCAGCACATATCCTTCGAATGTAATCTTGGGTGCAAACTGGTTCTATTCAGTTTCAGCCCATTAAGGTCAAGTTGTATTACCCTTTTCCTAATACAAGTAATCTAATTAGAACTGCAAGATGCTGCACATATGACACTCAGAATACTTACCTGCTTCTACAATAGCTGGTTTATTACTAGAGCAGACAGACAGCACCTTCAGTACCCTGCTTGTGGTCCATAGTAGTTTCTCGTAAGTGTAGGTCCTCATTATATTTACTAAAGCTTGAGGTCCACCACTTGCCAGAATGATCAGCTAGAAAGACATATATATGTTGTTAGCTATGGAATCTTCACCATATGATGAAGAAAAGCCACATTAGCAACCTATTTTATTATAGAAGCATGTCAGCCAGCTTGCCACTGACCTAAATGTATTCCTGGACCCCATAACCCAGATCCCCAAACTGGAGCTGTGTTTAACCCCTCCTTCTACAGCATTCCACTCAAATTCAAGCATCCCAGTACTCCCAAGAAATAGCAACTCTGCCCCAATTTTCTTCCTCCCACACTGGTCAGAGCAAAAGAAACAAAGAGAAACCATGTTGGTATGCAACAGTAATGCCCAGATAGTGATGCTGTATCAAAGTGGATCTGTTGAAAATCTGAACCAGATTAGGCACTTAGAACTCCTAATGATTCGGCTCTTGGCTTTTCCTAATCGTTATTCACCTACTTAAAATGAGGTATCATCAAATAATCATTCATTCTTGTCCTTTACTTCCCTGCATACTCCCACCTCTAAACTATCCTGATTTTTGAAAAACAAATCTCATCACTTCATGCCTCTGCTGATACTGAACTGCTTTCCATTACTCTTTGAACATTTTCCACAAGGCCCTGTGGAACCTGCACTGCTGATACCTCAGTAGTCTCATCTCAAACCTTTCCTCTTCACACTTCATAAACTCATCCCTCTCCTCCACCAGTAGGACTTCCCAAGGTATCATTTCCTCTCTCTGACCTTCACCTAATCAGTCTCTCCTCATCCTTGAGAGCTGAACTCAATTATCATTTCCTCCTACAGGTCTCCCTGAACCTTCCAAACAGGGTCTGGTTCATATATATGCTCTTATAGCCCCTCTAGTTCCTTGGGATACATGAATTAAATAGTAATTACGTTATTATCTCAGTGCCTATCACCCACCTAAGAATAAAAGCTCTAAGTCTGCCCACTTTATCCCTATCCCATAGCTTCATACAGACAAATACTTAAAGAAAAAGAGATGTCCAATTTTTTTCCTAGTATATATACAAAGGGTGAAGCATACAAAGAATGTGCAAGAGTCCACAGAAGGACAGGGACACTGGATTCCCTGATGCTCCACGAACCACATTCAGAAAAATACTTTTACCTTGCTTTCTTGATTGCCGTAAGCTAAAATCTGAAGGCAGTCTGTTGTAATAGCCAAGAATTTAACATTTGTTTTGTTGAGCAAGGCAACCATTTTCTGCAGCCCACCAGCTAAACGCACTGCCATTTTAGCTCCTTCTTGATGCAATAAAAGGTTGTGGAGAGTTGTAATGGCATAAAATAATACAGAATCCACTGGTGAACTAGGAAGAGGAAAAAAGCCTCATCAGAAATGCTGTGATGGCACTTTTCTCCTTCTTAGCTTCAAGCACTGTGACCATGTTTTTCTTACCCAAGCATCTTCACCAGGGCAGGAATGCCCCCAGACTTAAAGATGGCCAGCAATCCCTCACGATGATGAGATAGATTGTGCAAGGTCCCAGCAGTACAGCGAGCGGTTTCCACATCATTTGTATTCTGCATGGTGCGTACAATAGCAGACACCATCTGAGGAGAACGCATGATGGCGTGTCTGGAAGCTTCCTTTTTAGAAAGCTGATGGACCATAACTGCAGCCTTATTAACCACCACCTATAATGTATAGGAATCAAGAAACAGCATTAATTTTCAAATACTGATACTGGTGGACATTCAGAGGCTCCTTTCTTGAGAGCTTCCTTCAGAGCAGATTAAAAGCTAGCCATATCGTTACTTACCTGGTCCTCATCGTTTAGCAGTTTTGTCAGTTCAGGGATTGCACGTGTGGCAAGTTCTGCATCATCTTGATAGTTAATCAAATTTACAACTGCGTGTTTCAGCATCTGTGATGGTTCAGCCAAACGCTGAACATTAGTAGGATGAGCAGCATCGAACTGTGTAGATGGGATCTGCATGCCCTCATCTAATGTCTCAGGGAACATTGCGGCTCGCACTCTCTGAGCTCGAGTCATCGCATACTGACCATCGATATCTGGGAAAGATAAATTCAGCACTCACAATCCATAATTCAGCATTCACCTGAATTTGTGCTACCCTAAGTGGTAAGGTAAGAGCGCAATCACTCCCCTCTTTTACCACACCATTTTATTTAAGTGATTACATGCTGTTTTAAGAATCATTCTCAAAATTATCTTCTGACTTTTACTAAGGCAGTAACACTCTTACCAGCTACTTGTTCTTGAGTGAAGGACTGAGAAAAGCCCTGCTCCCACTCGTACAGGACTTGGGTGGTATCCACATCCTCTTCCTCAGGATTGCCTTTACCACTCAGAGAAGGAGCTGTGGTAGTGGCACCAGAATGGATTCCAGAGTCCAGGTAAGATTGTTGCTGCCAGTGACTAACAGCTGCTTTTCTGTCTGGCTCCATGGCCATGTCCAGCTCCATCAAATCAGCTATAAAAATCAAACAGCATTAGCATTACCACCACAGAAATGTTATCTTCATTTAAAAATCTGTTCATATGACCCACTGAAATGTTGTTAGGAATAGTCAAATCTGAAAGACAGCTAGTAACAACAATGATAGCCAGGATTAGCTCAGTGATGAAATATCTACACTCTTAGGGGACCACCACCTAACAGTTACTCACTGAGTTAGTGGAAGAATGGTACTGCATCCAGGCTCCAGAAGCAGTCATCCAGACTAGATTCCTGCTGGTGGCTTGTTTGCTATTTCACCAAGCCATTAGGAGGAGTGAGCAGAAAATGGAGCAAAAGGTAGCCTGACAAGTAAGCAGGGAGAGAGTAAAGCAGGGGGATCTGAGCCAGACTGGGTTAATGGAAATGAAACAGAGCCCTGATTTAGGAACTAAAGACTTATGATACAAACCTTGGGTAGCCATTGCCCAGACAGGATTTTCAAAACCGTTGTATGGTGTGCTTCAGATACCCTAGAAGAGTTAATCATGTCATTAGGATTTAATTTTAAATTAATTTTATTTATAATCTTATTTATATTTTACTATTAATATAAAATTTCTATTTTATTAATAAAATATAAATTAAATAATAAAATAAAAATAAAAACATATTAATATAAAATATTTGTATTTTATTATTTTAAAGTTTGTTTTTAGTACTTTTCAGTCACTAGGATGGCCTCCTAAACATCATGGACTACATCCATGAAAAGCCCCAAATCCTCTTTTATCATAAATGTGATAATGAAACCCAGACTCTACAGTCTCTTCCATACCCTCAACCACAGCTCCACTACTGCTGAACCTCGAAGTAAAAATTCCTCTTTAACAAGAACCTCTTAAGTAGAAATACAAATTTGTTATTCAGTATGTCAGAAAGCATAATTATTTCTGCAGATAAAGAAAATTTATAGTGAAAGCCAAGGTGGGGGAGGGGGAGAACCACTCAAAATCAACTCCTCCATGAGTTCCCAAAAGCCCTTTGTCCCTTTTTAACTTCATTCACTGAGAAATTCAGAGATCTTTCTAGACAGTGGAATTGGACATGGGATTTAAAAAAAAAAAACACTAGATTTTTCACTGAATGGTTTTTCTTTCCTGATATAATACAATGCCATCTAAAATACCTTCACACAGCAGGTTTTAGTGACTGGATCATACACTCAATTTCAGATCTTTTACTAAGAAGTAAAATTACTTTTCAAATGCAAGTTTGCAACACAAAAAGCACCTTTTTGGTTAAAATTTTTTCTAGCTCAAATTTATAGCAACGATGTATTATAAATATTACTGACTAATGCTGTTTTGATCATTATAAAAAACTTAATCACTCATATATATATAAAAAAAATCATAGCATCTATGTTTGCCTTTTGGCTTTATTGTGTAATAGTCAAAAGAACACTGAATCACATGGGAAACTACCTGCAAATGAGAACTGTTTAAAGGCTCATGGCCACTAAATACTCCTAATTAAAAAATTTCCTTCATCACAAAGGATTCCCCTAAACAAGTTTATCTTGTACTACAATTACATACTGGGTTTACCAATATGTAGAGATATGGACTAAAATACTTAAGTGTGAGGGGCACCTGGATGGCTCAGTGGGTTAAGCCTCTGCCTTTGGCTGAGGTCATGATCTCAGGGTCCTGGAATCGAGCCCCGTGTCGGGATCTCTGTTCAGCAGGGAGCCTGCTTCTGCCTGCCTCTCTGCCTACTTGTGATCTCTCTCTCTGTCAAATATATAAATATTCTAAAAAATGAAAAATAGAGTTAAAAAAACACTTAAGTGTGAAGTGTGTATTTTATCAATGTAAAAAGGAGTCTAAAGTTGGCAACTACATTCTAAAGTCCTATTTTATCTATGTAAAGGAAGTGTGTATTAATTATTCCTGAAACTGCCCTAAAGTCCTATTTTATCTATGTAAAGGAAGTGTGTATTAATTATTCCTGAAACTGCCCTTCTAGTTCTAGATTTTCATAACCACAAAGATAACCTGACACATAAAGATGACAAGAGCTGTAGATACAATTGTTTTAGTGTCCATGGCAGAAACAATTGACAATCTTTGTACACAGCAAAATGAAGGACAGAAAATAATAAATGTGGTTCCTGTCAATAAGAATCATTTAAGATACCAAGTGGGATTATGTGTTTAAGGTTTTGATTCAGAGTGGGGCATAGAAACCTGCATTTTTATAAACATTCTAGCATACACAAGTGATCCACAGACCACACTTTGAGAAATACCAACTTCTTTATTAATCGATGCTGCATGTTAGCTTTTATTCTTCTGCCTCTCTGGAAACTGAGTTCCCCAATCCAGTTCCCAGTGTATTTCCAGGAAAGGCGACCTAACACATGTTCTACATTGAGCTCCTCCTTGGCTAATGAATGCTACAGGGCTCAGAAACAAACTAGTCACTATAATAAACATAAATAGTATGTGTTAATCAACTGTTTATGCTATTGGTAAGGCTTCTGGTCAGCAGCAGGCTATTAATAGTTAAGTTTTTGGCAAGTCAACAGTTATATGCTGTTCTTCAAGGATCTAGTGCATATGGCTTCAAGGAAAAAAAACATTTATAGTATAGTACTGTTTCCTTGTCGTTGATGCAAAGACAAAACATTAAGTCATGTTACTGCATAAAATCTGTTTATAGGGGCTGATCTGAAATTTGACCGTAATCTATAATGATTTTATGGAAAAAAGCAAGCTGATATTCCAAACTTACAATATCAACTTGTATGTTGGGGACTTGTAAATACTATTATTTTTATAGCACTTAAATTTTATGCAGCATATGAAAAAATTATTCTTGTTCTTCACTACAATCCTATGTGTGAAGGAGGCCAAGTGTCAATCCAGCAGGCTGAGAAATAGAAAGCAGGAAGGAAAATGGGGATCTACATAAGCAACAGTATAACCAAATCACTCCTACATTACTCTGCAGACAAATCCAAATTTTCCAAAAATATGAGAACTATTCATTTTAGAAATTTCTTTAGAAACTGAATATACTGTCTAAAGAGAACTAGTCCAGAATCTTGCCCAAAAGGAAAGCCTTCCTCAGTCTTCCTCTGGACAGACCTTCCAGCCCAAGGGCTGGCTTCCCCTCCACCACACCCTGCCAATCATTAGGGGCCCAATTCTAGAGATCCCAATTAACCCAGGCTTATTACCAAACACATCAGAAAACCCTCCAATATCAAAGGAAAAAGTTCAAGAAAAATCAACAGAAAAACTGACTCCAGAGTAACACAGAATTTTAAAAAAAGGGTTAAATGGGACGCCTGGGTGGCTCAGTTGGTTAAGCCGCTGCCTTCGGCTCAGGTCATGATCCCAGCGTCCTGGGATCGAGTCCCACATCAGGCTCCTTGTTCTGTGGGGAGCCTGCTTCTCCCTCTGCCTCTGTCTGCCACTCTGTCTGCCTGTGCTCGCTCTCTCTCTCTCTCTCTCTGACAAATAAATAAAATCTTAAAAAAATAATAATAATAAAAATAAATAAAAAAGGGTTAAGGGTGGGAAAGGAAACAGAATGTTTCAATTTATTATCCTCAAAAAGATTAGAGATAATAAAAAGTTCACTAGATAACCAAAGTTTTGGAAAAAACCTCTTAGAACATAAAGGAGAAAGCTGCTCAATATACAAAAAACAAGATGATCAACCTAGATGATCAAAGCTCCAACTAATGGGCATTTCAGAAAGAATTAGGAGAAACAAAAATAGGGAAAAGCCCATTAAGTTCCAACTCAAGATGAAGGGGGGATAGTGCTAATGATTTATGAAGTATTAAATGTTCCCAGATGCAAGTAATCACTAACTACAGACTACATTACAATGCCTTGTGTCCTGCCAGCCTCTCCACCAAGTGGTGCTTTAACAAAGAAAGAGGATTGCCAGGATCGCCAATTTTTCCAGTTTAGTAAGGTAACGGATTCATGGATCCTTCTTTATTTTTTTGTTGTTGTTATTTAAAAATATACTCTTTCCAGTTATCTCTAAACTTATCTATTTTTGATTTAAAAATCTATAATGTTTTAATAAGATCTGGAATTAAAAATATATATCCTTTATATGTTAATAATTTCTACCTAGGTGAAAGTTCATCTTGATCCAGACCTTCAAAGTATTGGTCAAAGTATGGTCAAAGTATCACCATAATCATTTTCCTTCAGCTTTTCTAACAGGACTACTTAAGCATTCTAGGCTTTTCTTTTTTCTTATTAGGAAAAATTTCAACTATTCTGGAAAGTAGACACAACTCTACAATGAACACCAACGTCAGCTATACTTAATGACTGTTGGTATTATGCAGGATTTGTGTCCTCTCACAGAATAATTTCAAAGTACGTCACATACATTAGTTCATCATGTGGCTACAAAAAGGGTATTTTTTTGCAAACCAGAAAATTTTTATAAAAGATTAGCCTTACTAGCTGCTACTTGATTCACAAGGAGTTAACTGGAGCCTCTACTTCACCTTGTGTACTTTAAGTGGCCTTCTGTCAAAGTCTATGTGAGAATTCTTAATATGACACAGGTTTCACATTGAAGTTTACTTCTCCAGTTCCCCTCAGGACAAATCATCTTAATTACCTGAGAGTTCACAAAATTTATTACTAACTAGGAGAAACTTTGTTATGTAAAAATAAAGCAGATCTATTATAAAGCCACATTTTTATACTCGCAGTTCATGCAAACAACTGACTTTCCAATAACCCATACTGGAAGAACCAAGGCCAATCACTTAACTCTGTTTTTAAATAAGAAAACACAACTTGACTTCAGGAGCATAAAAAACTTATGAAAAATCCTCAGGGATTAAGGATAGTTCCAAGTAAAATCTGCTTTGTAAATCTAAAAGCACACACATATGCATTTTTATTAACCATCCCTACTAATACCTTGCCAGTTAAAAAATTTATAGTCTCCTCAAATCTTCGTTTGCACACTTTTTATTCATCAGAAACACTTCTAAATCACAACTTTTGATTGAAGGAAACAATCCAGTTTCCTTCCTACTTTTACTCCTCAGCTATGTCTGAGTATTCTGAGGAGTCTTCCTATACCAGCCGATAAAAAACAAGTTTCTAATGACACTTTTGCTCCTCCAAAACTCCTAATATTAATGGCCTTTGTGTTATCTTTAAATACACAGACATAAAAATGGCTACCAGAATATGAACTGTGATTAGGAAAAATTAGGACATTTCCCAAATGATCTCTCTTCTTTTTATTGTCTTCCCTATTCTCTACCCTATATATATGGGTGTATATATATACACCCATATATATATGCTTAGTATAAATATTTTTGTCATTCGCATAATGATACACCATTAACGACATTTGGTATATTTAGCATTTTATAAATTTACTATTAGATATTCTTTTAATATAAACACGCAAAACCGAATTCCTCATATTGTATACATTAACAAAATATTTTCATCTATACTGCATCATATATCTGTAATATAACGTAACCAAATCTCCCATTCTTGAATATCTAGTCCTCCCCCATTTAGTTTGCTATTCAAACAATGTTGAACAAAAATATCTGCATATGAATGATTCTCTTAGTTTCTTCCACTTCCCTTCCACTGCTCCAACTACTGGGTTAAAAGGGTAAGAATTTATAGGCCTTTGATACACAGCTCCATAATACTGATGGAGCATAAGCAGACATTTTCACAGAAGGCCCTGTGTAGTGGCCAGCCTACCAAGCAAGGTGCGCAGCCATCAACTGTTACCTCAAGACAACCTGTTATAGCCATGTCCATCCAACTAATGTACACATCACCCAAGTCTGCAAGTTTTTCTAAATTTTGAGATTAAATGCTTAATTTGTTTGTTCGCCACATGTAGCTTTTTTGGCTTGCCAGATTCTTAATGCTGTCCTTTTATATTTTTATAAAGTACATGCAGATGTTATTATAAAAAGCTCCTTGAATAATCACTGATACAGCATATTTAGGCCTCCTGTGTATATCTGAAAATATGACTTTATACCTAAAATAATCTGACTATGGTAATATCCTTTACACTTCTGATATATCCTTAGTCTCACCGATAGCTTTGCACAGAATTTTTGGTCAAGAGATTATCTGGATCCTTCAAAAAGAATGTTTCATTTTATTTATTTAAAGATTTTATTCATTTATTTGACAGGGAGAGAGAGAGAAAGAGAGTGAGAGAGGGAACACAAGCAGGGTGACCTGGAGAGGGAGAAGCAGGCTCCCCGCAGAGCAGGGAGCTCCATGTTGGGGCTCAATCCCAGGATTGGCATCAGGACATGAACCAAAGGCAGATGTTTAATGACTAAGCCACCCAGGCACCCCAAAGAGAATGTTTTAAAACACACTTTCACTTTATCCACTCTGAACAAAACACTACAAAAATGAGCCTATATTAAGCTATATTAAACTAAGGAAGCAAAAAGATATTTTAAAACACAGCTATTTCAAAGTACATAAGTACGTAAGAAATAGCCACAGGCACATTTTTATAATTTCCAAATATAATTTTATGCCAGTTAAGTTAAAAAACCAAAATGTTTAAGACTGTTGATGCAGTAAAAGTATGATTACATGCTAGCTTCTTAATATGTGGGTGCAAAGGGAATCAGGAATGAAGGGTATTAAAGATGCCTTCAACTCTTCAGCATTTTTCAAAAATCAAATAAATACAGCAAAATTACATACATCTCTTAATCTGGGTCACCGGTGAATACATGACTATTTGTTACATTATTCTCTATATCTTGCAGAGCAAAAAATAACTGGTTAAAAATAAAATAAGGAAATAGCTCTACACTGCTATTTCAGGTAAACTCCAAATATGATTTCAAAATATAAGAAAATCTTTGAACTTTAATATTTTCAAACAATTAAAGTGGAACTATTCATAAAAGACACAAGTATTTAATGTACACTTTTGTCAAACCAACTAAACCTAACAAATTCAAGTCTCAAAGATGAGGATAAAATAAATACTCCTGTCTCCTTAGAGGCAGCAGTCACAAAAGCTAATAAGCAGGCTACAAGTCTATTTTAGAAGGCTAAAAAGTATAAGCTATGTGGGAGGGTCTCTGTTTCACAAAATGACAATTAACTAAATACTTTTTAACTTGAGGATTTTCTTTGTTAACACTCTAGAGACATTTTTACACCAATTTTAAGGTACAGTGTCGTAACGCTGCACAGAGAATAGTTCATAGTTCAACTAGATTTTTAATAAAAGGGACCATTATGTACAAACTACTTTCCTATGTACAAAATAGGTTAGAAAAATATAATCACAAAAAGATCTCATTCATAAAAGCAACACTAAAAACAAAGTACATACAAGATTAAATGGAATTACATTTTTTGGACTGGAAAGCTTTTGCTATTGTTGGTTTTCTCTGACTTAGTTTATAAGTTTAATGTATCCCCCCCAAAATTCTCAGATTTCTTTAGCACTGAAAATGGTTCTTAAGTTCATCTGGAATAAAAGTATAAAGATGGTAATTAATAATAAAAAAGACTGAAATAACTATGAGAAGGGACTGATTTTATCTGATACTAAAATACATGATAAATCACCAGCCACAGCAATTAAAGAATTGTATAATTGGGATATGAATGGATAAGACTACTGTAATCAGACAATACCAAGATATAATCTGGCAATTTAATAAATGAAATAAGTAATACTTCAAGTAGTGGGAGGCAAGTGGATTATCCAATTAACAGTATTAGGAAATGGGCTTGTCATCTAAAAATCATTTCTTTTATCCTTTTTCATCTACTTTCGTTTCACTATATTAAAATTAAGCTTACATTCATCAAATATTTACATGTAAGAAATAATACACAATGAGATAAAACAATGTATATATAAGTAAGGGTGGTATACATAGAAATAAATGATGGTAAAAAAGCAAATAGAAGCATGACTTGAAACTCTAAAACTCGCAGCACCATTAGTATGTGTACATAAAATTTCTAAATTCCAGGCCAAAAAAAACATACAAAGTAACTTTAAAAATGACATGCTGGACACAAGACAGGTGAAATATGATTAAAGGATAATATCCATAGTACACAAAGAACTAAGGAGAAAATCAGTAAGAAAAAAACATTAGGGAAAGGGCAAGAACCATCATTTCAAAGGAAAAATAAAAAGCAACCAATATATATACACAAAATAGAAACTCATTTATTTTTTGCTTATCAGACTAGTAAAGATAACCATCAGTTTGTTCTCTATGGTTAAGAGTCTGTTGCTTGGTTTGTCCTTTTTTTACCCCTTTTGCTCATTTTTTAAAAAAAAATTCCACATGAGTGAGATCATATGGTATTTGTCTTTCTCTGACTTATTTTGCTTAGAATTATGCTCTCTCCATATTGTTCCAAGTGGCAAGATTTCTTTCTTTTTTATGGCCGAGTAATATTCCATTACACATATCAACTACATCTTTATCCAGTTATGGGTCAATGGACACTTGGGCTGCTTCCATAGTTTAGCTACTGTAAATAATGCTGCTATAAACATAAGGGTGCATATATCTTCTCAAATTAGTGTATTTGTATTCTTTGGGTAAATATCCAGTACTGGAATTACTGGATCATATGGTAATCCTATTTTTAATTTTTTGAGGAAACGCCATACTGTTTTCCACAGTGGCTGCAGCACCACCCTGCATTCCCACCCAACACTGCAAGAGGGTTCCTTTTTCTCCACATCCTTGCCAACACCTATTTCTTGTATACATGGATTTTTTTTTTTATAGTACAGTACTGTAATCAAAGTATTTTCTCTTATGATTTTCTTCACATTTTCTTTTCTCTAGCTTACTTTACAGTAAGAATACAGTATATAATACACACAACATATAAAAATTTTTTAATCATCTGTTATTAGTAAGGCTTTTTTTTTTTTTTCTATCAACAGTAGGCCATTAGCAAGTTAAGTTTTGGATGAGTCAAAGTTATGCACAGACTTTGGACTGTGTGGGGTCTGATGCCCCTAGTCTCATTATTCAAGAGTTAACTGTAGTTAAACTGGCAGAAATTTTCTGGAGGGTAAGTTGGCACTACCCATTAAATATAAGTGTAAATACTCTCTTACTTTAAAATCTCATTTTTAAAACAGAAATGTATTATGCAGGAATATTCACAGAAGTATGCTAAAAGGTCTGCACAGTGAAGCAGTCATACAAATTGCTGGAAATTACACAAATGCTCGTCAACAAGGGAATGAGTAAAAAATAATTTATCTATTAAATGGGATGTATTTTCATTCACTGAACAAATATTTAACACCTTTCATGTTACTGGCATTGCAATAACAGTGAATTAGAGAGTGGGAGAGTCAAGGTCACACATCTAGTAAAGCTTGCACTCTACAATTAGAAAGTTAATAAAAACAAAACAATTTAAAAGAGCGAGAACTGCTGTAAAGGAAATAAACAAGGTGAGAACAGAATAACAGGTTGAGGAGGAAGATTACTCTAGGTAAGAGTGAGGGATGATGGAATAACATTTGGGCAGAGGAGGAGGAACCAGTCAACTAAAGATGGGACAGAACATTTCATGCAGAGAAAAAGTAGAAAGGAAGGTAAGCTATTTGGTAAAGGTACTAAAAGGTCACCAGTGTAACAAGAAGGGAACTATGAAAAGAGGAACGGCCAGGTCAATAAGGATACAGAATAAAATACAAAGTGCACTAAGAAGCCACTGGAGGTGCATGTACTGTGATTTATGCTTTTTTTTTTTTTAAGATTTTATTTATTTGACAGAGAGAGAGAGAGAGAGATCACAAGCAGGCAGAGAGACAGGTGGGGGGGGGGAGCAGGCTCCCTGCTGAGTAGAGAGCCTGATGTGGGGTTCAATCCCAGGACCCTGAGATCATGACCTGAGCTTAAGGCAGAGGCTTAACCCACTGAGCCACCCAGGCGCCCCTGATTTAGGCCTTTTAAAGTTCACTCTAGTATCTCTATGGATAAAAAAGATGGTGAGAGGCCAAAAGAAAAGCAGGGACATCAATCAGGAAGCTACTATAAACTAAATCAAGTGAGAAGGGATAGTTTGTAGGCATTAAAAATAATGAATTTTTTTAGGGAAAAAAATTCAACACATATTTGTTATGCAAAGCATTTGTATATTTTAAGATTTTTTTGGCATACATTCCCAGAATTAAATTTATATAAGTAATACAATGTATTAGAAATTATACATGTCCAAGAAAATATATCATTTAGCCCCATATGTGTTAGCCAGTGATACTAACATTAAGGAAATGTTTTTATGTATGAAAGGTAAGTGGCGGGGCGCCTGGGTGGCTCAGTGGGTTAAGCCGCTGCCTTCGGCTCAGGTCATGATCTCAGGGTCCTGGGACAGAGTCCCGCATCGGGCTCTCTGCTCAGCAGGAAGCCTGCTTCCCTCTCTCTCTCTCTCTCTCTCTCTCTGCCTTCCTCTCCGTCTGCTTGTGATCTCTCTCTGTCAAATAAATAAATAAAATCTTAAAAAAAAAAAAAAAAAAAAGAAAGGTAAGTGGCCTATTAAAGACTTTCTGCAAAAGAATGTGGAACCTTCTCAGCCAACCATTAGTACCACAAGGGGGAAAAAAAGACTAAAAAAACCCCAAATTCTTTGGAAAAATAATGTTTTCTAAAAGCAAGAAAATCAAACATTGCACTTTATATAATTAGACAAGTAACATTTTATTTAACTATACAAGTAATTTTCCAATTTTTAGTAGTTTAATAGAGATTTTCATTCAGTTCTTGTTCTATTAAAATGGCACTACTCTAAGAATCAACTACACCACAAAGTAATGCCAGAAATGATTAATTTATTTTGAATATTGTTTTACAGCATTATTTTAAGATGTTGCCTTGTAACATCAGGTAAACATCTAATTTTGCCTTTGACGTACTTAGCAACACTTAGTAACTTGAGATCGGAGTCTAATGTTACCCCACTGAAATCTTCCCAGAAACCTCGTGAAGTAGGCAACATTCCCCCAAATTATCAGATTAAAAGCCTGATGAGCAGCAGTTAATATAAGAGTATAGCTAACAAACTGCTCAGTTAAAATTCAAATCCAGGTCTAATGTTTAAGCTCAGGGTCATGTGCCTCCCCCTTTTTTAAGATTTTGTTTATTTATCTGACAGACAGAGATCACAAGTAGACAGAGAGGCAGGAAGAGACAGAGAGGAGGAAGCAGGCTCCCCACTGAGCAGAGAGCCCGATGCGGAGATCAATCCCAGAACCTCGGGACCATGACCCAAGCTGAAGGCAGAGGCCTCAACCCACTGAGCCACCCAGGCGCTCCAGCCCTTTTAATCATATCATATATCCCACCCAAAAGCTAAAGGCAATTCGGATTTAACAATGTTGCAGATCAATGCAAGAGAAAGGTCAGCAAAAAGAACTACATTCTTTGGGGCGCCTGGGTGGCTCAGTGGGTTAAGCCGCTGCCTTTGGCTCAGGTCATGATCCCAGGTCCTGGGTTCGAGCCCCACATCGGGCTTTCTGCTCAGCAGGGAGCCTGCTTCCTCCTCTCTCTCTCTGCCTGCTTCTCTGCCTACTTGTGATTTCTCTCTGTCAAATAAATAAATAAAATCTTTAAAAAAAAAAAAAAAGAACTACATTCTTTGAAGAGTGACTACAGGAAAATAAATAAATAAATAAATAAATAAAAACTAAGATGCAAATCACTACTACTTCATACTGATTCTGTGCCTAGCTAGATGGCACTGCGGCTGACAAGAAAATGCAAAATTTTCAAACACAAGCTTATTATGCCAAGGAGACAAAATAGTTTATTTCAAGAAAGTTTCCAGATGTTAACCTCTAAGATCGGCTAAGGGAAGAATTAGCAACAATGGACTCAAAGAATTCTAGAAGTAATTAATGTGTTACTTTATACCTCTTAGCAATAACCTTCCGCTTAAAAAAAGTTCAATGTGTGAACTCCGTGAGAGCTGGGGCTGTATCTTTATTTTCTTATTGTATCGAAAGTGCTTAGCACATACCAAGCTTTTAAATAGTTGATGGGCTAAAGGTGCCAATAAGAAAGATGTTCAAAAACTAGACGGTAAGACAAATGAGATAAAATAAAAAGGCTTAGATAACCAACAAACAAACCTATGAGACTTCTTAAATGCCTTTAAAGAACATGAAGGGTTCATTTATGAAGAACATACCTCATCTGAAACCGAGGTCTGCAAACTTTTTCGTAAAGGGCCAGATAATAATTATTTTAGCCTCGGTAGGCCATAAAATGGACTGTACCAAAATAAAAAGCTTTGCACAGCAAAGGAAACCACCAATAAAATGAAAAGACAATATACCAAATGGGAGAAAATATGTGCAAATGATATATCAAATAAAGATTAGTATCCAAAATGTATAAAGAACTTACACAACTTTACACCAAAACAACCCAAACATCTAACTAAAAACTGGACAGACGACCTGAATAAACATTTTTCTGAAGACCTACAAATAGCCAACAGACACATGAAAAGATGCTCAACATCCTTAATCATCAGGGAAATGCAAACTGAAACCACAACATGATATCACCTGACACAAACCAGAATGAATGGCTAGTATCAAAAAGACAAGAAATAATAAGTGTTGGCAAAAATGTGGTGAAAAGGGAACCCCTGTGCACTGTTGGTGGCAGTGGAAACTGGTGCGCCACTATGGAATGGAGGTTCTTCTCGAAAAATTAACAATAGAAATACCATATGATCCAGTATTTCCAAAACTAGGTATGTATCCAAAGAAAACAAAAACACTAATTGGAAAAGACATATGCACCCCATGTTTACTGCAGCATTATTTACAATAGCCCAGATATGGAAGCAACCTAAATGTCCATCCATAGATGAACGGATAAAGATGTGGTATATATATACACACAAGGGGACATAATCAGCCATTTAAAAAAAAAAAAAAAAAAAAAAACAAAGGAATCGGTGCCATTCATAACAACATGGAAGGACCGCTTACAGAGAATTATGCAGAGCAAACTTAGACAAAGAAAGAAAAACACCATACGATTTCACTTGTATGTGGAATCTAAAAACAAATGAAAAAAAAAAAAAAAAGCAGAAAGATTTATAAATACAGAGAACATGTGGTTGCCAGAGGGAACAAGAGAAGAATGGGTGAAATAGGTGAAGGAGATTAAGAGGTACAAGTTCCCAGTTTTATATATATATATATATTTTTCCCAGTCATAAAATACATCACAGAGATTAAAAGTACAGCATTGGAAACACAGACAATAATATAATAATACTGTAAAACCGTTGTATGGTGACAAATGGTGACTATGCTTATCATGATGAGCAGTGAGTAATGTACAGGATGTGAAATCTCTATGTTGTACACATGAAACTAATACAACATTGTATGTTAGCTATACTTCCAGCAATAAATATGTTTCTTAAAAAAGATCTTTGTTGCAACTACTCAACTCTATTATAACATGAAAGCAGCCAGACAATGTGCACACAAACAAGCATGGCTGTATTCCAATAAAACTTTACTCATGAAAATCGCAAATTTGCAATTTCATGTAATTTCACATGTCGTAAGATCTTATCCTTCTTTTGACTTTTTAATCAGCCATTAAAAAATGTAAAAACTATTCTCAGTCCTCAGGCCATACAAAAACAGGTAGAGGACAGTAGTTGCCCATTCCCTCACCAATTACATACTTTCACTGAGAACAAACCAAATGCAACTGAGTTTACATTTATTTTTTAAACATTTTACTTATTTGACAGAGAGAGAGTGTGTTTGAGTGTGCATGGGGAGCAGCAATGAGAGGGAGAAGCAGGCTCCCAGAGCAGGGAGCATGATGTGGGGCTTGATCCCAGGACTGTGGGATCATGGCCTGAGCCGAAGGCAGATGCTTAAGGACTGAGCCACCCAGGCGCCCCCTGAATTTACATTTTTAATTAAGTAAATTAATCCTAAATGTGAAGACCAGTAACAGAAAGGGTTAAATTAAGTAAGTTAACAGGTTGCTGAGAGGTCACATACTGCTTTTTGCCTGTACCTACAGAAAATAGGTTATGTGAAAAACAAAACAGGAACAAATGACATATGAAAGCCACAAGACCATTTATTTGGGAAAAATATTTCAGGCCATTAATTCCAGGTATGGATGAAACCAGAATTAGGCCTCAATATATGTATGCCTTTTAAAATCTTTTTTACTATAAAGAACTCCAGGTTTGCTTGAAGAACCCTTTAAACTGGCTATCAGATCTTTGCTGATTCTAACCTGGAAATTTGAGAAAAAAAAAGGGGGGGGGGACTCCACTCCATCCCCACAGTTCCGTAACCCAGTAGGGCTGGGATACGACACTGGCATAGCATTTTTAAATGTTTAATGTGTCATACATGTTGCCAACAATGCTACTGCCAGCAAGGGGCTACAGCCGTAGATGAATCATATGATCCAACTGATGTATATAACCATCAGCAACTCAAGTTAAATAATAAAACAAATGGGACTCCACAGAATAACCACAGGGTTAGCTCTTTTCAGAAACAACTTTCATAAGGACAACATGAATACTTACTGTAACTTTTTTTAAAAAAGATTTTATTTATTTATTCAAATAGTGAGCACAAACAGGGAGGGACAGAGAGCAAGGGAGAGAGACTCTTAAGTGGACTAAGCTCCAGAGCCCCACGAAGGTCTTGATCTCAGGATGCTGAGATCATGATGAGAGCTGAAATCAAGAGTCAATGTTTAACCCACTTAGCCACCCAGGTGCCCCGATTCTTTTTTTTTTTTTTTTTAAAGATTTTATTTATTTATTTGACAAAGTTCACAAGTAGGCAGAGAGGCAGGCAGAGAGAGAGCAGGGAAGCAGGCTCATTGCTGAGCAGGGAGCCCAATGCGGGGCTTGATCCCAGGACCCTGGGATCATGACCTGAGCCGAAGGCAGAGGCTTTAACCCATTGAGCCACCCAGGTGCCCCCGATTCTTAATAATCTTTAGCAACCTTCTATACTACTCTCCCAAACAGAAGGATATTTTTGCTGCTTTTGGCAGCCTTACCGTAGTAACAGGTTTCATAATCATCAGGCTCTCATATTTAGAAAGAATAGCAGAGTATTACAGAAAGTACAGTAAGATAGGAAGCTTTTATTTTCAAGATGTGACTACTTTCATTATCTCAATACAAAAATACTTAAGGAATAGCACTAAATCTCTGTCCTACTTTAAGCCCCAAAATACACCAACAAATGAGTCATAACCTGGAGGTATATATGAATGCCTCACTGGCTATTATGTTCTTTGTTTTCTCAATTTGCCAATTTGTGATGTTAATCAAGTTTCTGTTCCAAAAGAAAGTTCCCCCACAATCCCTTCATTTACTGAAAGTTCAAGGATATAGCCATATCAATGGCATAAATAAAACATATGTTAGATTTTGTTTATTCAACAAATGTTTGCAAATGCTACATGTGAGAAGGTGTAACAGACTCTGGTTAGACAGTAGCGATTAAAGCAGACATGGTCCTTGCATCCTTGATAGGGAGAGAGACAGATTACTGAATAAACAATTATAAAAAAGAGCTATGTGTATAAGTAACAAATGGGAGAAGGGAGTAGAATGACATAAGGACAAGTGGAAGGTCCTAGTTATAGTGGCCAAAGGCTTCTTGAAGGTAACCTTCAAAAACTGAGATCTGAAGAATGACGCAAAAGAGACAGCAATATGAGGAGCAAAGCAGGGTCATTCCAGAAACAGAAGTAACATGTGCAGAAGCCCAGTCATGAAGACCTG
Source organism: Lutra lutra (assembly GCF_902655055.1). Taxonomy (NCBI): domain Eukaryota; kingdom Metazoa; phylum Chordata; class Mammalia; order Carnivora; family Mustelidae; genus Lutra; species Lutra lutra. The sequence continues at coordinate 152,529,301 of NC_062278.1, forward strand.
ATCACTTTTAAGAATGAAACCTTGAGACCAGTGTTTAATTACAATGGGAAAGTGAGTGCAATGAGATGAGGCTGAAAATAGCCAGATCCTGTAGCGTTCTTTAGCCTTTGGTAAGGAACGCATTTTTTTCCCTAAGGGCTACTGAAAGTCCATGAAAGGATATAAGGTGGTGAATAACAAAATCCCACTTTTTAAAAGATTTTATTTATCTACTTATTTGACAGAGAGAGAGAGCGCGCTTGCGCGCATGCAAGTGCAAGTGTGCAAGGGCAGGGGGTGGGAGGTAAGGAGAGGAAGGATGGGGAAATATTCTCAAGCAGACTCCCTGCTGAGCATGAACCTCAAGGCAGGGCTCAATCTCAGGACTCTGAGATCATGACCTGAGCTGAAACAAGAGTCTGGATGCTTAACTGACTGAGTTCCCACTCAGGTGCCCCGAGATCCCACTGAGTTTTTAAAAGCTGGTTTTGGTTATAATGGGAAAAAACTGAAAAGGGGACAAGAAATAATGAAGGGAAACCTGTAAAGAAATTATAGCAAATAGTCAAGGTGATGGTGGTAGCTTAAGCTAGGGCAGTAGCACTACGCACAAAAAAACAGCTACACTGGAAAAATACTCTGGAAATAGAAACAACAGACTGGCTGTAATAAATGAGAGGAATTGAAGTTGGGTAAGAGAAATTCAAGAAGAATCTTAAGTACCTGGGTTGAGCAATTAGGTTGTAATACTGCGTTTAGCGCAATGAAGGGAAAAACAGCTGGGGGGGGGAGTATTTCTAGAACTGCACTGTCCAATTCAATAGCTACTTGTCACATGTGGTTATTTACATTTACATTTAATTTTATTAAAAATGTAGTTCTTCAGATTGCCATATTTCAAATGCTCAAGCACCACATGTAGCTGGTGGCTACCATACTAGACAACATAGATACAGAACATTCCCACTACTACAGAAATTTTTACTGGTGAGTGCTGTTATAGGAAGAATAAAGAAAAAAATAAAAATAAAAATATCAAATGCTGGGTATTTCCAGCAAGAATAAAGCTGAAAAGTATCCATATGGTTGGTCCACATGCAGGTCCAATAATGAACTCAAGCAGAGCATGAACTGGAAAGGGAGATGGAAAGTGGAGACATATCCATAAGATAGGGACACACTGTGAAATGGAACAGACAAATAAATGGGGCATTAGCTGGAGGAAAGCAAATGGTGTCCAATTCTAGAACATTCACCCGGCCAACAACCTTTACTGACCACCTCTAACTTCCAGACACACTTCTGGATACCAGGGATATAAAATTAAGAGAAAACCAGGAGAGGAAGTAAAAACAAGTAAACAATGTTTCTTCAGAGTATAAGTAAGTGCCACAAACCAAGTAAGAGAATATGATTAAACAAAAAGGAGTGAACAGAAAAGACTTCAATGTAGAAGTGGCATCTGAACATGAGCCATAACTGACAAGAAGAAACCATCTCTGAAAAGGTCTGGAATATACCTATATGCTATTGGGAATGAACCAAATGAGGTGGTAACACATATTTACCAGTCCACTACTATGCAGTATGACTGTAGGCAATAGGAAGAAAACAGCCAAGGTCAGAGACAAAAATCCCTGTCTTTCTGGAGTTTACATTCTAGTAGGCTAAGAAAGAAGAAAATAACAAAACAAAACAAATAAAATATTATGTTATCTATTATGTTACAGAGTGATGAGGGCTAAAGAGAAACATAAAGCAGGAAAGGAGATAGGAAGTTAGGCAAGGACTGTAATTTCAAACAGGACAGCAAAAAAAGGCCTGAAAAAGGTAAGGAAGTGAGCCATGATACGGAAGCGTGCTTGACCAGTTGGAGGAAAAGCGTTAAGTGTCACAGAAGAGAAGGAAAGTAGTTAAGTGATAAAGAGAGTGCTGATCAGAGGGGTTTGTGCTTTTACTGAATGAGTTGATAAGCACCTGGAGGTTTCTGAACAGAAAATTTACATGATCTATTGCTTTAAAAGGATTACTCTAGCTACTGTGTTGAGAATACACCTTAGGGGAACAAAGGTATAAGCAGGGAGACCTGTTAGAAGGCCTGTGCAGTAATCTGGGCAAATGATCACAACGGCATGGCTATGGCAAAAAAAAACAGTTAGGTTTTGGAAAGGGAAAGCAGACATGACTTGTAGACAGAGTCTGGATATGCTGTGTGACAGAAAATGAGTCAAGAACAATATTGTTAGACGTTTGAGTAACTGGAAAGAATCAGGTGCATTTAGGAACAACTAAGAGAAGCAGTCTTACAGGAAACTGGGAGCTCAGTTCTAGATGTATTAAGTTTGTAATGCTTCTTAGACACCCCAAATTTTTTTCAAAACAGCTGGATATTAGCATCTAGAGTTCAGGGGGGAAAACTCAAGCTAGGGATATAAATTTGGAAGTTATCCACAAGCAAACGTTATCTGTTTAAAGCAGTAAGACTGGTGGGTATTCGGACAACAAAAAAGGAGAAGTCCTAAAGCTAAACTCTCAGCCACATCAACAAAGATCAGAGAAATAACAGAAAAAGCAAAGGAGACTAAGAAGGTACCACCAGTGAAGTATGAAGAAAACTGCTAGCAGGCACAGTGGCCTAGAAGCCAAAGAAAAAGCATTTCAAGCCAACTGTGCCAAATGCTACTAATAGGTTAAATGAAATGAGGACTGGAAATTTCTGACAGTGGTTGCTGGTAAGGGTTTTAAAGAAAATGGAGAGTGAATATAAGCATATTTTTCAAGGTATTTTGTGTAGGTGGTAGGTGAAAGGGGAGACAGGAAGAAAACTGTTTTAAAATGAGATAAACAAAATAATCATGTTTGTATGCTCATGGGAAGAGCTTAGTAGAGAAGGAAAAACCAAAGATGCAAAAGAAGGGAGACTAATAAGAGTAGTATTACTCTTGAGACCAAAAGGGAATGGGATCTAGTACACAAATGAACTGGTCTGTCCTTATTTTGGAATACTACAGTTCATCCACAGTGAAAGAGAAAGAGCACAGTCACAGATACGGGAGCATGCAGGTAATCTTTCAATTATTCAGTATGCTTAGTGAAACAGAAAAGCAATGGCATTAGATGAGAGAGGATAGGGAGGAGGTGCTGTGTTGCCTGAGAAATAGAAGAAAAAGTCCTAAAAGAGGGTGAACCAGGGACCATTGGGCATAAAGCCAGAGAAGGATAAAGTTGTTGAGAGTATGTTTAAGAAAGTGATTATGATTCAACATGAAATTTCAACTGGGTGTAAGTGAGGGTGAGGGATACTGAAAAGCTTAGATGGATAGATTTTAGGTTCTGGTAGAGGTGAAGGGCTGCTGGAACTGGAAGTATTTACTAGAGGAATACAACAGTGGGACACCTGAAAAGAGATTGGGGAGGATACAGTTATTGGTGAAAGACAAGGTATTCTAGGATATGAAATGGGAACATGTGGATGAATTAAGACTGAAAAATAAGAGCACTGGAAAAGAAATCAAGGAACCAATAGGCCAGACTACTGGAAGCATTTTTTATATCAATGTTCCTCAAAGAGCCAGACCAGACACCATAAGGAGCTTGTGCCAGATTGTAAATCAACACCCTGCGGCCTTTATCAAAAAAGACTTGCTACAAAAAGTCAGCTGCACGAAACCACTGAATTTAATGACAGGTGATTTATATTCTGGCACAAACCCCTTATCATAATCCATACTAGTAACGAACAGTTCAGATCAGATGACATTCTGAGTAGCACTATTCTACTTGGACACTGATTACCACCAAGAATTATGACAGAAAAAAGAAGAAAGTGAGCCAGGCTAATAAAGTGTTTCAAGGGAGCGCCTGGGTGGCTCAATGGGTTAAAGCCTCTGCCTTCGGCTTGGGTCGTGATCCCTCCCAACTCCCCCCCCCCCCCCCCCCCCCGCCCCACAGCCTCTCTGCCTACTTGTGATCTCTGTCTATCAAATAAATAAATAAAATCTTAAAGAAAAAAAAGGTGTCTCAATGAAGGAGGGTGATGACCCTCCTTACTTTTTATTTTTTTCTCAGACATCTCAATACCTCCTCAGGAAAGTTGGCAGATGACTAAAATAAAGAGTGGTAGTGGGTAGCATAATTTGATGGGATGAGTAAAAAGTCTGAAATTCTGGAAACTAATGGTCAAGATGTGACAATGAGAAACAGAGACACTTTCTCTACCTCTTTGTTTAGTAGTAAAAGGTGTGCCAGAAGATACTGAGAGAGCTGCAAGGGAAGTAGCATTATCAAGAAAGAGGCTAGGTTACAGTGGGATTAAGAAAGAGAAGGCAACATACCCAGAATATATTGAAAATAAAAGGGTATGCTGATGACTATGAGTTATAGAAGGCATAGTGAGTGAATTTCAGGAGGATGATAAAAGGTAGGACAGAAACCAAAAAAGCAATGGAATTAGAATCTGGAGGGATAAGACTAATATAAAGAAGTCAGGTATAACTAAAAGAACAAAGTTCTTGAAAAGGCATGAGCCAGGATTGGCCTCTGACCAGGATATACGATTTTCCTCCATTTTAAAGATGCAGACTGATAGGGTGGTGAAGGAGTTCCTGCTTAGGTTCTGAGGGGCAAGAGGGGACTCATTTGAAGAACGGAGAAGGTTAAATAGTCTTCCTGTCTCTGAGCTTTCTAGAGAAATGTAATATGATCTGGGTTATAACGGCAAAGGGAGAAACCTGAGGCCCCTTAGCATATAGTCAGGCTATTCTTCAAGCATGATTATTAAGTATTCTTAAAAAAAAAAAAAAAATTAGTACTTTCCAGCTTCCACTTTTGAGCAATACCAATTAAACTATCATTTCTCTGCCTCATGAGTGACCCCCCCCCAATCTTGAGGTATTCCAGACTTTTAATCTCTTAAACTTTCTAGCCTCTTATTTCTTATTCTATGGGAAATAGAAAGACTGGCACTCTGATTCAGGACCGACGAAAAATAACAGCTGAATTAAGGCAGGAAATAGTGACCTAAAGGACAACAATCAGATAAAGAATAACAGTTTCACAACATGAATGGATCACAAAAAATATTCGTAATTAGAAGTTATAACAATATAAACCTAATTTCATAGTCTCACGTGGCTTTTCCAACAGAAGATAATAAAAATAATAAAATAGCTGGACTTAAAAACCAAACCGTAGAATTAAGCAAAATGCCAGAAAATAGACTAAACTTACTAATCTATCCAAAGAGTTCTATTCTATGTTTCCTGTAACATTTAATGTCTACTTTTGCATCTAAATGAACTATTAGGTAGATAAAAGTAATGTGTGACATTGCTGCAATCTTTCAGTAGTTCAGAAAAAGAATTTAACTGTCTAAGCCAGCACTTTCTATACAGTAGAACAGAACGCCACTTGGAAACCTCCACAGTTAGACTGGAAAATATTTCCAAGAAACCCTTGTTCCTGTTTTACACATATGGCACTCATCTAGTATACGGAAAACTTCAAAGACAGACTCACTCCCTACATCCTTACCCCCAAACCACTTAATTATACTTAAAAAAAAGTTTACAACAATCACCCCTTAATGCAGCAAATTACTACAATCATTTAAGATCTTCAAATTGCATTCCCAAGAAATTCTGCAGTAAGTCTAACTTCTCACACTTTTATATGAAAAATGTACAATAAAACATATGTATATACATACATACATCATAATTATTTCAGCTATCCTAAAACCCTTTTAATAAAAGAAGCTTATTAAACTAACCCTTCAGCCTTTGCACATCTTTTACTTCCAAGTCAGATCAGCTACCAGCATTTCAGGTTAAGATTTATTATCACAGATATGGTTTGTATGCCGTGAGAACTGATGAACTTGACAGAACTTAAACAGGTTAAAAATATCTCCCCCCCACCCAACTTTTTAACTAATTGTTTAACCTATCTGTTACAAATCAGCTAAAAGGAAAATATCTGTACAGCAACACGTGAATTATGAAATCACGAGTAAAACTGTGGAAACCTTAGGGAAGAAATTAAAAGACAGAAATAAATACGGGAGAAAATGGGAAGTGCCATGAAGCATTTTCACCCTAGCATCATCCAGCTGTTCACACTATTTAAACTGCTGGGGCGGGAGCAGCCTTTTCAACAAGTTCATAAGAAATCAGAGGCAGGAAATTTCTGAAATATTATATGAGAAACTTTACAGTGGCTTTGTAAAGTTAAATGGGGAACAGTGGGACAGGGCAAGGAGTTAGCACCTGTGAGATAAATGTTTTTGTGAAAAGTCCAAAGATCAGTTGTTTGTATTCTATACCATATCATATAACTGTAGCACTATTCTAAGATACTCCGTTTTATAACCAATGTTGCCCTATGCACTGCATTTTCAGTCCACACATAGCCTGTCACTTAAACACGTAGCGTGAGGACTAAACACCCAACTTTTCTAAATCTAGAAATGAAAAACTTTAACCGAGGACAAAAGATTTAACCAAAATCTACTTAACTGCCTGCATAAACATATTCTAACCAAGAAACAGCATGCCATTAATTTAAGTAAAACTTATATTCAATTATTTTTTCATTATCTAAACTTTGCTTTTAAGTTTTGGATTTGGTCTGATAACAGTATGTTAAAAAGTGTGGACTTCAGACAAAAACCAGGACATGATCTAAAGACATCAATAAAATTCAGGCTGACATGATTACGTACATGCAGCCAGAACATGTCCAGCATTTTTAGTGTCTTCAAAGATTAAGTTTTGAAATGTCTTTTAAAAATGCATTTTAGGTGGCACCTGGGTGGCTCAGTGGGTTAAAGCCTCTGCCTTCAGTTCAGGTCATGATCCCAGGGTTCTGGGATTGAGCCCCACTTTGGGCTCTCTGCTCAGCAGAGAGCCTGCTTCCCTTCCTCTCTCTCTGCCTGCCTCTCTGCCTACTTGTGAACTCTGTCAAATAAATAAATTAGAAAAAAAATCTTTAAAAAAAATGCTTTTTAAATAACCAAGTTGTGGGACACCTGGGTGGCTCAGTGGGTTGAGCCACTGCCTTCGGCTCAGGTCATGATCCCAGCGTCCTGGGATCGAGTCCCACGTCGGGCTCCTTGCTCAGCAGGGAGCCTGCTTCTCCCTCTGCCTCTGCCTGCCACTCTATCTGCTTGTGCTCACTCTCGCGATCTCTCTCTCTCTGACAAATAAATAAATAAAATCTTTAAAATAAATAAATAAATAACCAAGTTGTTATTTCTCCTTTTCCTTCACCAAAACTATAATTCCTAAACTAAAGTGTGAGTTTCCCAGATTTCACAAATAACACAAAAGTGCTTTTAAGTTCCCAATGTATAATCAAGTGATAGAAGGCATTTTCTAAGGGCCTAAACATGACCCTAACAGTTTAATAATCTTATTTCCTATGCTGTATGAACCCACAGATTCGTATCATCCTGTCATATAATAGAAATATTATCATAAAGAACTGTACTCTAAATGGGACCACCGCAGATGTACAAACTGGCAGTATCCTGCCAGTAGGTGTATTTAATTTGTGCTGAATATGGTCTTAAAACATGGATTTTATTCACTAATGTGCAAATCAAAGGATGCACATTAATCTGATTCCCTGCTTCTCTCAAGAAAAAAAAAAAATCAATTGATGTGACAACATGAACTATATTCCCACACAATAGCTGGAACTGCTGAAGACTGTCTGCTTAGAAGGGATCTGTATTCTCCAATTTGTTGTATTCCAGAGTTCCAGTTATCCTATGCCACCTGGTCCTAGAAACACTGAGTAGCCACATCACCACTGTAACAGAAGACCAATCCTATATGGCTTATGAAAGCAATCTTACTTTAGTCACTTATCTTGAATGTCAAAAGGTTGTATGTTATAGTAATGAAGACAAGCAGCCAATTTCAGAGATAAATTAAGTCCTTAATAGAATTTCTCCAGTAAGCTGTATGCACATACTCTTTAAAAGAACTTCCAAATCCACTCTCATTTCTCATAAAAAATCTTGGAAAACTCGAACAGCAGCTATTTGACCTTAAGAGAAAATAAATGATGCAAATACCAAGAATCAAATTTAACATTACTAATTCCAAAAATGATCCATTACAAAAAAACGCAATCATTCCGGAAAACCATTTGTGTAAAACAAGGCATTCTTGCTGTGTTTAAAAAACAAAACAAAACAAAAACAACTCCTAACAATATTTCTTAGTCAATATTATCAGTATTTTCAAAAAACTACAATGAATTCCAAGAGCAAAATAGTGCAGTAAGTGATACTGTCATTTTTCTTTCCTACTGTCCACTTTTCTATTTCACTTCAATCACCCATTATGTAAAACAGGCAACACTTTCAAGTTTGTCTAAATTAATTAATTTTCCACAAAATTAACATTCGACTTCCAAAAGTTGAGAATACACTTCACTCTTGTTACTAATCAGAATCCAGACTGAAACAAATATATTCATTTAAAAAAAAAAAATTACTAGCAGAAATGTAAGTACTTTAATACAGGAGCAGGGAGAAAGGTTTTTATTGAAAAATTTAAAGGGCAAAATATTGGCATAGTGCATTACCACCCACAGCCTTATATGACAAGAGTCTATAGTAACCAGGACAGTATAGAGTTCACACACAGTGACTGAGCTAGTTTTGTTTCTACCTAGTTCCTAACACAGACCTATTCCTTGGTAATATAACTCAGTTGAGCACTTAACTCGTGTTTTACTGTGTCACTTATTTTAGACACACTGACAATCTGATTGACTTCTTCCTGAGAATTTAAGTTTCTGTAATTCATTAGACAGTTAAATACATGCTCTCTCACCCCCAAATTATTACCGTGAGTTTTTGGTTTTATCATCATGATATATTTAACCTACTTAAAGGGGCTTACATTAAATGTAATCCCTAATTTAACTTTGATCTTTCTGCTACAAATATTGGTTGAGATGACATTTTCTCAAGACAATCTTTTAATGACCGGTATTGAGATGAATAAATTATTCTAGAATTCAAACAGTTTCTTGATTGATGCTTTCAGAACAGAACTATTCAAATATTCCACATAAACTTGCTGGGGGGGGGGGGGGTGGACATCACAAGCATTACATTATATCCACTGGAGGGCACTCAACATGGCCAAAGCATGCAATGAAAATATGCCCTAACACTCCTCATTCTGCTGCTGGATAAGGTTTGAGGGAGACTCTGGGGGATAGGGAATGTCTCTTAGAAGAGATGCCCACAATTAACAAATTTAGAAAGGCAGTTAAACGCTAAAAAAAAGATTCCAAGGTGACTGACTTTCTCTGTTAAGAGCATCTTTCTTCAGGGAAAGTAGATTTTATACATACTTTTAAGGATAGCAGGGTTCAGGCCTCAACAGATGGATCTAGGTTTCAAACTGAGTCAAGCTCTGTCTTGCATGAAACAAAAACACAAGCAGCATTCTTAGGTAAACAGAGGAAATAAAGAACTTTCTCCTGAGTTTAAACAATAAAAGCTATACAAATTAATTCCTACTCACTTTCAAGCAACACAAACCACATTATTTTCTCTTCATGGAACCTGAGAAGGATATGCTTATTTTAGCTTATTAGCTTAGTTACCCATCACACAATTAGAACATATTACATAAACAATTGTCTGTTAAAGAATGAAAATTCATTCTGCAAATCAGTATCCTCTATATGAGGGTACAAGGGAGGAGACAATAGTTAAACACTCTGGTATAATCAGAAGCAATTCCTAGGCTATGTTTACTATTTACTTTTATGGCATAAAAATGTTTTTAGTCAAGCTACTTCAACAAAAGCTATCATACTCCCAACAAGAAGAGAACTGCCAAGAAAAACGTTAAAACAACTAATGTTTTCAAAAACAATGTCACAAGTCAATACAAAGCACTACACAAGAGTTGTAATATTTTTTATTAGAAGTTTGTGCTATACAAAAAGCATTCACCCCCCCTTCCACCCTGGGTTAGCAATCAAGTATAATTCCAACCAAGTTCAAAGTACAAACTTAAAACTTACCACCTACTCATCTGCAATTATTGATTATATCAACAACTACTAAACCATGAAAGAGAAACAAAATGATGTTATAACTCAACAGACGTAGTCTTTCATTTCAATAACAAAAAAAGTTTCATTTGGCCAAATATACTTAAGATAGTCCATTTTGGGGGGGCTATAATTTCACTGCTACTTACAACTACAAAAAAGATATTCAAACTTCTGAATTATCTACCTTCCTAGTTTCAATAATATTTATGCTACTCTTCCCACCCTCCCAACAATAAAAAAGGTATCTGCACATAGTTTTTTAAGTGCTACGTTCTAAAATACCCTTTGAGAAATTTGCCTACTTCATGTCTTCCCTTCCTATTTGGGGAGGGAAGGATCTATGAAAACAAGCACAAAAACGTTATGTATATGATCAATTTTTATTCGTCATGACTAATAGGAAACTCAATTCAATTTGATGAGTTTTAATATTGGTATATACATTTATTCTACATAATAATCTTAGCAAAGGATAACTAACAACAATTAATTCAAAAAAAAGAAAACTTGAATACTTGACACATGAACACTGGTAAATGTTTTATTTTTTATTAACCACCCTATTTTAAAAACTTAGCTTTCCCTGAAAGCTATTTAAAATGACTGTTGCAGTCTCTGGGAGAGACTCAAGCTTAGGACTCCACAAGGATTCTAAGTTGCATGCTATACTAAACTTCCTAGTGCATTTTATTTCCCCCTCAAGGACTTCAGGCTTGAATAATCTCAGGATTCCCTTAATCCTATAGAATAGTCTTCTGCAAGTTTTTCAAGTTACTGTTGCAATCACTTTAGGGCCTTGTCCTTGTACATGGCCTTCAGAACAAAGACTGGGTCAACGTAATGAATATTGGGTGCAAATTAAGCAAATTCTGAAAAACGATATTCTCCAGTAAACCTTAATGGTACTCTTTTTAAATCTAGGGAATGTGTGGGCTTAAATGTGAAAATTAAAATAAATACTACAATAACTTTAGTTTTGACCCAAAACAGCCTCCAAAGTAGAAGTTTATGTCACTAATTTAAGCAGATAGTTAACGGCAAGCGTTATGTAAAGACAGTTCAAGCTATGTCTACTGTTTTGTAGGATGAAGACGAGTTAACACGAACATAACTAAAGGTACTCAATGTTCACCAAATACAATATGAAATGGCTTCCTAAATTCCACATAAAATGTTTTGTAACTTCTGCGATCTGAAAAACATTAGCCTAGACTTTATCAAAGAATAGCCGTCTCTTCAAGTTGATGTCTAGTCTAAACCACCACTATTCATGATACAAAGCTCTCATTTCACTAAAACCACTCCTCGATTTCCTTTTGCCGACCTCTGCATACCAGCAGGCCAGTCTCTCTTCATTCACCACTCACAAACTCAGGGGGGAGGGGAGACCACAGATGTCTGGAAGATAGAAAGTATGGAGACAATGCTCCCTCCAAAAGGGAACAGAAAATGAAGGGAACAACTACACCCAACTGCTAAAGCTTTTAAGTTTCGCGGATTCTGAAGCAGGCTTTGAGAACTTCCAAAGTCTCTGTTCAAAATCCTCTCCCGAGACAAAACACTGATAAAAGTTGCAACACCTGAATTTTATTTGGTAAATTTCGTATCGAGTGAAAAATTCACTCTGCTGAAAGGAAAACGTGCTCTAAAAATCATGTTTAGTTGCCATAAAAGTATCTGAATAAATCATTTCTACCAACAAGATTCTCGAAGCACTCAGGAGCTGAATCCCGCGGCTCACTTGGTAAGAAATCGTAAGCCAGTCGCCCTGGCCCCTCGCCCCTGTTTTTTACCAGGGTCTCACACCCACCGCCATAAATCAAGACTCCCAGTACGTTGCATGCCGCTTTCACTCACCCACACGATACAAGAAAATATAGGTGTAGGACATGGATTTATATGTGCAAACCCTACTGACGCATCCCACCGCCTGCACGAGTAGTTTGGTTCCTCTAAGGTTTAAAGTTGCTTGGATCTAAACAAGCGCCAGTGCCAAACTCACATAAGCGGGGCATTAAAAAAAAAAAAAAAAAAAAGCAAATCTCTTAAGAATTCTCTTAATTCGTCCTTAGAACGAAAGAGGGAATCCGAACAGAAAGTCTACTGGCCCTATCGATCCAGCAGATGGGACCTGGGTGGCGTCCCAGGCCCAGAGTCCGTACCCCAACTCCCGGCTAGTGCTGGGAAGGCGGAGCCCCCTACCCCCGTCCCCACCCCACCCCCACCCCGGTCCGGAGCATCCCGAGGCGCAGGGTCCCTCCCCCAAACTCGTCCCCGGCCGGAGCCCCGGACGGAAACCACAGCCTCCCCCCATCGGCCATCAAGCTCCTGGACTCGCCCTCGCGTCGCCCCCTCCCCGCCAGCGGCGACCCCGGGGCCCCGAGGAGCACCGCGACCGGAACCCGGCCTCGGCCGCCGCCCTCTGCGCCCCCCCCCCGCCCCCCGGCGAGGCCCGCCCCCACCGCCTCCTCGGCGCCCCCAGCCCGCACCCTGCCCCCGCTCCCCACCCCAGGCCTCCGCGCCGCGCCGGGCCCGGTTCCCAGCCGCCGCCGGGACCGCGCGCCCGCGACGAAGTTTGGCTCCGAAGAAGGAGCGGGAGCAGCCCCGGAAGGGTAAGGAAAGGAGCGCCCAAGCACCTCAGGGGAACAGGCTCCTCCCGCCGCTGGAGTCCGACCGTCCTCGGCCTGCGGTGGCGGCTCGGCGGGGACTGGAGCTGCTCCTCGGACCTTCCACCGTCTCCGCCTCCCCTCGCTCTCTGCTCCTAGGGCCGGGATAGCGCAGTTGCCACAGATCGAGAGGCTTAAAATGGCGCCGCACAAGGAGCTCTTATAAGCCGCGCAGTGGCCGCTGTATCCTGCCGCCACCGGCGCAGCGCGGAGCGTTCCGCCGCGCGAGGACAAGGGGCGGGGCGCGGACGAGCGGCGGAAAGTAGTCCCCGCACCACCCAGCGCCCGCAACCGTCCCACCGCCCCGGGTCGGGGCGGGGCGCCCGCGCGCTCCCCTGCAGCTCCCGGGGCAAGAGACTGGAGGCTGTCCTGCGGAGCGGCTCTGGGTGGCGACCCGTGAGGGCGCAGTGGTTCGAGGCGGGGAGGCCGGAACCCCGCAGGCTAAGGGGTGAAGGGAGGGCGGCACCGGGAACCACTGTCAGGAGCCCGGCGCCCCCGCCCCGCGCGGGCCCCGACCGTAAGAGCGGACGTGGGATTGCCGCGCGCTTCCCGCTGCCTGCGGGCGGCGGCCTCTCGGCTTCGGTCTCCAGGGGTGGTGGGAGGCGGTGGCTCGGGCGATGAGGTCGGGGCCCGCCCGCCCTGGGCGCTGGTGGGCGCCGCCGCCGCCCGGCTGTCGGGTCGGAGAACTCCGGCGGGCTAGGGCTTCCGCGGTGTTTGCGGTCTGGGCGTCACACTCCCCGCAGGACTGGCTCGCGGCACATCGCCCCAAAGCCCCATGCTGTCCGGGTCGTGGATCCCACATCCCGACCGGTTGCTCAGCCTCAATCTGGAAGTGAACCGCTGGGCCGGACCGCCTGCGATCCCCCCTCCCGAAGTCTGTGAACTCTCCTTGGAAGGGGCGCCTAGTCCTCAATTCAACAAGTCCTTACGAGTACGCGCTGTGAACAAATGACTGATGGAAATGAATTAGCTCTAGAGCCCTGTCAATTAGGTTAATTCTTACAGATTCCATTTTTATCTGGTTTCACAGTGCTGCTAACTATCAATAGATTTATTTGTGGGGATGTTTCTTTGGAGGAAATACATTTGTAAGGTAATACTTTTTTGAGAAATCCATTATGTTGTTTATGGAAGGAGTTATCAATTAGTTTGTGATTTTTTAAAACTGATTTCCGATTCCTCAAAAACATTTTTTTTAATTCGTCTTAATAGCTGGAGCTGGGTCTTCATTTCCCTTGGAAATGTTGTGATTGTCATCCAGCAAGATTGGCATTTATTTGTCAAAGCTGAAACAATTATGATTTCTTTGGTCCATTGTTTTATGCTTATTTTTCCTCCAAAACAATGGAGAGTGCAAAAGCAACAGTGAAAGTTGTCTGGAGGCTTTTATGCCTATAATTAATGCATGCACACAATAGATCTTTATACATAGGTACAAGCAGGAAACCTACTTAATCACTCTTCACTCATGGAGTAGAATATGTAGTTTTAGGCAAGCTAATGCTTCAGGGCCAAGATATTCTCTAAATAATTGCGTTTTTTCCCCTTTTCTTAAAACTACATACAGTGGTAACGTTTAACTGCTAAACCAGTGGAAAAAGTACACACACGTAAGATGATGTTCGGTAAGATCCATTGTCTAGAATTACTTTCTCATTTGTTCCTTTGCTAGTGATTCTGTAGAATTAAATAAGCCAATGGTGGTGATTAACTCTGCTAGTCAGAATTCAAACAGAAAAAGTTATTTCCTCAAAGCAGTGTTTCCCATATAAACTCAAAAGTGTAAATAGCATTTCCAGGCACTGACCCCCCCCCCATTTTAACCCTTATATATAGTATTAAAGAATACACAGTTGATTGATTAGAGTCACATTTAAAATCAGATGACTGATTAATCAGTATTTGAGGAATTTTTTACGGATATCTCCTTTTTCTATATTGGTTTAGTGGTGTTTTTGTTTTTGTTTCTTTCCTCAATAAGACACTGTTAAAACTGGTCAAGACATATTTGCACCATTTGTACATCTAAAGGATAAAAACCCTTCTGTGTTTGTATTTCTTTATTCAGATGCCGAAATAACAAGTGCTTTCTATCATTTAGATATCTTAATATAAATTTGAAATTAAGATTTTTAAATCCCTGCTAATGCTTTAAGCAAACACAGTGTTATTAAAGGAAATGTAAAATTTGCAACAATGCAGTAAGCTGTTTTTCCCATCAAATTGAAGTGTATTGAAGAATTACTGGGTGACTACCATTTAAAAATTTTTTTGTTGAATTTAACATATTGCTCAGAATTTTTTACTTACTTTTCTCAAACAACAGAAATTGTTCCAATTGTCTCCCCAAAAATATGACATGAATAACTTCTGTGAGATGAAGACAAACGCTATCATTAAACCAAGGAGAAATGCAAGCATCAAAATACCTGATGAGCTGCTGAAATAAGTCATTTTATAAAAATGATTTTTCAAAATTGACCTTGGGCAATATGTTTCATAAAAAAACACTTGGTTATCTTTTTACACCTTTTTCTTTTAGAGCCGGCCATTTGGGTTTGACAAATTAATCCATTTTAATGCAAAAGACTGCATTCAACAAACAAACAAAAAAACTGCAAAGGACAAATGGTTTTAAATTTCAGGCTCTGTGCCTAGAAATCCAAAGTGTCTCCAGCTGGTTTAACAGAGGAAGTATTACTTGTCATGATATTAAACCATTGGCATATCAAGGAGTGACTACATGGAACTTGAATGTAAAGCTCCCCTTCACTAAAACACATGCTTTTGAATCACCTTTAGGCAAAGAAATAAATGCCCAGATTGTTTGTTTACTTCCAAAAGAAACATTAATCAAAGTCAGCACTGTAAAGAAGGCCCATTCACTTTTTGGATAGTTAACTATCAAATCCATTAATTAAACGTTTATTGAGCACTAAGACAATGAGCTTCCTTTAGAGAGAGGAAAATGAGTGACTGGCTTCTTTTGACTAGGTCCCTTATATTAATGTATAATTGTAGCTGTTAATCAATCTAACTTAAAAGTAAACAGAGACAGTAAAAATAAGAGCGGTGAAGCGAGGGTGTGGTCTCGTCTAGACTCTATATCCAAACCTCCTTGGGAAGAAACCTCTCCCAGCAGAGAGGTAAGACTACACAATATTCCATGCACTTACAAACATTAAGTCCCAATTTCTCTAAGAAGGTCTGTTAAAAATATTTCTTTCTGACAACGTGAAAACATTGGACAAAAAATCAGATCAGCTTTTCATTTAGCAGCTCATCAAGTGGGCTATTTATGGATTGGGACTTTTGATTTGCAATACCTCATCTCAGGGTTCAGTGTTATCTTTTGATTTCTTTCCAGCTGAACAGGCTAAGTAGTTGTAAATACCTCTTGTCAGACTACATGGTTGGCTATTCTCGCTCACAGAAGTAATCTAGGAACCCACTGGGCAAATTCGGGCGGAGAGCCACTGTGGAAAGCTTACATCTGGTGTGCACTGCAGAGTGAGGGAGGGGCGGTGAAGGTGGTGGGAGGCGATGGCCATGGTGGTGGCCGTGGCAGCGGCAGTGGTAGCTATGATCATGGCGGCTTCAGTTATGCTAGGAACAGGCTTCCTGCTTGGAGTTACATGTTCTCGAGGCCTTCCTTGGTTTGACACAACAGTCCTTGCCATACTAAGGAAGCACAGTTAATGGCTACCTTACAAAGTGTGAAGGAAAAGCAATGGAGACATCATCCATGATATTCAAAGAACACAAAGGTATATGTTTCTCAATGTTTCTAAGAATTAAGACAGATACCACTGCATTGCAAAGAAATCACGCTTTGGAGACATACTCCCCCCACCCCCAACACACACACACACACACACACACACACCCCTTTATTAAAAATTTCAAAATGGTTGCAGATATCTCATTCACAAGAAGGTTAAAGGCGTTTCCCATCGCAAGAAGGATTAACTTACCGGAGGATTCTGGGACTGCAGATGTATACTGCGGCAAAATCCTAAATTCATCGAAAAAAATCATTTCTGGACTCCAGCTGCTAAAAATAATAGAATTATAGTAAATCATGGATAAGATTAAAACAAGCCATTTTCACATCCCAAAGTGTTCAGAAAAAAATGATTCTTTTCTTTTAACTCATTTCTCAAACAATGCAAATTTTAAAGTAGCTTTTCTTTCCAGAGCACGCAGCGCCATGAAATCGATAATTTTTGATCTTTCGGTTAGTAGGCAACATGGTGAGCTATTGCAGGGACTGCAGGCAGCAGGCATGTTCTTGTCAGCTAAAAATTTTCATATTGTTTTTGAATCCATTGA
Source organism: Lutra lutra (assembly GCF_902655055.1). Taxonomy (NCBI): domain Eukaryota; kingdom Metazoa; phylum Chordata; class Mammalia; order Carnivora; family Mustelidae; genus Lutra; species Lutra lutra. The sequence continues at coordinate 152,546,367 of NC_062278.1, forward strand.
GATTTGTAGATGTGATATCACCGGTTTTTTATTTTAGCCTGCACTGGGCTATGGGGACGCAAACTCTCAGTTTATCGACATATACATGTGTATTGCTTTATATATATTAAAAACAGGGAGTCTTACTGGATTTTAAACAAAAAATTATGTAAAAGGAGTGGCTGGTGTGATTATAATCCCATCATGCAGGGTCCACGGTTCCCATTTAGTGAAATTTCGCAGAGGGCAACTTCTTAAGAACATCCCTGCTGTGCAGAGTGAAAAGCATGAACAAACCAAAGACAGAATTCATCTGTGTTTATATTTTACAAACAATGAAAAACCTACTCTTTGTATGCCTCTTTTCCCCCACCTTATTATTTCATGAAAACTGCAGCATTTTCCCCGCCCCCATCCAAACACTCACCACCCCAGCACTGCAGTGTTCCGTCCCTCTTTTGCTTCTCCTTCGTCTTCTTTTTCGCTTTCACAAATTCTGCACGCGCCATCTTTGTGTGGGGTGATTCTTTGCTAATTTCAGTTACCCATTCTCTTACAAATCGGTTCAGAAATAGAAAATTATAGTGCGCTTTGGGGCTTAATTTGCCTAAGTTTCTTTCAGTCTTCCCTTCTGACATAGAAAAATGGAAACGACAGGGGGGAAACCAAAAAAAGAGATATTTCTATTATTTCCATAACCTGTTGTATACAGTGGTGATAAAAAATATTATTAACATAAGAGCAACAGCTGCAGCCTAAATAGAAGCTATGAGATAATTAATGTGCTACAACAAATTAATTTGCTGCAGGTGCCTCTGCTGTGAACTGAGTAACCCATGCCAAATAAAGTCTAAATACAATTATGATTCCCCCCACACACTAAAACAAAATACAGAGCAAAATGTCTTGTTTGGTAAATATAATGCATGCCTATTGTGCAAAAATAAATAAATAAAATCCTCCCCAGCCACTTTCCCCCCTGGCCCCCATCAAGCCATCTCAAATGGTTTAGTCATCAGTGGTAAGTGTGGAGTTGGATCGGGTGTGTATGTGTGTATGTACAGAGGTGGAGGAGATGGCGTTTTTAAGCATGTGGAGGTTTAATGCTATGTCTTAGTTGGAAAATGGATGGACCAGCTATAGATTTCTTTTGAAAAAATTAGAGATAGTTCATAATATTTAAGATCTCACTTGGTTTTAAACAAAAATTAGGTGAATTCATGAGTATAGCTGGAAGAAAAAATAACAGTGTTGAGCAGTTGCCCATCTGAATTAATCTTTTTAAAAAATCATTTATCTTATAAGAGAGAAATGTGTTTGTAGTGTGGCACTCTTCATTGATGTAAAAGAGAGTTTTTGTTTTTTGTTTTTTGTTTTTACTCTCACTTGCTGTCAAGTTGAGCATTTATGGAGAATGGTTGCTGGTTATATTGCAAGTATGTGCCAAAAATACACTGTGTCAGGAAAGTTTGGACAGGGGCCTGGAGAAGGTCACAGTGCCAGAAGCAAATGCCCATTTTCTGTTTTGCACCACTCAGCAAAAAAGAACTTTGGGCCTAGGAAAGTGGAGAAACATACAGATTAAATTTTATCTAACTACCTGACTAAAAAAATGCTCTTGAATAAGGATCTAGTCATTTCTGACTTTTCTTCCAATAAAGCCATGAAAGAAATGATATTTTTGTTATTGCAGCCTCAGTTCGTTGTTTGTTAAAAGCCAAAAAGTATACATTTTAGCAGGGTCTAAGTATTCGAGGCTATTAGTTATTAAAGTCTATTTTATTGGATGATCTTCAGCTTCAATTCTAAATCTTACAATAAATGATATTAGTTTCTTAAATAATGGATAGAGTACTATGGCATTTTGATTTGACTTTGCAGAAATTTTAGTTCCAGGAGATAATATAAGATTATTCTAACAAAACACTGTTCCAGCTATCCTCAGAAAGGAGATTGCATGTGCACAAGTTTTCTTTAAAATAGATTTTTATTTCCCATATTCCTTTTGGGTGGAGAAGCAGTACTTGTCACTATCATTCTGACACAGAAGTGCCGTACGTTTGTCCTGCCATTTCTCATGCGGTGACGGACATGCATTTTATTCCATCTTTCTTTTGTTTATACCAAAGCTTCTTCACAAGCCATCTTCACATCTGCTCATATTTTGAATTTATAGTTAGAGAATTTGAGTTGGGGGGGAGAAAAAGAAACAAAGACTATTGGTTTTCTTTTAAAATGAGAAGAAAGAAATGGGCAATTCCTTGGTAAAAAGGAGAAAAGTTGACAAGTTTGTAATATATACATCTCCTCCAGGATTTTCCAGTAATTTTGATGTCAGCTGACTGCGTCACTCCACCCAAATGTAACCCTCCGAAATCATAACGTTCTATAAAATAGTGATTTTGAAATCAATTAGGGAAAAGAAAAAGAAGCTTTAATTTCTTTGACTCCAACCAATCATCCATTCAAAATATTTTTCCTCCTACCATAAATTGTATTCAAATCTAAGCTGTAAGAAATCAAGGTAGGAAATGTCTAACACACGCATTTCTCTTTCCCATTCCTATTCTCTTTTCACAGCATAATGACTGCTGGTCTCTCAACCCTGCCTCATACGACTTAGTTTTTGGAACCTGTATTCTTAGATTGTCAAGACAAGTGACACTGTGCAGGTTCTGAGCAGAAAAAAAAAAAAAAAAAGGTTGTTGTTGAAAGCCAACTCCTTTTGGGGTGGTTTTTTACACAGGGAAAAGCTGACTAGTATAGCTAAGATGATTCCATTTTGGGCTTGTTTTTACCACTAACTGATCATTAGGATTAATTTCCTAATGTTGATCCTGACCTGGGTTGTCTTCTAAAACAAAAATTTATAATGATTTTGCATTGTGCAGTCTTCTTACTAAATTAACTATGAGTATGCACCCTCTAGATATATATTTATTTAAATGAAACACATGTACTATTGTAAATGCACACATGCATGAAATATCAGTGAAGCTTGACTTCTTTTTTTTTTTTTTAAGATAAAAAGTAAATATAAGAGTTGCAGTATTTTACTTTTTCCTCCCAGTGAATCCTCATGTGCACCTTCTGGGTTTTATTCCCTCCACTCAGGACCGCTTGTTCAAATTCTGAAATCTTTCATATAATCTGCTTTTAAGGCATTATTTCACCCAATTTGAATGGGTGCAATTCATTTTTTAAAACTAAACTCAGAGCTTTATTTATCCTAGTTGCTGATTATTGCAGAATTCTTTAGGGAATTACACACTCATCCTTTCTGTTAACGGACTTTAAATAAACCCTCCGGTAAAAACTGTCATTCACATTTCTAGCCAATGTACCTGGAATATATACTGTTTGATGGAGTCTCTTGCATCACTATTTTCTCTTGGTATTTAACTCTTTTGTGCGGGTGTCTGCTGAGTCTCCTTTAACTCTGTTTCGACAAGGTGTTAACCTTTTCAACCAGGAGGATGAGGGTGCCTTCGGATATCCCTCATGTGGTAATAGTTGTCCTTTTAGTGTCTATTGATTGAGAATCCACATGGTGATAAAAAAGCTCCTATAAAGTCAGTAATGCTTTAAACAAATTTATGTTTTATTAATCCCAGTAGAATCGACATGAATTTGAATACTAATCACAAACGTATGGGGAGGACACATTTTGCAGTGCACAGACCGTTCGTAGAGCCCCTATGGGGTTTTGGAGCTCGTGCTTAACTTGGTAGTGAGAAAACCACCGTGGTAAGGAAAACAGGAGACACAGATTCTACTCTGCTTGCACAAGCCATTGTGACCCAGACGGGCTCTTTAATCTCTCAGAGTCTTGGCGTCCCCTTTGCAGTGGCAGTCACAGGAATCCAAATGGCAGCTTCCATTTGCTGAGCTTCTGCCAGATACGAAGCTCTGCCTTTCACAAACCAGGGATCTTCACCTTTTCACATAGAAGACCTCTTTTAGCCATCTCAGACAGGGGGTAGGGGAACGTTATTTTCCCTGTTTCACATTTGGAGAAACTGAGATTTAGGGAAGTTAAAGAGTTTGCTCAGATTACAAGAACTGGAATTAGAACTCCAGACCTGTGTTGTCTGGTCCAGTAGCTGCTTGTGGCCTTTTTAATTTAAACGGAAATAGATTAAAATTAGGCAGAGTTAACATTCAGTTCCCGAGTCTCATTAGCACATTGCAAGCACTCAGTAACCACGTGTGGCTACCATAGTGCACAGCACAGATAAAGAGCCATCGTCACGGAGATCCACTGGACAGGGCTGAACTAGACTGACCAACTGCAAAGCAAACCTGTACCTCCACTGCTGGACTTAACTCCTCCTTACCAATTCTTCCCGTTGCTCATTCACTGAACTAACATCTACTGAATACTTACTACCTGCCAGGGACCATGTTGGACACTGGAGAGTTGTCTCATTGTGGTGTTGTCCAGAGCAAATGCAATACACATTAGAGCTTCTCAAGCTTATCAAGCTGTAAGGTTCTAGGTAAAAGTGCGATACTTGTGTTGTAGTTGCTATAATGCAGTGGGATTCCACTTCACTGAGGGCAGGGTCTCTGTTAATCTTCTTGGAGTCCTGTCCTCCTTTCGTCCCTCTGCCACTCGGCAGGGTGCAATTCCCATCAAAAGTGAATGCAGACTACTGGGTATTTACCCCAAAGATACAGATGTAGTGAAAAGAAGGGCCATCTGTACCCCAATGTTTATAGCAGCAATGGCCACGGTCGCCAAACTGTGGAAAGAACCAAGATGCCCTTCAACGGACGAATGGATAAGGAAGATGTGGTTCATATACACTATAGAGTATTATGCCTCCATCAGAAAGGATGAATACCCAACTTTTGTAGCAACATGGACGGGACTGGAAGAGATTATGCTGAGTGAAATAAGTCAAGCAGAGAGAGTCAATTATCATATGGTTTCACTTATTTGTGGAGCATAACAAATAGCTTGGAGGACAAGGGGAGTTAGAGAGGAGAAGGGAATTGAGGGAAATTGGAAGGGGAGGTGAACCATGAGAGACTATGGACTCTGAAAAACAATCTGAGGGTTTTGAAGGGGCAGGGAGTGGGAGGTTGGGGGATCCGGGTGGTGGGTATTGGAGAGGGCACGGATTGCATGGAGCACTGGGTGTGGTGCAAAAACAATGAATACTGTTACGCTGAAAATAAATTAAAAAATTAAAAAAAATGTAGAAAAAAAAACCCTTAATTGCTTGGCATATCATCCCTTAATAAAATCAATTCTCAGTAAAAAAAAAAAAAAGTGAATGCAGAGCTTCCCATAAGAAGGCACATATATCCGTTTCACCCACCTTCTAAACCCTTTTCCCAATTCATCACATAGAGTATCATGAGCAACATGGTGGCTGGAACCCGGGCATGAGGTCTCAGCTCAGTCAGAAAGATGCTTCTGCTTGGGACTTTGAAATGCGAGTGAGTGAGAGGAAGAAGCTACAGCACATTTAATATCCATCTCCTACACTAGTATCATTTCTCTGGACTTGTGATGGGCATTCCTACAGGCATCCTTATTTTTGTCCACCCAACCCGACCCCCTCCCCCCTTAAGCTTCTTCCACCTGCCATTACCACTAGAAGCCACGTGAAATGAATGCCTCTGACCTTTTTGGCCTTTTCCAGGTGACAAAGTCCTATGGTCATTAACTTGTAAAACATGGCCTCAGTTTATATTTCTATCTTCCGCTGAAGGTAAAAATGCTCCTCCCTATCCCAGCTAGGACTATGAAGAGAGTGGGTTGACTCCTTCCTCTCCTCATCATATCTGCCTCACTGCCTAGCTGCTGTTGTTCACCCTTCTGGGGTTAGGGCCAAGAGGGATGAGGCATTTCCTCGCAGACTGGTTACTGTCATAAACTGGCTTCTGCTCTCTGGGTCTGGCCAATGTTGAAAGGTGGCCCTGTTATGGGCATTTTTGTGGGTTTGTTGGAAGCTCTCCTGCTGGAATGCTCTGACTATCACTCTCTTGGGCATAGTGGGACTCCACAACCTTAGGGTCCTCTTCAAGGATCTGCCTCCAATCTTAGTATCTAGTCCCTTTGATGTCCTCACTGTGCCCAATTCTGGGACATCTGCATCTTTGCCTGCTGACCTACTCCACACCCTCAAAAAAAAAAAAAAAAAAAAAAAAAAAAAAAAAAAAAAAGCTGCCATATCTCCGTGCTGCAGTTAAAACTTCTGGTCTGACTTCCCATTCCCCTAAAGATGGCAGAGGGAACCAAATCAGAAATATATAACACAGACTGAAAAAGTGCTGCCTAATTCCATATACCCCCATATCCACCTTCATCGGCATTTGTAAGTTTAATTTTTGAATTAAATAATGTATTCACAATTTTATACATATTTCACCCTATCCACAACTTATACCCATAAAACCCTCACCTTTGCATTGTTAATTTCTCCTGTATCTTGCCAGTTTTTCTATGCATATATAAGTCAATATGAGTTTGGGTTGCTTACCCTTCACCACCCTTCTTACAGAAAAGATAGTATAGAATTCTCTCCCTTCACTTTCGTCACTTAACAACATATCTTGGAAATCTCACCACATCGACACCCCAGAGTAGTGCCTCGTTTGTTTTTATAGCTGCGTGGCCCTCCACCGTACCTCGCTTCATTTAGCTAGCCCCTTCACACTGATGGACATTAGGTTGTTTCCAAGGGTTTGTCACTGCAAATAGTGCTTCATGAATAATCTCGCCCACGTGCCCCCTTGCTAAGTGCACAAATCTTAACTGTCAAATTCCCAGAAGTGGGACTGCTGAGTCAAAGGGTATCTTCACCATGAGGAAAGAGTCCTTATTAGGAACTGCCAGATTGCCAATAACTCACTGGCACTCACAACTGCCATAGGTGTCGTAACAATTTCCATTCTCACTAACAACACACAAGAGTGCCTGTTCGCTGGCAGCCTCGTCGATGGAGGAGGAGGAGGATGCCTCGCCCCACCCATGCCTTCTAGACTGTCATCTCTATATTGTAGCTGCAACTCTGCCCCAAGGCTTTTTTCTGGCTTCTGGAAGCTGGGTTGGTCCATGCGTGAGTGTGGAAGAAAGGGCAGAAATGCCTGAGAGTTAATTCTCCACAAGTAGCCATCAAAAGCAATGGTCAAGCAGTTGGTAGATAACCTTCCCTGCTTCTCACCTGTGGAAGGGATAAATCTTTCCCTTCTCCTCAGTTTCCTGCTGGCCATTCCAGTGATCACCTCCCAAAGAAACTACTTCCACTAAACTATTTGTCTCAAGGTCTGCTTTTGGGAAAACCCAATCTAATAGCTGGTCTCAAACATTTGCAGTTTTAGAAATATCTCAGTGTAATTTAAATTTGCATTTATCTTACAAATATTATTTTCATATATCTGAGCTATTTTTATTTCTACTTCTATGTACTGATGGTCATATCTTTTGCCTATTGCCTCTTCAGTTTCTATAAAATCGACAGGGAGATTAGCTCTTTGTGATACGAATATTTATTCTAGTTTATTCTTTTCCTTGTGGGGTTTGTAAAATGTTGTTTTATTTTCTTCATTCCACCTTTTCTTCTGCCTCCTCTTCTTTCTTTTTCTTGCTGTTCAGAAGTTTTTATTTTTATGTAGACAAATCAATCAATGTTTTCTTTTGTCTTTTCTGAATTTGGAGTCATGTTAAAATGCTTTCTTTCATCTTAAGATATAGAAGAAGAAATTCATGTCTTCTGATAACATTTAAGTTTTTAAAATATTTAATTATATCTTTAATCCCTTTGGAATTTATCCCAGTAAATGTTCATCAACGTTTACCTTTGTTGTGCTTTTTCTGCTCTATGATCTCTCCCAGGATCACCCACTGCTCTGAAACTGCCCTTGGGTTACTTTGAGCAAAGTGTCATATTTCACTGCTCTAACCTCTTTCCTCTTGCAGATGACTCTGGGTATCTTGTCTTTCCTCTTAACTTGGCCTTTACTACCCTTATTAGCAGAAGAGTTTCCCACTGCAGTATTTCTCTATCTGGAATAGCCTCCCTGTATCTTTCACTTTACTGAGCCCGTATTTTATCTCATCTAAAAGTACGTATTTTTTTCCTTTCCCACATCTCTGCATTTTTTCTTTTGTTCTGTTCAAAATTGCAGAGCAACTCATGTGCCATTTTCATATGGCATTGGACCCAGTCTCTCCTAAGGTTGCAGCATGTTTTTAACTGCAAGCTCAAAAAAAAAAAAAAAAAAAAAAAAAAAAAAAAAGAAAACAAAGAAAGAAAGAAAGAAAGAAAAAAAAAGATTGAGAGGGCCACTAACAATTTTGTAAATCTTCAGGATCCTTCTGCAGCTCAACACATTGCAGTTTTTTTGTCTTGATAGTCCACTCTTAGGGAGAAAAAAAAAAAAAAATCAGTGGATAGACCTGATCTGTATTCATCCATAGAGTGCTTAACAAGTCAGGCAAATCATATCTGCACATGAACTTGATTAAATTTTGTTGTTTTGGCCAAACTAGACAAACTGGAAAAATTAAACTTTTTTGGATTTATTGCTGTCTGTTTGGCCATTTCTTAGGTATGCTTCTAAAAATGTTCCTGCACCTCTGGTGCTTCTTTTTTTGATTGTGCAAGCCAATTCTACCCTCCAAGTGTGGGTGAATCATACACACTGATCTTCGACTTTCTTTTAGTTGAGTATGCCCCACAGAGGCACAGTCTCTTCTTAGAAGGAAAGACTCATCATGCTCTGTTGGTCTGATTAACTGTCCTACCATTGAGTCAGAGGCCCTACTGAACATGAGGAGAGGAAACCAGCTTTCATTGCTTCATCCCATGGGTGTGTTACGCTCCTTTGGCCCACACAGGATGCAAAAAGAATGCATCATCTCCACCTGTTTACTCAACTGTATACAATCCCTCTTGCTTTACCTGGGAAGAGAGTAATGCGACTGGAATAATGCAAGATCCCCTTTCATGGATACTCTCCAGGGCCTTTCTGACTTTTTTTGCAGGAGACCAGGGGAGGGGAACTGGGTGGTGAAATGCCCATCTTCCTACCTGTCCTCCATTCTCTCTGTGAGTTTTCAGTGTAGCCTCTGCGGAAACTTCCATCACAAACGTCTCCCCCGGGCACCCCCACCCTCCTCATCAGAATACTCCTCCTCTGAGTGTCACTAGCTGTGGGATTGTAAGACTCCATTATAATAAAGGTGACAATGACAGATCTCAAGGAAGTAGAGCTCCAAAGTGAGGGAGGGAGGCACATCAGAGAGAACGGGCTCCGGGAGCCTGATAATGAGCATGGAGAGGACTTTTCCTGCTTATGGGTGAAAAAGACAGGGAAGTCTCTGTTTGAAGACAAAGCACATAATAATGTGATCACAGAGCCCTCCTAATGGGGCCGATGTGATGTTCAGAAAATGTATTCTTTTCACTGCCTTATTCTTACAATCCAGTGGGAAAGGTCTTCAAATGAGTGTTTACTTAATATATCTAACTCGGTAACACCACACTCTAGCCAAGATTTTTCTATGGCAAAGCTACGCACACAAGTGTATGTTTAATTGACTTAATGACCTTGGGTCTTGTATATGATTTTTTCTAAACTCTTTGCCTCAGTTAGAAGAATTTAAAAAAAAAATGTTTGTTCAGACAGAAATCCTTAGCAGTGTTCTCAACTTATTTTTAAAGGATTTTCTAACATGCTTAGCTGAGTGTTCCCTTGCCTTTCCCTTCTCCTAAAATGAAAGGTGACTTTTTACAGAAGTGTATAAATTGGTTCAACCAGCATTGCCAGCTTCCTAGGTAAGGAATGCTCTGTTTTCCCCAACCTTGAGTCTGGAGAAGCAGGGCCTGTGGAGGGAGTGACCTGACATCACCTTGGTGTTCAGGAAGGAAACAAGCCACACCTCTCCTTCGTGTGCCAGAGGCTACGGCTACCCTCAGGATAGCTGTGTAGGCAAACACTCACATTTCTCTTGGACTGTGACACTGGGCTAGATTCATTAGCTTGACTCGATTGAGTTGATATGGCCTCTCCTTTATTTTCTTTCTGTTGATTTCTTAGTCACTGGGATTGGGGATCAGAAAGGCACTCTAAACTCATGACTCAAGCAAGTACCTGTAGATCACAGGGGACTTTCCAGAGGTATTCTTTCCCATAGGGCTTTCTGGATGGTTCCTGAGATCCAGAACAAGAGGGTTGGCCCACCAGCTCTACCTACTTTTTTGCTTGGGGAGTTTGGGGATGGGGGTCAGGAATGACTGCTAATAGGTATGGGGTTTCTTTTTGGAGTGGTGAAAATCTCCTAAAATTGCACTACTTTGTCTTCCCTACTAAAAATGGCTGAGATGTAAACTCTGAAGTGGGGAATTGTATGGTATGTGAATTATACTTCAACAAAATGAATAAAAATGTATTCATATATCTTATTGTTAATAATTAACTTATTCTTCTAGGAGCCCATCCTTAATGAAGCAAATGATATGCATCTCTCAAGAGCAATATGTAGTCACCCATGACTAAGTGCAGGTGTCAAAAGATATGAGCAGACCTTGTACAAAGTTTGTTCCTGTGACAGACTGAGCAGCTTATACAGTTCTCGCAACATTGTGAGGCAATATATTCATTTCAAAATAGGGAATATGAGTTTTACATCATATGCTCAGATAGCCTGAGATTAATTTTTTTTTAAATGTTAGGTAAATAGCCCAGTACCCAGTACTTCCTGATTCATTGGCTGGAAAGATCACACAAGAATATGCTTAGTGGAACCTCAGGGTCACATCCTTCAGCATTTTATGAGAGCAGCTGCAGGTAGTCAGTCTGCTAGGATGTCACGGAACCAAGGCATGTGCTCTGCCCACATCTTAGAAAGGCTGTACCACTTGGGGCCCCTGTTCCACACTTTGGTGTTCATCTACAGGAGGTAGCATTGCATTTCTTTTTAGAAGATTGTCCCCAGTTTCTTGGGGTATAGATTGTCTATATGCACAGAGAGCCAGCAGCACCTGGGAGTTTATGTGCCCACCCACAAGGGGAGTGGCTTGAATCCATGACTGAGGGGTGCAGATGGGGAGAGTTGAAAACGCCAACTTCCTCATTTCAGGCCTGGATAACTGTGAGATGTCCCTAATAACCCAGAGCTCTTCGTGGGATCCGGTGAGGCCATCCTCCAAGGCATTCTGCCTGGGATGCCACTCCTGTTTAGCTTCCTCTCCTTCCCTGTCCAGCTTCCCAAGTTCCTTAGAGGTCTCCCCTGACAGCACTTCCTGTACAAATCACCTGCACACCAATTCTTGTCTCAGAAGCTGCTTTGGGGGGCCCGACCTAAGTCTGCCAACACCTAGGCTAATCGGTGTGTTTGTGGTAAGCATGCCCGGGCACGCTGTGGATACAGCTGGTCTAAGAGTCTCAGTTGGCTGTTTGTATGAATCCAGACAGGCCTTGCCCTCTAGAATGTCAGAGTGCAAGTGCAGACGTGGAATCAGTTGGGACTCAGTGGAACCAAGAGCTAGAGAAGAAAGACACTGGGGACTTGGTGACATTGTTTGAGCCCCTCGAGGGGCCAGCTTTAAGGGCAGGTAATCTTGTGCAGTCACGTGGGGCTCTGGGCTTAGAAGGACCCTGTGCTAGTTTTAATGCTATTACACGTCGTCTTGAAATTCTTAGTGGGTTTTGAAAAAGGTCCCTGTACTTTCACTTTGTGCTGAGCCCTGCAAATTACGTAGCTGGCCGTGGTGCCCAGATCTAACGATACCTGAAACTATATTATCCTGGGTTATTTCAGTTTTGCGACCCAGCAAACTTCCCTTGGGCTTCTGTCATTCGCTGTTTCTAGAGCTGTGAGCACTGTCTGGGATCCCAGTTGCAAACATCAGAAACTCATCCCAGCCAGTTTAAGCAGGAGAAGAATTTGTTCAAGAGTATCAGATGACTCACAAAATCTCTGGGAGGTCTAGAGGAACAAACCAGAAGGCCCACTGAAAAAGAACCATGACCAGTTTCTATCTCAAACAAAATATACCCCTGGGTACAAATATTGTGTCCACTTCCCCGACTCTGGTGCTTGAATGCTACTTGGGACCTCTGTCCCTGGGAGCAAAGACTGCTGCTCCCCTCAGCTGCATGGACCCCGTGTACCACCTCATCCTTTGGGGCAGTAGCTTCACACTCAGAGTCTCGTGTGACTATGTCAGACCAGTGAACCCCAAACCTGCTGCCTGCACCTTAGTGGCAAGAGAAATCCCAGCTTTTATTGTGAGGAGGCATGGGGACATAAACCAGGAATTTCCCTCCAAATAAGAAAGAGATTGAAGGATGCTGGGAAGCCTCCAGTACCTTCTGCTTACTTACATACAGCTGACTTCTGCTGAGGGCTGGGCAATTGGAAGTGCTTCAGAAATAGGGTCGATGCACATACTTTCTGCTGTTCTCAGTGATTCTGGGGACCCCCAGAGTGCCGCCCCCAACCAATCCTTGGGACAGCCTATCCTTTTTTGCCCTTTTAGGGGCTGCCCTGGGCTCAGTTTTTGACTCCACCTCCCTAGTAATTTACTATTTTCTACCCACCTGGAATCATAACCAGGGCAAGATGGGTATGTTTCTGCAAAGCAAAACATAATGCAGCCCTTGGGTTACAGGGTGTTTGTTTACCTGGAGGCAGATGGAAAGGTGCCTGCTAGAGTTTGTTGGCTGCCACAGAGCGAGTCCCACACACTTACTGCAGCTGGCAGGTAATAAACTGATTTCCATGCAAAAAGACCTCTTTATTGCTAATAATTTTTATGCCAGCTTCCAGCCTGTTCAGAAGGAATATTTCTCAGAATTGGGTGTGAACAAAATAAAATATACAAAGTTAGTAATTATCAGTTTCCTTTAATGAATCAGCCCTGGTGTTTGTTATCACAAATCCAATGTAAAAATTAAATAGAAGAACAAAAAGAGTGCCTTTGGGAGGGGCATGAAACCAGCATTTAAAAACAACTTTCATGCATTCAGTATTTTTGTCTTGAATGCACTGACTTCAAAGGAGAAGCTGGAATACAGAAAGTGGACATGTGCGGAGGGGCTGCTGTAGACACCACGGTCCTCAAGGCAGGGCTTTCTGGCTGTTTTGGGAGAGGATCTAGGTGGTCTGTTAGAACACCTTGGTGTCGGAGAGGTGAGGTTGGGCAGACATCAACAGGGCCAGATTCATGTCTGACAGGGTGTGACTACGCTAGGGGCTTGAGGACGTGCAGGTTTAGAACCGAGAAAGAGCAAAGAGCAGTCACTTGTCTGTACCCCTGCCCTGGGTCAGCTCATGGACTCAGTTTTTCTGAAGTGGTATGCTAGATGGGGAGGGGCTGGCATGAACCGGGGCTCCTCTCTGCCCCCTGGCTGGAAGAACTGACAACAAGCCTTCATTCCCTCGGAGACACATTACAGGATTTTCCAAAGTGTCCTTGAGGATGATGTGGTCATGAAGTCTGTTTACCTGGGAATCAGCCAGTGGTGTGTGATAGGTGCTCAGTAAACATTTGCTACCTTGTTTACCTTAAACCTTCGTCGCTGCTGTTTCCACTACCTGGGGTATTCTTTCCCTTTCCTTGCTTCCCATCAGTCATTAGAACATCTTCAAATTTTGACAGAAAGCATTAAAACATAAAGTCATAAATCTTGAAGGAGCTGTATTCTCCTGAATGCCAGGAGTACACATGCACCCAGGAGACTGCCTTCCGGTCAAGTTCACCTCCAAATCACTCCTCTGTACCGCACAGGGAGTGCTGATAACCCATGTCAAGTTCCGTGTCACCTCTTCCAAGGAAGCAGCCATGTCCTCAGAGCCAGTTCCCGAATCACCTGTGTGGTATGTTTTCACTGACCTTGAAGCCAAAACAACACAGATGAAGAACAGTTCCAAGGTTGAGAAAGGCAGGTTGAGGATTCAATTTTTAAGGCATCAGTCATATGTGGGAAGTCTTATCTCTGCTCCCAAGTGCAGATCTTCACTACTGATATAACTCTTTTCACACAACTCTGTCTGAGACCCTCCCCGTATTGCATCTTTTGGGCTGTGGTCTCACCTCTTCTCATCCGTGGGAGGTGACATGGGCTTCCCCACTTTGGGAGGGAGACACAGAACCCACATAACTCAGCTACCATCTCTGAGACGCCAGAGCACATCCCTCCTGTACCTATTGGAGGCTTGGAGTGGCTTTCAATTCATAACCAAACTCATTTCTGGGCATCTCTGGGTGGAAGGTCACCCTCAGAACTGAAATCTCTGCCTGCAGCCTCTGGGATCAGAGTGACCAAGTACAGCTTCCTCCTTTCCTCCCCAAATTTGGCCAAGACAAGTTCTTCCATGATTGGTAGGTGAAGTTGCAACTTATTGCCAAGGTGCTTCTGAATCCTTTCTAGTAAAAGGATGCATACATTCTCAAAGGTGGCCAAAACATCTTTTCAGAAGAGATGGCAACACATGCTGGAAGGACACACGCAAAAATAAACAATGTGCTGTAGAGTGCCCTCCCCATTCTGAATTTTTTTTTTTTTTAGATTGTATTTATTTATTTGAGAGACAGAGTACAAGCAAGAGGGCAGAAGCAGAAGGAGCAGCAGAGGGAGAGAGCGAAGCAGGCTCCCTGCCCAGGTGCCCCAACCCATTCTGAACTTAAAAGCAACCCTGACTTCTTGAACCCAGGAAACAGTATGGCCTACCTGTGACTATGAACCCCGGCTCTGCCACTTTCCATCTGTGGGATCTTAGGAGAGCTACTTGACCTCTGGATCTCAAGTTGGTCATCTGCAAAATGGGGATAATAATTGTACTGTCTCATAGGAATGCTGCAAAGATTAATGAGGCAGACAGGTGATGGGCTCAGCGTGGGACCTGGAACATACAATAGAAGCTCAGTGAGCATTAGTCCTTACCCGTTCCTTGAATATGACTGGGCGACAGCTGTGGCCTGACAGATGTCTGGACTACTGAGAGAGGCTCTCTTGAAGGTGCAGGAGCATGATCAGGGGCTTGGGACCAGCAGTGGATGCTGTTGCTCTGTAGAGTCTGAGTCAGGAGCCTTCAACTCTAGCCTCCCTGGATTGGATAGCTGCCTCTGACCGGATGACCTTGAAAATGGGCAAACCATGAGACCAGAAAGTTTTGCCCTCTCTGTGATTGACTTGTCTAATTATCACTCTCTGGGGTTTGACTGACCAGAGATGAGCTCAAGAGAAAAGAAGGGGCCAGATTCCAATAGGACTTCTACATAACACAAAGGAATTTGGAGTCTTCTGGAAACTAGAGCATAACTTCCAAGGATTTTAAGCAGGAGGGTGGTAAGGTCAGAATTATATTTCTGAAAAAAATCACAAGGGAAGTTGTTGTATACCCACCAGTGTTCATAGAAGACCATACTGTCAGGTAGGAGGTCGGAGGTGATGGACACCAGCTGGGGGACCCCCAGTCATTCAGGTAAGAGATGACCCATGTAAACAAAGACAGGGCAATGGGAATGGAGAGAGGGTAATGAGAACAGAATGGATATGAGGGAGAGCAAAGGGTAGAATTAGCTGTGCTTGGTGAGTGGTTGGGTACAGGGGTGGGGCAGGGAGGAGTGTGACTCTCAAGCTTCTGGCTTGAACACATTGCTCCAGGCAGGATGAAGGGCAGATTTGGGGGAAGATGAGCTTGCAGACATGCTGAGATTAGAGTAATGTGGGAGGCTCCAGTGGTGGCTCCTCCCCATAGGTGCAGGCCTGGAGTGAGGTGTGGTCTGCCCCAGTTACCTCCGGCTGGTGTTAGCTGCAGCTGCGGATGAGCCACCCAAGGAGGGAAAACTGACCACAAACACAGCAACAGCTTCAGTGTCAACCCAGCCCCAGCCAAGTAACCAGCCAGCATGATCTCAGCATAGCCATACACTGCCTACCCCAAGGGTCCTTGAGGGTACAGGCTATACCTTCCGACGCTGCTGTTTCTGGAGAACTAGGAGGAGAAGCAATAAGGAGATTCCAGGCAGGGACAGAGGCTGGAGAGAAGAGCAGTCTCAGAGAAGAGTTAGCCCTCCCCTCTGGTTCCCTGGCCTTCCACATGGATGCTCCACTGTCAACTCACACCTCCCACATGCCATCATCGAGTGGGAGGAAAGTCTGCCCCTAGGAGAATTCTCCACCTGCCCTGAATCCCTGGGGATGCCTGCCAGGGAGCATGGGGATTCTGGGGAGCTTTGCTTTCTTGACTCTGAAGCTCTGCAGAGCCCTGGCTGTCAGCAGGAAGGAGGAGGGCAGATTCCCTGAGGCTTGGCACTACTGTGGAGGAAGCCCATTGGCTCCAGGAACCACCACTCTGGCAAAGGAGGAGGCGAGAGTGACGGCTGTGCCTGGTGGCAGGCAGTTCACAGGTGAGTATTGGAAGGCGCGATACACAGCTGCCTAGGAAAGAAAGAAACACACCAGTCTGTGCCCTGCAGAACCAAGTAAGCAAAGGTCGGTAAACCAACTCAGTCTCCTGAGAACCTGCCTGAAGGACAGATTTGACCACTGGGTCCTCTGTAATTAGGGATGTCATTTATTTACTTATCGTAGATCTTGGGGGAGCATCATGGCAAAACAGCATCTCTAACTGTATCACACAATGCTGTCTCCTGCGGTTTGATGTTAGGAAGGTCTTTACCTAATTTCCAGGGCTTTGGCTATGTGATCTTGGAGCTTTCTCTGTGTTCTAGAATCAGTTACCAAAGTTTCTGAGAAGAGCCTCCTTAGCACTAATGATGATCTGATTCAAGCCCGGGAGAGTGGGGCTGACACTTTTTTCTTACAGTCTGGAATTCAGGACAAGCACAATCCATGTTGCTAACTCCTTTCCTCTTGGCTTCAACTCAAGCTCCAGTTTGGTGCTGTGATTAACTGTGCCCTAAAGCAGTGTTTCTCAACCTCAGCATTATTGACATTCTGGGTCCTGATAATTCTTTGTTGTTCAGGGATGTCCTGTGAATTGCAGGATTCAGCAACATCCTTGGCCTCCAGATGTTAGTTGTGGTCCCTCCAGTTATGACAACCAAAAATGTCTCTAGACATTGACAAATATTCTTTGGTGGGGAAAATCACCCTTACTTGAAAACTGTTGTTCAGAAGGAGGGACACTGGTTGGAAGTGGTGTCTGGTCTTTGATAACCAGTATGGAGAGCCCAATTCTGCTCTGATGTTTGTCCCTGAGAAAAGTGAGGAGGGTGTGGACACAGGACTCCAAACATCATTCCTAGTAATGGGATAGCCTCCTTGTCACATCCACTGGGTGGGCCAGATTTTGAACCCTGGTACCCACCTCACAGGGGATTTCAGGTGGGTCATAGATGCTGTCTTAGAAAATAATGAGTTTAAAGCATAAACTTGCTTTCTTGTGTTTCTTTTAGACAAATCTGAATCTCGGATTGGTGCTAACCTCTTTTCTATCTCAGTAATATGCCTTTGCTATTTTCTTCTTTTTTTTTTCAATTTTTCTCTCTCGTATTAACTTTTCTGTTATGTTTCATAGTATCATTGTTTCAGTTGTTACTCTAGAAATTACAAAATGTATCTTTAACTTAGTGTAGTCTGTCTTAAATTAGTACTTTTACTGCATCCTCAATGATGCAAGACCGTTAGGACAGTTTAAACCTGTGTACCTCTCTCCTGCGTTTTTGCTCTCATTGTTATATATGATACTTCTATATATGTCTTATATTATTACTACCCTTGTTTAAACAGCCCAAAGTTTTTTTTATATTTACCTTTTTAGGTTCAATACTTTTCTTCCTGTACTTCCTTCCTTCTATCTGGGATCAGTTTCGTTCTGGACATAGAGGTTTCTTCAGTTATTTCCTCTCTTTTCATTGACACAGGGAGAGCAGGCCTCAGACTGAGAACATTTCTCAGACGTTAATATTCGAATTTAGTCAAAATTGATTTGACTGTGTTTATTGCAGTTCCCTTCTATTAAAAGAAAAAGTGATCATTTTCACCCCATTTAATTTATCAAAGGAATACATTGGGTTGATTTAAAGAAAAATATTCACCAAATGACTGTCCAGATGATACAGATCAAAAACTGAGAAGGTGGTATGGAGGTTTCCAAAGGTTGGTAGTGACAGCTTGTGAGTTTCAGGTGTTCCTATTGTTCTAGGTTGCTGACAGCTACCTTATAGTTATTCTGTGATAACTGTCATTTATGGCCGAAACACCAGGTGTGAGGTAATGTGCTAAAGACCTTTACACTAACCAGAGGTCAGGTTTTCATTATTATTATCAACCAATATCCCACTTTTCTTTAATCACCCAATTTCCTGTACTTGTCAGCCTTCTTCATGAACTCACTCAGTGAATGGTTATTGGGCATCTTCTCTGTCCTGGTCCTGATTTGGGTGTTCAGCATATTGTGGCGACCAAAAGCTCTCTCCAGCTGTGCTTACAACAGAAGGCAGACATCAGTCTAAAAATCCCCAAAGTAAGTATGTAATTGCAAACTAGCTGAGGGCTGGAAGGAGGAACAGTGCTGTTCTGAGGTTCTGGCAGGGTCTGGGAGGTTAGGGGGAGCATTCTGAGGCCACTCAGCTGAGACACTCTCCCCTTGTCCTCACTCTCCTCACCTGGCCCCTCTCCCAGACACTTCAGGTCCCCACTTATTTCCTTAGAGCCCTTCTCTGATCTCCGTATTCAGTTAGATAGTTGTACCCGCTGTTAGCCTGCACCCTAGTGAACACCCTAAACTTTTTCTTTTATAGAATGTCCCATCATTATAATTACTGTTGACTCTTGAATAACATGGGTTTGAATTGCATGGGTCCATATACAGTGTAGTACTTTGAATGTAGTTTCTGTTTCTTATAATTTTCTTGATATTTTTTCCTCTAGCTTATTTCATTGTAAGAATAGAGGATATACTATATATAACACACAAAATATGTGTTAATCGACTGTTTATGTTATCAGTAAGGCTTCCTGTCAATGGTAACCTCCGAGGTGGGGTGGGGGGGTTGAAAATTAGATGTAGATTTTCCACTGTGTGGAGGGTTGGTGCCTTTAGCCCAAGGTTGGGTTGGTGCCTTTAGCCCAATAGTTGACCCTTATTCAAGGGGCAACTGTACGTAATTATTTGGGTAATTATTTGTTCAGTATCTGAGAGCTCACTGGACTCTAAGTTTCATGAAGGCTGAGAAAATGTCTGTCATGTTCACTGCTCTGTGCTGGCACGCAGTAGGCTATCAGCAATATGGATGAATCAAAGCAAACCTCTCCTGACCTCAGGTTCCTCATCTGCAAAATGAGTGTAATGATACTGAACTCACTAGCATTTGTTTTTGTTTTTGGGTTTTGCAAAAATAAAATCAATGTGTGAAGTACAAGGTATGTAGACAGTTTTACATGTTATTCCCTGCCTCATTTTTGTTGTTGTTGTTGTTGATTTCTTGCCTGCAATTCTGTGACCTCCTGCACTAGCCCATTCTCAGAGCTCCACATTCTTCTCTCCTCTGCCTCCGTAAGTCCATCACCAAGGCAGGCTTCCAGTTTTCCCCGTGGTTAAGGAAGACTTCTCCCCACCCTGTGGTCTCTTGCAGACATTTGCTTAATCATAAACAGATTTACAACTTAATTACAGGTCACTTAAGCTGGCCCCAGCCAGACTGGGGATGCTCCAAAACTCACCTTTGATGGGGAAGAGAGATTAATTAAGTCCCTTAATAAAATCCTTTATCCCCACCCAAAAAGCAAGCAGAAATAGTTCTCATGAACTTTTAGGAAAAGTAAACACATGTGTTCTAGGTCAAAAAAGGAACGACTGGTTGTCACCAAGCTGGGCGGGCCATGGAGCACATCAGAAGAAGTCCCTCCATTTCACATGTTAGGAAACTGAGGCCCAAGGAGCATAGCCAGTTATTGGCAGAGCTCAAAGCAGCGTGAGGACCAAGATTTTGATGTTGCTCTATAGTAGCCACTGGTTTAAATGATATATCTTTTCCCTTCTTGCCCATATTTAATGAATGAACATTTTTCTGGGCAACTAGACTGTTCCTTTATGTCACCAAAAGGGGACTAATTAGTTAATTCAACTATGTTTTCTGAATACCAACTCTGGGCCAGATGCTGTCAGGGATTGGGTAAGCAAAGATAATAGGACAAGCTCACCAAGCCTCACCCAGGAGAATGGTTGAACTCTGGGACATCTACACACAGGAGTATTCTGGGTGGGGTGTTCAGTCCAACTCCTTCCAGATATTTACTCTTGGCTTCATGCTGATCAGAGTTTTCATAAAGAGGGAAAAATAAAGATTTAAGGACTCGCCAGAAAAAATAGCTTAAGCAACTTTGTCTGCCTGCCTGCCTGCCTTCCTTTCCTTCTTTCTTTTTATTTTGAGAGAGAGTGAAAGAGAGAGAGCGAGAGAGAGTGCCAGCGGAGAGGGGCAGAGGAAGGAGAGAGAGAATCTCAAGAAGGCTTCATGCCCCTTGTGGAGCCCAACATTGGGCCCGATCCCATAACCCCAAGACCAGGACCTGAGCCTAGACCAAAAGTCAGACTCTCAACCGACTGAGCCATCCTGGGACCCCGACTTTGTTTTTCTTTATCTCTGCTTCTCCCCTGACAAATCTGGGCCCCAAAGTATGAGGGTTCCCCTGGAAAAGGGAAAGTGCAGGGCAAATGTATGCTTGCTCTTAGCTGCTGCACTCCCCACGCCAGCCAGTTATTCCTATTTGCCTCTTTCCACTGGCTGGACTTTAGATCCTGCCTCACAAGAGGCAGGCAGTCCAGCGGGAACTAAAGTGTGATCTCCAAAACTGTAACTTCATTTGTCCTCTAGAGGCTTCTGTAGGAATTCTGATCTCTGCTCGCTGGCCTTGGCCTCTGGCATTTGGTCTTTTCTGCTGCTTATTTGCTTTGCTTTGATTACTAACATGCTCTTGGGTCAGTCTGCTTATACTTTTGGTCTCTAAAAGGCACCTAGGGGCGCCTGGGTGGCTCAGTGGGTTAAGCCTCTACCTTCAGCTCAGGTCATGATCTTGGTCCTGGGATCTCTGCTCGCAGGGAGTCTACTTCCCCCCAACCCCCGCCTGCCTCTCTGCCCACCTGTGATCTCTCTCTCTCTGTCAAATAAATAAAAACAAAACAAAACAAAACAAAACAAAAAAAACTGCCCAGTAGAACTTACTGCAATGATAGAAATGCTCTATAATCTGTGCCATCCAAAAAGTAATCACTAGCTACTAGCGAACCCTTGAAGTGTGGCTAATATGACTAAGGAATTGAATTTCTGATTTTGTCTACTTTAAATTCATTTAAATTTAAAAAGCCACAAAGAGTGGCTACCAGAACTGGACAGTACAGGTCTAAATAGAGACTCTGCTTGGCCTGGATCACTAACAAATCTTTGGGCTTTCATATTTATGGACCACTTACACTTTTGACTTTACCCATCCAACCATCCATCCAGCCATCCATCCATCCATCCCAGAGACTGCCACTTGTGCTACACTTTCAGAGGTACATTGAGAACACAGAGGTGAATCAGACATGAACCTTATCCCTAAGAAATCTACAGCCTGGAAGAGGGAGACAGATAAACAAACATGGCCACCATTACCTCCAGCATTATATCCTTTCTGGTAGGATTAGTAGACTTCAGAACAATGGTAGGGACACAGAAGTGGGCATGATCTGTTCCACTTAGCCTTAGGCAGGTGGTTAGTCAGAGAAGACATAGCTTTTGTGATTAGTCCTGCAGAAAAGCAAAAGGAATATTTAGCAATATGCTATTCTGTGTATCTCTAACACCTTCCTGAAATTCTAGGAGTTAATCTTTGGTACCTTGAACTGTGTCTCTGGGGGTGGGGGTGGACTGAAGAGCATTTGATTCTTTTTTAATGTCTTATTTAGATATTTGGATACTACCTTCAATTAATTTTTCCAAATACCAAAAAGTAGACTAAATTCCACTGAAAGGAAAATTAGTTTTTTTCCAGGAGCCCTGGTTGTTGTCCAAGGAAAGAAATTGATGGCCAAAGAGAGTTTTCTTTTTCTTTTTTCTTTCTTCTTTTTTCCACTAATGGACCTTTATAACTTTTAGGGAAGAAGGAACCTAAAATATGGAAACTGTTGTCACTCATTTTTATTCTTTTTTATAATCACTTGATTCTGTTAAAAAGAGGGTTTTGGTTTTTGTTTTTTAGTGGGTTTTTTTTTGTTGTTGTTGTTTTTTTGAGAGAGAGCACATGTACGAGAGCAGTGGTGGGGGGAGAGGGTCAGAGAGAGAGGGAGAGAGAGATTCCTAAGCAGGCTCCATGCCCAGCACAGAGCCTGACATATGGCTTGATCTCACAACCCTGAGATCATGACCTAAGCCAGATGCTTAATTGACTGAGCTACACAGGCATCCCTGTTAAAAAGAGTTTTTAAAAACCCCTCATGATTTAAACTATCTTTTAGAAGTATGTAGAGAGACAAGAATTCCAAGATGTCAGAAAGAACGAAAGCCCGGCTTTCTTAAGATGCATGTTGCTGTCACGTAGGTCATCAGTAGTATTTTGTCTGTTCCAACACTCGCTTTCCTTGGTCTGGGGAATTGCACATCCCCAGCTTCAAACATGATGGATGGGGGCAGGCAGTCACAAGACTCTGATCTCTTCCTGGGGGGTCATATGACCCAAGTAAGGCCAATCAGGGTCCTTCTCAGATTTTTCAGTTGGTGTTGGAGAAGAGCCCTGTCCCTGGGGTTATGGATCAAGAAGGAGCTGAAGTCAGAGAATGATGGCCTTGTTCCCAGCCACCCAGAGAGAGCTGTCTGCTAGGAGAAAACAAGCCAAGCAGATATAAGCAAAGAAGAGAGAAAGAGAGAACTCTAGTCTTGTTTCTCACCCCTAAAAGTACACATAAAAATGAGCTCTGAATGGCTCAACAGGATTAGGGAAAATAGATCAATTAAGAGAATCCAAATGTAAGTGGTTCATTGAGAACACTCAGTATGGTAGAGATATAAACACAAGATTTTTTTTCCTACTCATTGCTGTGCTCTGTAATTTTTGCTCTTTTGATCTTCAATTTATCTTGGAAGATTCCTTAACTTTCTGGCCACCTCCAATGATTAAACACAGTCAGGTCCCATTAAAAACACCAATCTTCTATCCAGTGCCATGATTTCTCCTCTGCCACTGCTGTCTAGACTTGTGGCTTGGAAGACTTATATGGAGGAAAAGCATGGTCTTCTTTTCTCTTATTCCCCCTCCCTGTTGCTTCTAGCTTGTCTACACTGAGACAGTGGGGGAGGGATGGGAAGAGCCAGTCAACTTATGTGACCCTTATGTGGTGAGGTGGTCTTGATTTCTCTCTGGTTCAATCTGGTTCTGTCTGCAGTTTGAGGTCTTTTCAGATATGGGCGTACCTTTATATACAATGTGGGGTTTTCCTGGGGCAGTGCTCAGTTTTGTTCCATCTCTTTCTATTGTTAAAGACTCTTCAGAGTTGACCATGTCTCCCCACAGGTAGTTTAGGTTCCAACACCCGTTCAGAGGGGCTGTCTCCTCTCTTGGCTGGGGGACACCTGGGCAGTCCCATACTTCTGGCCTCCCCGTCTATCTTTGAGTTTCTTCTGTTGAGGTGGAGTGCCCTCTCCCTTTCTTCCTGGGCACCCTTATGGGTCTTTTCTCTGGGTAAGATGAGGATGTGCCCTTTACCTTCAGGAGACACTTACAAATTCCCCAAGAACTCCCCAAACACATTCCTTTCTGCCTATTGCCAGCACTTGAGACAGACAGGGAGGAGATGAAACCTTCCCTTCTTGTACATATCCCAAATATTCATGAGTGGATTTTCCTGATCCTTTCTGCCCACTGGTGTGAAGAGGAGAAATTCCTCCTATCTCCCCATCATTAGTGGGGAGGTTTGGGGTTTAGTCTTGCCAGGAACACTGAGATCACCAAAAAGCCACACAGAACTCTCCACTGATCTCCACTTCCTTTCCTTTCTCCAGTGTTCTCTTTATAAGTACCATCCAGGGGCAGGGCTGTGATTGATTATAGAATGGACACTGCTACTGCTTCTTAATAAGCTATGAAGGAGGTGCCATCTTTTTAGAGTATGGGGATCATTAGCAGTAAGGCTATCAGTTGTCAATTCTATGTCGACAAGGAGGCCCAGTCAAAACATGTTATTTACAATCATTTGTAAAGGGTCTTCTCACCACTAGACCAAAAGACTCAAAGGAAGAATCCATCACTCAATGGCTCAGGTCAGTTTTCCTGATGGGTTTGGATTTCAGACAGGCTATGGATGTCTACAAAGATATCTGTAGGTGGGTAGGAAGAAAAGCTTGCAAAACACTGAATAAGATGTTCATCCCCTTCAGGCCAGTGTTCTTGGAGAGATATTCCATAGGTTGGAAGATATAGCCTCACCTGGAAAACTACTACCAATATGAAAAGATGCTTGCAATCACTTTTTCTTTCAACCTCATTTTCCTCATCTTCAAGATGGGACACTACTATTGACCTTGCTGTGTGGATTAGAGATGCATCATGAGTCTGGTAAGCACTAAGTATTAATACTAAGTATTAATCTTGTTTCTGTTCCTATTCTCTATAACAAATATGACATCAGAGATTTACTTTTCAAAATGGATGGGTTTAGCAGGTTTCTTCTCACCAAAGGGATGGGAATTGGAATGGTGAGGGGGAAATACCTAGGGTGGTTGTAGATATTACTGGTGTAGCTGCTCAGGTTCCAGCAGTTGTTGTGATGCCTTGTCCTTGCTATACCCTCATCCTCTTCAGGGAATTGTTCTTCCTCCAACTGATACCTAAAGCTGCATGTGATTTTAGTAAAGGCTGCCATTCTTGGGAACCCACACCCTTGACCTGATGGGGCCAATTATAGTGCTTCAGCTCCTGGCAATCCAGTGATCAGTCTTGGGATGGGGAAATAATTTCTTCTTGGATGATGAAGTTGATGCATATTCTAGAGTTCTAGGAAGCCATGATTTCATTTCATGAAAGGAACTGTAACCTCCTAACAGAGGGCAGAGGAAGGAGATGAGGAGGGAGAATGGACTGCCATTGAGTCCCTTGTTCCAGGTGGCCTTGCCTTCCTGTGCTATGGTTGTAATAAATAGTAATTTTTGCCTCTTTTGCTTCAGCTAATTTGAAATGAGTTTCTGTCACAGTGAACCAAGTGAATCCTGACTCATATAGGTCCCTTCCTCTTGAGATAAGATATTGATACCAGGTTCATTGCTGATGGGCTTGGAAATACCCTGCCAGGATACTCAATATCCTGCCAGGATATTCAAATGATAGGTCAAAGGTGACTCTAAATTGGCAGTACTTCTAGGGTGAGCCTATTAGAATTGGCACGTAAATATTTTCTTCAAATGGGACCCTCTAGTTTGTCCCCAGTGGCCTCCTAGATACAAAGCAAATCTCCATAGACTTGATCTTGGTCTGCTCTGGCTCCTGTTTCCCTGGGAAAGGAGAGTGCTTTCTCAGGTATCTCCAAAAGTTTCTGACCTGACTGCAGACTGTCCTGCTCTATTGCTTTTATAGCTGACACCTTGGCTCCCCAGGCTAGATTTTTAAAAAAATTTTTAGATTTTGTATTAACATATAATGTATTATTTATTTCAGGGGTACAGGTCTGTGATTCATCAGTCTTACACAACTCACGATGCTCCCAGGCTAGATTCTTTATGAGAAATTTTAACTCTTGAAAAATCCATTTGGGTTCCTTAAAGCTTATTTAGTTGGTTCTTAAAGCTGGTTCCACCCTATGGAAATGCTTGGTTCCTTTACGTCTTCTCTTGCCTGAGCTTACAGGAGCCATGTGGCCTCAATGGCAGCTTCCAGTGCCTGTCTGTAACACCCCTATTCTGCTGCTGTTCTGTTCCCTGTCATTTCCAATGAAGGGCAAGGACTTTGAAATCACAAAGAACTGGGTCTGACCCCTGGCCCTATTATTTTTTAGCCGGGTGAATTTGGGCACAAACTTCATCTTGCTGAACCTTGGGTTATTCATTCATAAATGGGAATATTAATAGTACCTCCCTCATGGGGGTCACTGACCCTGTAACCTAGTCCACCTATCTCCAACTGTATGTTTGAAATAGGAAATGTACAACTACCCAAAGGAAAGAGTGCTAGACAGAAGACACACGGCTGTCCTTGTGATCCCAAATGTCCTTACTAATGCGAAGGCTCGGGGCACATTTTTCTGGAGCATGCTGTCATCTGTTAGTACTTTAATAATCAATCACTCCAGCCCGTATCTCAGTGAACACCTGAGCCTGCAGGTGTTCAGAGACACTGCTGTCTCTGCTCTAGGATGAGATCTAGAATATTGGTCTTTTCTAGAGGACTGAAGGCTGTGTTCATTCACGAAGGTTGTAATACATCATTGTATTTTAAGAACCAAAATTCACTCTTGTCATCCTGTAAAATATCTTCAACCATTTGCATCAATCTAATGCTCCTGAGGGACAAGCTGTACAAGCTATTTCTAACTCCCAAAAGAGGGTCTAGTTTCACCAAAGAATGGCCACTCACATTAATAATTCCAAATACTCTATCTATTTGAGATGATGGATGCTAACTCAACCTATTGCTGTAATCATTTCATGACATATGTAAATCAAGCCATCATGCTATATATCTTAAACTTACACAGTTACATATGTAATTATTTCCCAATTAAGCTGAAAAAAAAAAAAAAGAATCCATCATGCTCAGGATGGGTAGAGGAAATTTTGCTGATGAACCTAAACAGAGTAAATGTTGAAGAAATAAGAAATTAAAATGTAAAAGAAAAATCTGAAGCTAGTCCCCAATATCCATATGCATCTTAATTTGCAAGCAAGTATGCCCTTTGAATGAACCCTTTCTGTGACTTGATCTCTATTTTCCCAAGTTTGAATGGAGGGTAATGGTGATTTTCGTTTAAGGAACGTATTGAATGCAGACAGCAGATTGGGTACTGAGTGGCACCAGGGACACAAAAGTGATCAAAAGATACCATTGTTACCCTTGATGACTTTGCAAATAATTGCAGTACCCTATGGTAAATGTGGCCCTAGAGATGTGCACAGGATGAGGGCACCTTGGCCAACTAAGAAGGGATTTCAGGTGGATCTTACAGTCATGCTCCATGAAATCAAGCAAGAGTTGGGCATGCATTATGGGTTTCCTGCTGTTCTCTGGATGCAGATAGCATGCTTTTACGGTAGAACCTTTGCACATTTGATTTTTTCTTTTGCCCAGATTACTTTTCCGTCAAAGATCCTTATGGATCTCCCCCTTACTTTATGCAACATCCACATTCAAATGCTATTTTATCAGAGTAGGCCTTCCCCTGATCATCCCATATAGAAACTACCCTCAACACATTTAGTTTCTATTCCATACCTGGCTCTATCTTTTTTTCATTGTATTTATCACCACTAACATATGTTTGCTTGTTTTTATCTGTCGTATTTTGACACACATGCGTGGGCACACACACGCACACACACGCGCTTGTGCACCACTGTTAAAATTAAGAAAGTAGGGACCTAGTGTTTTTTTTTTTTTCTTACTTCTATGTCCCCAGTACCTGGAACAGTGTTTGCCATGGAGTAGACACTCAGTTAATACAAATTATAAATGTGTGAATGAGCTAAGATGTCTGGCTGGTTCAAACTTGACTCTTTCATTAGTATTGTGCAATTCGTTTGGGAAGAAGAATAGACCAACAAAATAGAAGAAGACGTGTTTGATGTTTTAATTAAAATATGTGTAAAGTGCTACTAGAACTTGGAAGAGAAAGCTATTCATTTCTTCTCTGTGGAGAGACGGTGAGGAAGGAGGTGATATCTCAAAGGAGGTCACATTTCACCTGGATCTTGAAAGATAAATAAGAGTTTACCAGGCAAAATGAGGATTAAGAGTAGTAGCAATGTTTGTGGATGCAGTACCCATATCCCTGAACTCACTCTCTACTACATGGGACCAGATGTATGCCACTGCATGCCCATACAGCTCTGGGCCCAAGGCTTTCTCCTGGAAGTGTGTTAGGCAGGTCGTGAAGTGTTGATGAGCTAGCACCCAGAAGCAGCCCTCAGCCTATGGTGGGTGGACATTGGAAGAGAGAGGCCCCAAGGTTGTTGCCCCTCTAGTGGAACAACTTAGAGGTGTCTTTTATGCTGTTTGCCTGAAGTCTCTGAGGGGGCTGGGTCTCTCTCATCCATGGTAATATGTTTGATAATATATTCTTTATTGACTTTCTTTTCTTCCGCACCTTAGTTCCCTAATTCCCTTCAGTGTTTCCTGAGGTCACTTCCCAAACAATTTCCTTTGAATTCTTGCCCCAAGACTACTTCTGGAAGAACCACCAAAGGCTTTCATGGTCCCAGAAGGAGTAAAGACATGGACAAAGGGGGCTGAACTGCACCCTGCAAGTCTGGGAGATAGAGAGACCAGAGCAAGAGCTGCAACTGTGGCTCATTGGCAACTTGACTGGGAAATGTGTCTATACATCAGATTGAATAGCAGCAAGACTGTGCTGACAAGCACATGGAACCTCAGCTTGGAGCCAGCAATATCTCCTTCTTCAGCCACAGCTTTTAGATGCTGACTTAGACTTTCAGATTTTCATCATTCTGTTTGCTGCCCTTTCATTCCAGATTTTTCCTTCTTGCTGTCACTGGAAAAGAAATGATACCCCTGATGTGAGAGCCAAATCTCTCTTGTGTAGAGTGGGTCTCGAGAAAGTGCTCTCTGAGCAGAGAGTGACCAATGTAGAAATGCCACCTGGTAACACATCATGGCCTTAAGGCAGATACTCACTGGTGGGCGGGTTTGATGAGTGGGTGATTTAGGCAAAGGGAAGGAAGATAAGTACAGGAAAAGGGGGACATAGATGTGGGACTATTTGTTCTTTTGGAATTGCATGTTCACATCAGGCATCATTGTCATTTCAGTCAAATCTTGTCGGAGTGGCCAATTGTTCTGAGAGATCATTAAATGGTACCCAAAGCAGAGACAGTCATTAGAAGGGTTGCTTCTGAGTGGGGATGACAAGAGTAGCAAGTGTTTGAGATATAAATCCATTCCCATGATGGCTTTAAATCTTGCAAAGAGAGGGATGCCCAGACCTGGTGGTATAGGTTCTCATGGGTCCCAGTATGCCTTCCCTAGGTAAGTGACTGGTGGACCTTTGTCTCATCCAGTAGGCTGAGAGGAAATTGAGCTGCCAAGTCATATGAAGCTCCCGCTAGAGATCTGGAGGAAGATGAATGGTACTTAAGTAACAAGAACACCGTGAAATCAAACCATTAAAAAACAATTTCAAGTCCAGTCAACTTCCCTCACCTTCTTTTCACTGTGATAAAGCCCCCAAAAGTCATTGGATGGCTCCTTTGATCTTGCTCAAGTTGGTGGGCTGACTTTCTCACCACTTTCCATTGGAGCATGCAAGGGCTCCCTGCATATAAGGGGGAATGCTGCCTTTGGGGGAGGGTGGGGAGAGGAGAGGCCCCTCCACCCACTACATCCCATTTCTCTTGTTGTTATCCAGCCTGGGGACAAAGCTTGCTTTCTTGGGGTTGAAGTCACCAAGGTTGTCTGCAGGCATCTTTAGGAGAGAGTCTCACTAGGTTTATTGTTCTGTCATTTAAAAAAAGTTCTTTCATCCCATCTCTGAGATCTCTGTCACTTTCTACCCCAGAGGGGTAGAAGTCCTGAATGGACTTGTGTGGGTTTTCAGCTCATGAACAGGGTGCCTTTAAATTTGGTGGCAGTGACAGTGACGGTGGTGGGTGTCACCTAGGATGACACAGATCTCTCCTTCTGCCCCAAAGGCCCAACTTCCATTTTGCAGTTTTTAATTTAAAAATTAATTATATAAATTATAGAGAAGTGAATTCTCCTTTTGAAAAATTAAATCAACCCTTTGGGTAAGATTAAAGGCCACTTTGACCAATAGTGCTCCCCACCCCAAAGAGGTAACGGCTATTATAGGAAGATATATACCCCATTTGTCCTTTTTCTATTCATTAACATACATGTTAATGTATGCATGTCTGCACAAAAAAATATAAAGAATGTGTGCTTAAATATATTAAAGTTGTAATATTTTATATACTATACTACAACTTATTTTTCCATTTGACACCGTCCTCTAGGTTAGTAAGGCGGAACTCAGAAGCCACCTCTCTGGTCACAGAGCTGAGAGGGTGTGAAGGAGGCTGAAACTCAGCCCATATCTGCCTGCTTAGCCCAAAGGGAGGGCTACTTTTCTCTATCTGGTTTACCCAGAGGGTGCTATCTTTCTCTAATTCAAACACAGATATGGTATGTGATGTGGTGGCCCTGAATGGATCTTCTATGTTTTATTTGATTGATAGTAGTATTCCATAATGTGGATAGATTGCATTTTATGTATCTATCCCCACGGTTAGACACTTAAGTTGTTTCTAATTTCTCATGATTGTAGGCAATGCTGCCATGAACAGTCTTGTATATGTCTCTGCGTCCGCTCGTGTAGCTGTTTCTCTAGAGAAGTATTGGGATTGCTGAGTCATAGGGATGGACGTTTTAAATTCTACTAGACAATGTTAGCTTGTCCTCTGAAGGGTTGTACCAGTATGCAGTCCCACCAGCAGGGCACAAGAGTGCCCATTTCCATCATCCTCACCAACTTTTGATGCTGCTAGACTTGGATATTTCCTAATTTTCTTCCCCTTCTTTTTTTCCTTAAGATTTTATTTATTTATTTGAGAGAGAAAAAGTGAGAGAGAGAGAGAGAGAGAGAGAGTATGAGGGAAATGAGGGGCAGAGGCAGAGGGAGAAGCAAACTCTGCTGAGCAGGGAGCTTGATGTGGGACTCGATCCCAGGACCCTGAGATCATGACCTGAGCCAAAGGCAGACGCTTAACCAACTGAGCCACTCAAGCACCCCGTTTCTTCTCCTTCTTAATGTGCATCTGGTCAACCTTGCTGTCCTTGTTGTTCCAAATCTACAGTTTTATTTTGCCCCTGGTTTCTTCATCATCTGGATTTCAATATTTGTTCTCTGGACACCTGAGCTCCCAGCTCCTTGGTCCATCTACTCTGGCAAGGAGCATCTGTCTCAATCTGGCCTGAATTCCAAGTGGCAAATAGGCAGAACAGCTCTGCCTCAACCTAGCCGTGACCTAGCGTGACCATGGGCCAGTTGCTTGTCTAGGCCTCAGAGTCCCCATCAGCACCATAAAGGAACTGGGTTACAGAAACTCCAGGATCCTAGCTCTCTAGCTCTGGCCTGAAGAGGACTAACAATTTCAATTTAAAAAGGCACTCTTGCCCCCATCAGAGTTAGCCACTCTTTGGTTTGGTTGAAATGCTTTACTGTGAGTGCACACCGTCAGACATGAATCATTTGAAGATGTAATGAACATTTTATTGATCCAATAATTTATGTCACTATTCATTTCTGCATTTTCATGGGTAGGGCTGGGTGATGGAGAAAGAACTTTTGGTCTGTGTAAGCTGTCACCGGGCAACGAACATTTCTCAGATAAATCAGTCCCAGTTTCACTTCTGTGGTCACTTCCTTCTTGGTCTTCAGGCCACACCTTCCTCATTCATTCATCAGGTATCTGCTGAGCACCTATAATGTCCCCTGCTCAGTGGTCACTTTGGCAAAGAGTAAGATGCAGGGTACTAGAAAGTGATGTTATGAGCTCTCGTGGTTCTGCTCAGTGTCATTCAATAGAACTGTTTGAGACGATAGAAAAGTTTTGCCAAATCCATGCTGTCAATATGGACAAACACTCAAGTGCCTTGGAGGAAGCAATACAGTGCTGGGGACTTTGCAGCAAACACTCCAGAATTCAGTCCTCTCCATCCTTTCTTTGAGGCCTCTGTCCCTTTATTTGCAGAGAATCGTTTTGAGGATCAAAGGATGTAGAATATTCCTGGCAAAGGGCCTGGCCCACTGTAGATTCCAGTTACCCTCTGTGTGTCATCTTGGCTCCCAGGATTCCCAACATGCTTTGGACAAGTAGAAGTTTCCACCTGGTGGAGGTGGGACTCAGGGAGCAGAGCCTATACTTCTGGGAGGGGCAGGCTGAAGAGGCCACCTCCCCCTTCAGAGGCTTCCTCAAGCCTCAGACTTGGATTCTCCCAGGTGAGTCGCACAACTTTATGGTCACCACAAGTCAGATCACTCTCATTGTGGGGATTTTCAGCGGTGGGACTTTGCCTCCCCAACTACTTCCCACCTAGACAGGTGCTGGAACATAATAGGTGCTCAGGAAACAATTGTGGGTGGATTAATCACTCCAAGTCAATACAGTTGAGTGGAAGCCAGGAGCTAGGAGTTTTAGAGAGGCTCCCCGCCTCCCTGGGCCCAGCTCTGCCTCACTAGGAAAATGCAAGGACTCCAGAGTGGCAAGCTACAGTCTGTATCTCAGCTTTGCTGCTGCCTGGCTCTGTGATCTTGGCAAGTGCTGACTGCTTGGTGTCTCAGTTCCCCTATTCGGGGTGCCCTCGAATCCTGTGACCTGAATACATATGGGCTGCGTCTGCTGGGCAGGGTCTGACCCTGGCATTGGGGTTCCATACACATTTCTCCTCAGGTTGGGGTTTGTCCAGGCTGTTCACTCTCCTGGCCCCCTCCCCGCCCCCTCTCCGCACAGCAGGAGCTGGCAGTTGGCTTCCTGCCATTCCGACAACAGGCGGGTGGTGTTCTCCTTCCCTTCCCTGACCTCACCCAGCAAGCACTCCAGAGGTGGTCAGAGCAAATAGGGCTTGCTTGACCTGGCCAGGAAATCCAGAACAAAAGAGGGTTTCTTGAATCAGCTATTTCCTTTTGTCAGAAGATAAATTGTGAGCAATAACCTTTAAAAAAAACTGGAAGAGAGGAGAAACAAAGTAAGCCATATATACTTTGATGAAATTAAGGCATTCATTTATTTTTCATTCCGCAAGCATGGGAATATTATGACAGGTGTGTGGAACTGTGGATGTGTAAGGGGGCACTGGACATGGAGTGTGACCTAGGAGGGGTCACACTTTAGTGGAGATTAGAAGTAGGAGACAGGGCAAATTACCATATAGTACGAATACGAATAGTACGAATCACCTTTTTCATTACTGTGTCCGCACTGTTTAGATTTTGGCTAGGTGGTGATATATTTATATAATAAAATATACATATAATATAATAAATATAATATGTATATTTTATTATATAAATATAATAAATATATTTTATTTTGTTATATTTTAGATATAATATATTTTAATATATAAATATATATTTCTTTATATATTGTGCTCCCAAACATGTATATGTATAGAGTGATAAATCAAATTGGATTAATGGTCAGCAAATATTCACTCTTCGGTATTAACCTATGCGTGTACATATGTATACCGCTGGTGCTTAATAATGATTTGTTGAGTAAATGAATGAGTGAATAAGGATGGGGTAGTTTGGGGAGCCCCTAGAAGGGGCCCTAATTCTGTATCCAAGGAATGACAGAGGTTCTTGAAAAAAGGGTAGAAGTGAATAAGAGAGAGGAAGTGAGGTGGGGTAGGTAGGGGAAAGATGGGGTGTTGAGAAGGTGTTGGAGCTCGCAGGCCCAGGGAGCAGCAAACAGTTGAGGATGAAGGCCTTGGGTAGGTTCAACCGCATAAAGTCGCCAATAACTGACCATTTTTGATGAAGAAAACCAACAATCAAATAGAGTTGAACCAGATGCTTCAAACATCACCGAACAGTTACGGACAAGATTGTGTGGGGCTTTTTGAGCTACATAAAGAAACTAAATTTTCTCCTGAAGGCATGAAGAGGCAATGAGGTTTTCCTTTTCCTTTTCCTTAAAATAAGACCATTTTGGGCGGGGGGGGGGGGGGTAGTGACTCTGTAACTTACATATGTCATTATTTTAAAAAATTCATATTATAACAACAGTATAGAGAAAGAAGATAATAATCATCTTTGCTCTCACAACCCAGATAACCATAGTCAGTTGGAAATGGCATGTCAGTCATAACAATTTGGAATGCCTTTTCTGGACTGTTTTTTGTTTTTTTCCCCCTCAAGTTGTATATATGAAGAGGAGTAGGACATGAAGCTGCTATTTTAAAGTTGCCAGTGGGGGACGCCTGGGTGGCTCAGTTTGTTAAGCAGCTGCCTTCGGCTCAGGTCATGATCCCAGCGTCCTGGGATCGAGTCCCACATCAGGCTCCTTGCTTGGCGGCGAGCCTGCTTCTCCCTCGTCTGCCTGTGCTCACTCTCGCTTCTCTCTCTATGACAAATAAATAAATAAAATCTTAAAAAAAAAAATAAAAAAATAAAAGTTGCCAGCAGCCTTTGTGTCTAATGGGGGAGGTTGTAGGTTACCATGGAAAAATTGGTTTTTGTTTTGTGAGCAATCAGGGTGGGAGAAAGGCCTACCTGGACTTTTTTGGAGCCTGACTGCTGTATCCTTTCATATATGATTCTCGTGAGGCTGCTAAGGACAAGCTGGGCACATTTCTATGAGGCTCAAGGAGTTCCCTGGGACGCAGGGCATGGAGATCTACCATCTTCTCTAAGAAACCAAACCCAAACCAAAAACCTTGGACCTTTGAAAAATAGAGAAAAATACAAAAATGAAAATGATCATCTGCAATCCTACCAGGCAGAATCTCATTGACATTTTTGACATATTTGCTCCCTCTTTTTTTTTATATATTGTTTTCATGTATATAGTGATAAATCAAATTAGCTTAATGGTCAGCAAATATTCACTTTTTGGTATTTGCATATGTGTGTATTTGGTATTTACATATATATATGTAGATATATATACACATGAAACACATGCATATAAATAGATATGTACATATCTACATATGAATTTTGTTATGTATATACATCTATAAATACAAAATAAGCAGTATTGTTTTGTATTTCTTTCCCTCTTGCCACTTTATTTTAGAATTCTATCTTGGAAATTCTCAAGGGGATCTTATTATCCTGAAATAATCCGTCACAACTCCTTGATGATATGCCCTTGACTCCAGAGAAGTCTTTCTTTCCCTAAAATTGGTAGGCTGTAGCTACTTTTTCAGAATCAGAGTCTCCTCCTCCTTTTTGTGGTGTTAGGTTTCTTACCTAATTTACCAGGGGTAGGCATACCTGACATTTGTCAAGCAACAAGTCA
Source organism: Lutra lutra (assembly GCF_902655055.1). Lineage (NCBI taxonomy): Eukaryota > Metazoa > Chordata > Mammalia > Carnivora > Mustelidae > Lutra > Lutra lutra. Next base: position 152,581,502 of record NC_062278.1, read on the forward strand.
AGTCGTGCAACCTTTCGAAATGGTAAGTGGGACACAAACAGCCTGTCTCTGCCTCTGTGGCTGGCTTTCATGGAATGTGGATGCACGGCCAGGATGTCCACATAGAGCCCAGCCCTACCGCCTAGAGTGGATTGTGAACACCCGAAACTGATCAAGGGGGTCTTTTTTCCTTTGACAGTCCCTGCATCCCTCCCACTACCACCTCTCTCTTCCCTGAGCTCCCTCCCCTCTGTTCCAGCCTAACCACCTCTCCATCCTGGTTTTGTGTGTGTGTGTGTGTGTGTGTGTGTGTGTGTGTGTGTGTGTAGGGGGTGGGGGAAGCTTCTGCCACAGGCTCCACCTTCCAAAACCAAATCCTGGGTGGAGCTCTGGGTTGGCCAGAAGAGCCACAATGAATGGAGACTTGTGACATTCCACTAATATTCTGAGCACTGAATCCATTTTACCTCGGCTTCCATGTTTCTCTTGGAGACAGACTTCAGCCACTGGAGACGATTTTGGTGCAAGATGGTGAAGCCCTTCTTTAAATCTCTTTCTGTTTTCTGACTTTCTCCAAGTGCCTTTAACTTTTGCAGTTCTAGAGGAATTCTCTTTCAGATACTACTCATCCTGCATATGCTCTCCCCCCCCTTCCCCTTAGTGGTTTGTCCTGTGCCCCCAGCATTGTCCCTTTCCCTGCCTGTCCCCAGAAGTGCAGGGATGACACCTGCAGTCTCAGGCCTTCCTACCCAGCCACCAGAGTTCTGAGTTTCCATGAAGTCCTCTCAGTTGCTCGAGTTCCTTTTCTATTGTCTTGGGCTTCAACTTCTTCCTTTGTCTTCTTACATTCATTTTATTAACTGGAAGAAATTCAGGATTCCCTGTCGTCTGCCAATCAGAACCAGAGTCTTGATAATGACAACTTCTTTGTTCATTGTTTCTTTTTTCTCTACTACTTTCCATAACAAACCTTCCAGGCTCATGACAAAGACCTTTTCCTCTTCTTATATAATATTAATAACCACTCAAAATCATAATAAAACAGTGACGATACTAGCTTACATGTATTGGGTGCTTACCATGTACCAGATATTATTTGTTGTACTTTACAGATACGATCTCTTTTGACCCTTATGACAATCCCCACTCTACAGATGAAAAAAATTAGGCACAGAAAATTTAAATAACTTACAGAGTGCTAGAACCAACGTATGAACCCAGTTAGTATCCTAGATTAAGAACCTTTGGAATATACCGTGTTTAGAAATATTTGTATATCCCATTGATGCCCTTCTTTAAGCCTTCTCAAGTGGTCCTGGACATTTAGGCACTTTACTGATACACTGTTTCTCTGGAGGGGCTGCGGTCAAGTACGGGCTTGAGGAGGGGACATTGAAGCCCAACGACCCTGATATGCTACAGAAAGAGTTGCAGCCCCTCCAGTGTGTTCCTCATGCCTTTGCCCAGCCTCTACATGATTCTATGACATGCTCAGGGCACAGGCTGAAGGGAGGAACCTGCATGCATCAGTCGGGGCTGACCCTCTGCTTCAAAGGCACATCTGTTGGATGGATATAGAAGATGTGGTATATATACACAATGGAATATTATAAAGCCATAAAAAACCCCCAAATCTTGCTATTTGCAATGACGTGGATAAGACTAGAGGGTATTATGCTAAGCAAAATAAGTCAATCAGAGAAAGACAAGTATCATATGATCTCACCGATATGAGAAATTTGAGAAACAAGACAGGATCATAGGGGAAGGGAGGGAAAAATGAAACAAGATAAAACCAGAGAGGGAGACAAACCATAAGAGACTTTCAAACTCAGGAAACAAACTGAGAGTTGCTGGAGGGGAGTGGGTGGAAGGGATTTTGTGGCTGGGTGATGGACATTGGTGAGGGTATGTGCTATGGTGAGTGCTGTGAATTGTGTAAGACTGGTGAATCACAGACCTCTACTCCTGAAACAAATAATACATTATATGTTAATAAAAAATATATGCCCAAAAAATCCCCCAAAACAAAGAAACATAAAAACCAAAGGCACATCTCTGAGACAGGCATAGCCATCAACTTGCAGATCCCTGAGGCCGCTATCATGGTCCCTAGTCTCAGACATATGAGTGTCATGTTCCTGCTGGCATACCTTGCCCCTGGTACCTTTTGCAAGGTGCTCCCTTGAGTCAGTGGGTCTGGGTTTCTTACAGCCTTTTTGACCCCAATTGATACCAGGGGTGCATGCGCTGGGGCCAGGCTGCTAGGATCGGTCTGCCTGAATGACCTATCTATAATTTCATTTCATTTTGACTGATGTAAATGACAATGGTGGAAAAAATATTCCTATGTGAGGATGGTTCTGGCTGGGTTGGGCTGGCCTCAGTGGCAGAGGTGTGAGTTGCGTTCGGTATGAGGCTTCACAGAGTTTACACGGACCCAGCAGCCCGTATCAGAGTCCCAGGCTTCCTGGAAACAAGAGGATTTATTGAAGTAACAGGTTACCATGTCTGTTGCAGGATCAGTGTCTGCTGCAGGATCAGTCGTCCTTTCCTTCTTCCAGTAATTGGGTGGGTTAGAAGAGAATGGTGTCCCACCTGCTGGAATTGGGAACCAGAGATGAGGAAGCAGAGGGTGAGAAACTCTGACTGATGGTGGAGGAAGAGCTGATACGAGGTTTTGGGCCAGTGGTCTCTGAAGGGGATGTGAAGATATGATCTGCAGCATGGAAGAGGCAGAACCCCGAGGCCCTGGGCCTCACCAAGGGGAGCGGGGGCTGAGGTGCTCCGACAGCCACTGACAGGCTATGCCAGAAGGCCTTCTAATGGCCAGATAACTCTGGCAAAGTGCCTCACCTCACTTAGGACATTTACTTATTTATTTATTTAAAAGATTCTACTTATTTGAGCGAGAGAGAGAGAGAGAGAGAAAGATGAGAACTGGGAGGGTCAGAGGGAGAAGCAGACTCCCTAAGCACCCCTCTCACTTGGGATTTTTGAAAATAAGATTAGCAAAGATGAAAACAACTTAATGAAAATGGCACCCTCATACTCTCCTGGGGGGGAAGCATGAATTAATACTGGTCCGCAGTCCTTAACCTGAAATCCATGGGGCCAGAAGTACATTGGAATTTAGAATTTTTCAGATTTTTAAAAAACTATATGGTGAATAACTGTATATTATTTAACCCTCCCTGCAGGAACCAGGGCAATACACACATTTATGTATCTGCCTGAAATGTACAAACATTCATACTTAGTGGGGTAAATAAAGACTGTCAATAGCCTTGTGTCCATTCAGGTCAGGGTCTGACACCAAATGAGTTTAGATATTCAACGTGTGAAAGCATTCTCAGTTTTCAGAGTTTTGTGGATAAGGGATTAGAGACCTTGCAACCTTTCTGCAGGGCACTTTGACAGCACATATTAAGAGTCTTAAAATATACATGCCCCCTCACCCAGCAACTTTACTTCTAGGACTTGGTTCTAAGGAAATAACTGTGATTACAAGCAACAATCTAGCAATAAGGATGTTCATTACTGCACTGTTTTTGTTTGAAAAAGAATCAAAGAAAAGGAGAAATAATCTAAATGTCTACCCATAGGGGATTTTTAAAAAAACATTTATTTATTTATTTTTAGAGAGATAGAGTATGCAGGACTGGGGAGGGGAGGAGAGACAGTGGAAAGAGAATTTTAAGCAGATTCAGCATACAGTGGGGAGCCCGAGGCAGGGCTCTGTCTCACGACCTTGAGATAGCAACCTGAGCTGAAACCGAGAGTTGGACACTTAGCTGACTGCACCACCCAGGAACCCTAGGGGAACTGTTTAAGTAAATACAGCACATCCATGCAATGGAAGATGAGGTGGTCTTTAAAACTGTACTGTTTGCTTGTTGACTTGGAAAGATGTGCATGATTTATTATTTAGAGACACATTTTAGCTAGGAGTACAGTCTTATTAGTGCAACGAAACCTCGAAGAGCAGATGCACACCAGCAGGGTTATCTCCAGGGCTTTGCAGGGTTTTTATTTCTTTACTGGTAATGTGGATTTTCTCACCTCTCTCTTCTAAGTTCAAAAAGCAGTACTTCCATTCTGATCAAAATTCCACCGGTATTTTTCAAAGAGCTGGAGCAAATAATCCAAAAATTTGTATGGAATCAGAAGAGACCCCGAATCGCTAAGGAAATGTTGAAAAACAAAAATAAAACTGGGGGCATCAAGTTACCTGATTTCAAGCTTTACTGCAAAGCTGTGATCACCAAGACAGCATGGTACTGGCATAAAAACAGACATATAGACCAGTAGAACAGAGTAGAGAGCCCAGATATGGACCCTCAACTCTATGGTCAAATAATCTTCGACCAAACAGGAAAAAATATACAGTGGAAAAAAGACAGTCTCTTCAATAAATGGTGCTGGGACAACTGGACAGCTATATGTAGAAGAATGAAACTCAACCATTCTCTTACACCATACACAAAGATAAACTCAAAATGGATAAAAGACCTCAACGTGAGAAGGAATCCATCAGAATCCTAGAGGAGAATATAGGCAGTAACCTCTTTGATATCAGCCACAGCAACTTCTTTCAAGATATGTCTCCAAAGGCAAAGGAAACAAAAGCAAAAATGAACTTTTGGGACTTCATCAAAATCAAAAGCTTCTGCACAGCAAAGGAAACAGTCAACAAAACAAAGAGGCAACCCACGGAATGGGAGAAGGTATTTGCAAATGACAGTATGGACAAAAGGTTGATATCCAGGATCTATAAAGAACTCCTCAAACTCAACACATACAAAACAGACAATCATATCAAAAAATGGGCAGAAGATATGAACAGACACTTCTCCAATGAAGACATACAAATGGCTATCAGACACATGAAAAAATGTTCATCATCACTAGCCATCAGGGAGATTCAAATTAAAACCACATTGAGATACCACCTTACACCAGTTAGAATGGCCAAAATTAGCAAGACAGGAAACAACATGTGTTGGAGAGGATGTGGAGAAAGGGGAACCCTCTTCCACTGTTGGTGGGAATGCAAGTTGGTGCAGCCACTTTAGAGAACAGTGTGGAGATTTCTCAAGAAATTAAAAATAGAGCTTCCCTATGACCCTGCAATTGCACTACTGGGTATTTACCCCAAAGATACAGATGTAGTGAAAAGAAGGGCCATCTGTACCCCAATGTTTATAGCGGCAATGGCCACGGTCACCAAACTGTGGAAAGAACCAAGATGCCCTTCAACGGACGAATGGATAAGGAAGATGTGGTCCATATACACTATGGAGTATTATGCCTCCATCAGAAAGGATGAATACCCAACTTTTGTAGCAACATGGACGGGACTGGAAGAGATTATGCTGAATGAAGTAAGTCAAGCACAGAAAGTCAATTCTCATATGGTTTCACTGATTTGTGGAGCATAACAAATAGCATGGAGGACAAGGGGAGTTAGGAGAAGTGAGTTGAGGGAAATTGGAAAGGGAGGTGAACCATGAGAGACTATGGACTCTGAAAAACAATCTGAGGGTTTTGAAGGGGCGGTGGGTAGGAGGTTGGGGGATCCAGGTGGTGGGTATTGGAGAGGGCACAGATTGCATGGAGCACTGGGTGTGGTGCAAAAACAATGAATACTGTTACGCTGAAAATAAATTTAAAAAATTTTTAAAAACCACACAAAAAAGCAGTACTTCCAAACTTCCAAAGAATTCAGCTGTATCTAAGCCAAAACAAGACTTTTGCTCCTCTCACCCTTTCCTATCCCCTTGAAAGTAACCCATATCCATGGGTGGGTATCTTTTCAGACCCTCTTCTCTGTAAATGCCTAACAAATTTTAAAGAAATTCTTCCATCCATGGAGTCCTACCATGGATACTGTTCTCTGCTTTCCTCTTTCACTTGACTCTATCATTAACCTCTTTCCATGCTGCAAGGCTGTCGTTTTTTCTTTTATTAAGGCATGGATGGCACACAATGTTACATTAGTTTCAGGTGTACAACATAGTGGTTCCACATCTCTCTACCTTATGCTCTGCTCACCACAAGTGCAGTTCCCATCTGTCACCATACAGCCCGATTACAATACCATTGACTACTTTCCCTGTGCTGTGCCTTTCATCCTGCAAGGCTGAGCTTTAATTTACTCAACCCTTTCCACCTCGTTGAACACTTAAGTACTTTCTATTTATTTACTATCTCTAACAATGTTGCAAAGAACATTCTTATGCGTGTGCTCTTGTGGGTATGGGCGTGCAATTTTGTGGAACGGTTCTTAGTTTTCATTTCTCTGCAATGAACGTGCATTATTTCAATTATTAAAAATATTCAACATATTAAAAGATTCCATTAGACTGTTTCTAATAGCCTGAAGGCACTCAGTTGGCCCATCTTTCCCCTCAGGATAAATGAGCTATTCACTAGCACAACCTTGTAAAAAAAAATACCACATATTTTGGGGCCACACACATATATATATATTTTAACAGATTCCTCCTCCCCCAGGGGTATTTGGTCCAGGGTAGCAGGCAGGAGTCGGGAGAGGTGGCTGCAGTTTGCCAAGCCTCAAGGGGAGGTGCAGGGTGGATTGTCCTTGGATGGCTCTGGGTATTCACTTTTCATAGACTGGTGACCCGAAACCCTTTCCTTAGCAGTCAGAGGTCTCTGACCATTCCTGGGAAGGCTTTAGACACTGATCCCACGGGCTGTGGCATCCCAGGGGCGTGGGTTGGCTTCTCTGGAGCTTGAGCCTGATGGATTTTCTTGAGGTACAAGGGGATAGGCAGGCAGAATAGGTCTTCATCCTGGACCCAAACCCTCCAGCCTTACTCTTCCTCTTGCACCTGCAAAATAGACACCACATTTCCCCATTGTGCAGATACTCACTTTTCTTTTCCATTGCAGTGCTCCTGCAATGGGAGGTGGACCTTGAGTGTGGGAGTGTCTCTCCCCCTGGCTCTTTCTGAAGCCTGTTATTAAATACGGGGTGTGTCGTCCTACAGTTGATGGGGTCCTGGAGTCAGGGAACATAGGTGCTCCCCTTTATTCCCCTTCACGTCCAGCCCCATTACCCATGTAGCTCTGCAGGCCCACCAGATCAGGGGCCACAAAAATCCCACCCCTTTTATGTAGAGAAGGAAGGAAAGAGCTGTCAAAATCTTTTCGTGAATTCAGACTGGACGCAAGTGCAAAGCAAAAGCCAAGCTTGTTATCTTTCTCGTGGGCTGCTCGGTGCCCATCCCTTCCCATAATGCTGCCTGCACCCTTCTGTGTAATTAGTGGGGGCATAATTAATACATGAGAGGAGGCTTTCTAACAGATCTGAGCCAGTGTGTCCTCTTAAAATGGGATGGGAGGCAGAACCTTACAGGCTTCTACATGTCCACCTGAAATGTCCAGTCAGACAATCCCATCATTGTCTCCAGTTGTGTGCATTAATGTGCTTCTGGGATGGACCAGCCAGTAGAGCAAATCATGGGGTGAGGATGGGTTCTGGGTACCTGGTGGGGGGGGCTTCAGTAACAAGCTGAGAAAACCGTGATAGTGTTACTGTTTCAATATGAACATCTTCGCCAGGTGGAAAATGGACAGTGAGACTGACTGGGGAAGACACTGAGTATTAAACAAGTATTTATGAAGTACCTATCATGTACCAGGCCCCGAGCTTCTGTTTTTTTAATTCCTGAGATAAGTGTCTAGAGCTCCTCTGCAACCTCATCACCTAAAGATGGAAATATGCTCCCCTTTCAAGGCTTTGCTCAGGGGACATGCAGGTATTGGTCTCCATGTTCTCTAAAGTTGTGTCCAGACCTACTGGTCATGGTCTGACAGTTGGAAGGGCCGACTCTTTCATAAGTATTTTCCCAATTAATTTTATAAGCTTCTGATCGCCAGTAGGTACAAAGCAACACTCTGGTCCTCAACCAAATTTGCTTTTCTTCTTCTCTTTTGCTTATCCCAGTGACCGTTCTCCCCTCATTTGACCAAGCAGGGCCCGAGTCTCAACCTGGAAGCTTCTTTTGTTCTCCTACCCTGATACCCCAGTCACTGATGCCCAAATAGTTCCATACGCCCACCCCCACCTTTCCAAGCCCATGGTCACAACCTTAGTTCATTACTTGCTTGGAATTGCTTTCCATCTGTCCTGTGTACCCTCATTTTTACTTTCCACCCTTCCCAGCATCCCATTCTTCATGTTGCAGCCAAATGATCTTTTGAGAATATAAAGCTGACCACATCACTTGGCTATCTTAAAGCCCTTCCATGGCTCCCTCATGCCCTCAAACTCCTTAACATAACTTATGAGGACTTCATCATCTGGCCACTGATATCTCTGCAGTTTGGTCTCCCTTGTCCCTCTTCTAGCCTCTCCCGTGCCACTATACACCCCAGTTTCACAAAAATACATGTGTGTAGGGGGTGGGGGTGGGGCAGCAGCAATCATTTACATAATTGCTGAGCTCAGCTGTGAAAGAAATGAAACTTAATTTTTCTATAACTAAACTAAAATTATTACATGTCTTCTTTTCTGCTCAGAAGTAGAAAAAAGTAATTCTTGCCAATTCAAGATAACTTAATTAATGCTGTTTTTTAAAAAAATGCTTTTTTTATTGCGATAAAATATGCATAACATAAAATGTACCATTTTAGGGGCACATGGGGAGCTCAGTGGGTTAAGCGTCTGCCTTTGGCTCAGGTAATGATCTCAGGGTCCTGAGATTGAGCCCAGCGTGGGTCTCCCTGTTCATCAGGGAGTCTGCTTTTCTCTCCCTCTGCCCTGCTCATGCTCTCACTTTCTCTCAAATAAAGAAATAAAAATCTTAAAAAAATAAAGTGTATCATTTTAACCAGTTTTTTTAAAAAGATTTATTTGTTTATTTGAGAGAAGGAGAGCATGAATGGGAGTGAGGGGCAGAGGGAGAAGCAGATTCCCCACTGAGCAGGGAGCCTGATATGGGGCTGGAGCCCGACGTGGGACTTAATCCCAAAACCTGAGATCATGACCTCAGCCAAAGGCAAATGCTTAGCCAACTGAGCCACCCAGGCACCCCCCATTTTAGCTAGTTTTAAGTATACAGTTCAGTGGCATTAAATTGTTAACGTGGTTGTGCAACCATCAATATTACCCATCTCTAGAACTTTTTCATCATCCCAAACAGAAACTCCATACTCATCAAATAACTCTCCTTTCCCCCAGTACCTGGCAACTCCCATTTTACTTCCTGCCTCTACGAATTGGACTGGTCAGTACTCAGTGTTTTGGGGACTACTAGGCAACTTAGGGTTCTCTCTCATTCCTTCTCCCCTCTTTCTCGGGGGATTTAAGTTTCTAGGTGTCAAGGGAGATTCACAGCCTTGCTACTCTGTTGGCATGAACCTTGTCGGTGGTTCATGTCTGTGGTCTTGCTGTGGCTATTGGCTGACTGCTCCACATGCTGTTCATGTGTCCACACAGACCTCTCCAGTGCACTGGCCCTCTCAGCCCTTCTGCACACTGCCCCAGCTCCAGGATTTCCAAGTGTATACCCATTCCTCAGCCCAGGCCCCACTTCAAGGGCTAGGTCTCCTGGAGCCTGAATTACCATTGCCTCTCTTGGAGTACTTGGATCTTCTCCAGGACTCTTTCAGCCACCCTGGGTTATACCTGGAAGGCCAAAGGTCAGTCCCACCTGACCCTCGAGTGCCCTCTTCCTATCTGAGGAATTCATCATCTGCCTCCACCCTCAACATTCTCAGAATTTCAATCAGGGGTCAGGTAGCAGCTGAGCTTTGATTTCGACCTCTCTCCTTCTCCTACCACTAGCTATGAATTCTCTCCATTTGGGCAGGGGAAAGTTATTTTCTTCCAACCTATGCCACAGATTTTCTCCCTCTATTTCAGGGCTCATAACTTTTGGGAACTCAGAATTTTTTTTCTCTAGTTCTTAACCATGGAAAATTTGGGTTTTCCAGACTACATCCCTGCTAAGGATTTCTATATTTATTCATTTCTAGAATAACCATTTGTTGAGCATTTACTATGTTCCAGGTGACTTTCTAGTCCTAGTGAACAAAAGAGACAGAGACATCTGTCCTCCCCATATACTCCAGTGGGACAAGACAGAGAATAAACAAGTTAAATAAAATAAATGTCAGATACTGGTAAATGCGAAGGAGGAAAATCAAGCTGAGGAGAGGGACGGGGAGTATTTTTGTGGAGTTGCAATCTGGAAAGGGGTTGTCAGGGAAGACCTCACTGAGAACCAATACCTGAGTAAAGGCAAGGCAGAGGTGAGGGAGACAATCCTGCAGAGAGATGGGGGAGGAGATTTCCAGGCTGAGATCATGAGAAGTACAATGGTCCTGAGCATTTAGTGATGTTAATGTGTTTGGGATATGACAGAAAGGTCAGTGTGGTTGCCTTGGTGTTAGTAAACAGAAGGTGAAATCCAAGAGGCAGTGGGTGTTGTGGGGAGGGGAGCAGATGATGCAGAACTTTGTAGGTCATTATAAGGCTTGGAATTTTACTCAGAGTGAGAGGGAAAGCCTTTGGAGGGTATGAGTACGGGAGAGATGTGGGCAAACAAGTCTTAGATGGAGGATTACCTACCATACACAGCCATACTTTTTCTCACCAGCAGACTTTGCTTTCCTCTTGGCCTTGAACCTCTTCTTCCCATCCTGGCTGATGGATTCCTACTCATCTTTCAGGGATCTCACCATGGAGGCACTTTTTCCAAGATGCCTTGGAGCCATTTGACCCCCATGTTGGGGTTGGGAGCAACCATTCTGTGCAGAATGACTTAGCCCACAGGGTTATTCTGTGCTGTTCATGAGCTAACATATGTAAAGGTGATTTTATTTATTTATTATTTATTATTAACATATAATGTATTATTTGTCCCAGGGGTACATGTCTGTAAATCATCAGGCTTACACATTTCACAGCATTTACCATAGCACATACCCTCCCCAATGTCCATAATCCAACCACCCTCTCCCTACTGCCCCAGCCCCCAGCAACCCTCAGTTTGTTTTGTGAGATGAAGAGTCTCTTATGTTTTGTCTCCCTCCTGATCCCATCTTGTTTCATTTTTTTCCCTTTCCTACCCTCACAGCCCCCCGCCTTGCTTCTCAAATTCCTCATATCAGGGAGATCATATGATAATTATCTTTCTCTGATTGATTTATTTCGCTCAGCATAATACCCTCTAGTTCCATCCACGTCATTGCAAGTGGCAAGATTTCATTTCTTTTGATGGCTGCATAGTATTCCATTGTATATATATATACACACCACATCTTGTAAAGGTGATTTTAATCTATAAAGTACCATTCAAGCAGATCTCCTGATTTCTCCCCTTTTTGTTCTTCTTGCTGTTCTTTCCTATTTTCTATCTTCTTCCTGCTCCTTATTTAGCAGAGGTCCTTCATCTGAGGGCCTGAGGAAGGGTAGGCAGCATTTCCTGTGTTTGGGTGTATGTATATGTTCCTGGAGGCAAGCTCCAGAGTGTTCATCAGTGTCTCAGGAGTACTTGACCTAAGAAAGGTCAAGGATCACTATAAATTTACTTGACATAAAAGGGGAGTAAGATGGAGGCCCTTTCTTTAGACTTTCGTCATTCTGTCTGCCCGGCTTTGTCTTTCTAGAACACAGATGCAAACTTAAAATGTGAAACCAAACTCTTAAGTCTAGATTGAGGCAATATTTGAAATCCAAAGTTCAACCTCAAAGCAATCTCTTCTCTCGGAGTTGTTTGTCCGCAGGAAGGCAGCTCCAACACATAGGGCTTCCTTTAAATGTTGGGTAGAGTGGAAGGCCAGGTTCCCTATGGGGCCCCACTTTCCATGGGGGAGCAACTGATGCAAGAAGTTGTTGAGCAGAATTTGCACCCAGGATCAGAAGCACTGTCCCTACAGTCCCTGGAGAGCTGCCTTCCTGTCCCGTGGGCCACACTGCCCAGCATTGCCAATTGTTCTGTCCACATGAAGGCTGAGCCTCCTGCTAGACATGATCACTATCACTCAGTTTAATTCATATTTAATAGAGCGTCAAGATAAAGACTGAGGATTCATGATTCCAGCCTGTGAAGGTGCAGAGCAAATGTGCGAAAACAAAACATCTCCTGACCTTGCCATCAGAGTCTGAGATTTTATTTATTTTCTTAGGAGTGGAGTGTCTGCTGGGGTTTCCTACCCACCCCCTGCCCTTTCTTCGGTTGTTGCTGTCGTAGCTCAGTGGGGCATTAAATTTAGGGAGCCATCTGATCTGTCATAGCCAGAGCTGGCGGGAGTGTGGATGATGTGGTCCAGAGATATAGGACTACAAGCTTGCTATAAATTCTTCAGTCTGCGGCTGGGCCCTGAGGGAGGGCTCCAGGCCTCGCCTTCTCTGAACAAGTGTGGAGTCCTAAAAGCAGTGTCATTATAACATTCGCTGAATGCATTTTGAGGCCTTGACTGAGTTTTGGGTACCCCCCAAAGCAGGTCCCAGGAAGCATTATTGATTTAGGGAAGTGAAACAGGGAAGGAAAGGAAGGAGATCCAGTGTGAGTTAATGAGCAGGTCTCCTTCATGAGCAAGTTGGAGTTCAGTCCACAGGGGTCCTTGAGAGACTGTCCCTGGGCAGAGGGAGAAAAATGGGATATTTATTCATAAACTCTTGTGTTTCGCTAGTTGGGGGTTGTTCTCTGGGTTATTTTTTTTAGTTTCTGTGATACACTACTCTGCTAATCTCCATTGGTTTTCAGGCTTTCATTATTAAATTAAAAGTGCCTTAGGCTTGGTCTCCCTGTTTCCTTAATTATCTACACCATCATCTTATATTATCTTACTTGTTCCCTTGGCTTTAGTTCCACCTGAACTAATGACTGTAATTGCTGGCTGGGGGAGACCACTAGCTGCATCCCCTATTTGTTCCCCTTCCATACTAATTCAGTTGTAGCCAGACCCTGGGCTTCCAAGGTAGAGGCAATGTTTTCTGCCTTCCTTGTGGTAAGCTGTGGCCAGCTTTGAGGTTTGGCCAAATTTGAGTCAATGGGTTGTGAGCAGAAGTGATGTGGGCAATTTCTGGTTAAGTCCAACTTAACAACAAGTCACTTGCTTTGGACCTCCCCTCTGCCCTCCTTCCCATGGGCTGGGATACAGAAAGAGCAATAAACTAACCTTGTCAATCCCAGTGAGGACACACTCTGAGGATGGTGGAGGGAATATATGGAAGAGCCTGGGTCCCTGAATTACCTCATGGAGCAGAGACATACCACATTAAAATTTCATTTGATTAAACATCTATATTTGGAGTTTCATTACATTATAGCAGGTTAGCTTGTTAATGAAGTTATAAACTAGACCAGGCTCCTCTTCTGAGGTCCTGACCCATTTATCCAATTTCAACTCCACATTTCTACTTGGATGACCCTTGGTCCCTCAATTAAAACTGAACTCTTGGGGTGACTGGGTGGTGCAGTCAGTTAAGCATCTTACTCCTGGTTTTGGCTCAGGTCATGCTGTCAAGGTTGAGAGATCCAACCCTGCTTCAGGCTCGATTCTCAGCGTGGAGTCTGCTCGAGTTTCTCTCCTTCCGCCATTTCCCTTCCTGCTTGTGCTCTCTCTCTCTCAAATAAATAAATAAATCATTAAAAAAAAAAAAACACCTGAGGGCGCCTGGGTGGCTCAGTGGGTTAAGCCGCTGCCTTCGGCTCAGGTCATGATCTCAGGGTCCTGGGATCGAGGCCCGCATCTGGCTCTCTGCTCAGCAGGGACCCTGCTTCCTCCTCTCTCTCTGCCTGCCTCTCTGTCTACTTGTGGTCTCTCTCTGTCAAATAAATAAATAAAATCTTAAAAAAAAAAAATTAAAAAAAAAACAAACACCTGAACTCTTAGTTTTCACTCCCTTTCTCTTATAATGTCCATCTCTGTTATTGTCCTTTTCTATCAGCATCATGTAGGCTGAATTTCTGTATTACCAGGATGTTGGTATTTATTTTTAATCCCTCCCCCCCCCTTTTTTACTCCACTTCCAATCCATCACACAATTTCCATTTCAAGATCTTTCATACATTCACTTATTCATCCCATATCCTTTCTCCCTATGGGCAAGCATCCTGATGTCTAGTATGTATCTTGGAAAAATACATAGTATTTGCATATGCAACTGATCTCATTCTTGCTTTTGTAACCAACATTAAGCTTTCCAAGATTTACTATATCAACCTCTAGTTCATTGTATCTATTGCTTCTGTGTGTTCCATAATGAGCTGACACCATATTTTGCTTATCCATTCCCCCAATTATGTATGCTTCATTAATCACAAACCCCTGCTAGAAAGAAAACATTTGTTACCCCACCGCCCCCCCAAAATCCTCAGGCATATTCCTTCATGGACCTCGGTGTGAACTCTTTTTGGGTGTGTATCTGAGTGGGATTTCTGGATCACAGGTTATAAACATACTTAAATAGAGCTAGATTGCTTTCCAGGCTGGCTGTACCTGGTCTTCTTTCTTACCCTCAGTCAATAAATATTTGCCTATTATGCTTCAGATATTGGTATTGTTTGACTTTTTAATTTTGCCGATATCATGGATAAGTGGTATCTCATAATTATTTTAATTATTTTTAATTAATTAATACTTAATTTAATTATTTTAATTCAGTTAATTGGCCTGTTAAACAGTTAAGTAAACTGAATCAGTGATTTTCAGTGTGAAACAATACATTGTTTATAAATCAGTTCTCATGCTTGTCCGCCATTCAAACTTCACTTCTTTGGATTGACTGTTCATATTTTTTAAACATTTTTTTCCTATTGGGTTTCCTGTCTTGTTCTTATGGATTTGGAGGGAGGCATTTCCTTTTGTCATGGGAACTATCCTAACCAAATACTATCCCTGTTTATATTCATGTTTACCCGCATGTCAGTAAAGCTCAAACAAAGCATAGGAACGAAGGACTTACAGTAGTTCGTATAGAGAAAGGAGGTGGGAGGAATGAGTCATTTTTCCATCCTGGGTAGTACAGGAGTGTACCACCCCCCAGAGCCTGTGCTCTGGCCATTAGAACCACGCTCACAGCACAAAGCTGCGCTATACGGGCCACGTCTTTGTACAAACCAACCTTCAACAGTTCATTAACAATAAGGGTATTAGTAATTGTGCACTGAAGAAGTTTTCATTAAATGGCGCTTTAAATTTTTCAGCACTCTATTTGGGAATGCACCATTAAATTGATTGGGCCATTAAAATCAGTGGTTAAAAATGAGTTCATTGTTAAAATGGAAAAATAACGATAATGATACTGACAGTGACTGAAACAACGGACCATCCTGCTCAAAATCAAAAGAATCAAGCCATTAACATGTGAAATGTAAGACGTGCAAATGAATTTTCCCACTCTTAGATCCAATGTTGGTGATTTACTTTGAGCAAAACAACATCATTAATCATGCTAAAGAAATGTGGTTAGTTTCCATTTCATTCGTTTTAGAGTTTGGTTTGTGTTTAATTTGCAAATTGTTTTTTATAGGGTTTTTTTTTTGGTAGATTTTGTAACCATGAGAATTTTATAACTATTTTTATGTTTCTACATTTTAAATAACATTGTAATAAAAGTAATTTTGACAAACACTGGGGGTCTGTAATAATTTTCACATTAAAGTTTGAGAAATGCTGTGTACATTCAGTGTACTGAAATGTTCATGTGCAGATTATAGACTATTAACTATTTGACAGAGTTGGGGGAATAGTGGTTACTAAAATGAATTGAAAAATATCAGGCACCACAGGCAATTCAATTATGTGTGAATCTGAGGGGCAGATCAGAGGCAAGGTTAATATACCTATAGATTTGTGGCAGCCATTACATTCTTTTTCTAGGGTCTTCTCTTCTTGTAGAGGCTGGAATACCAAGAACATTTCCCAGACTCCCTTGCAGGTCAAGTTCTAAATAGGATTTAGACTTAGCCTATCAGGTGCATTCGCATGTATGTAGGAAGGCTGAAGTGAGCAAATGATGGGCTTCTACTCTTTCTGTTGTCAGGCATGCTTATAGAGCCATATGTATTGGTCTCAGGATCCAGTCGTTGTCTTTAAGGATATCAAAAGGCAGAGTGCAGGTGGGGGCATGCTTCCAATGGTGTGGGTCGTGGGATATGTGGTGGTCTCTTGGCTGTGGGACTGGTGATGTCCCCAGTGGTTTCCTGACTGTAAGAGACACAATAGCTTTTTTTGGTGACCCAGTTATTCCTGTGGCTTTGAGAGTCATTTGGGAAAGCTCACCTGTTTGTTGAGTTCTTCTAGTGATCCATTAAGCTGTGAGTATCCTATAATAATTCATTCTTGCATAACCTGGCTAGAATAGTTTCTATTCTTTGCATATAAGGCCGAGTACTGTAAAGTCAGATTCTTGTAGAGTGAGATTTTCTGGCTACTAAAATAAATTTCTTCGGGCTTTCTGCTCAGCAGGGAGCCTGCTTCCCCTCCCTCTCTGCCTGCCTCTCTGGCTACTTGTGATCTCTCTCTGTCTCTGTCAAATAAGTAAATTTAAAAAAAAAGTCTTTAAAAAAAGTTTCTGCACAGAATGTGATCACCTTTTATGTGTAGAGGGTGTGGGTTTCATCTTTGCCACCAGGTAGCCAGAGAAAGACTGTGTGTGCTCAGTGGCACAAGAATAGCATGAATTGTGGTCCCTGGGTTCAAGATGGGTGAGGTATAGTGGCACTCTCTGTGGATGGCTAGGGAAGCCTCATGGAAAAGATTGAATCTGAACTGAACTTAATGAGTTGAGTCTAGAGAGGAGGCAAGGAAGGAAGAGAGAGGACATTGGGAAGAGGGGAGAACAGCAGATATAGCATCCAGATGTGGAAGGACAAGTTTTGGCTATTGGAAAACCTTGAATACTAGGAGAAGAATGTAGTAATGTTTCATTGCCTAAACATTGGAGAACCATTTCAGGTTTTGAGTAGAAGTGGTGTGATTGAAGCTGTGCTTCTCCCCACAATTCCTCCCCCAACCTTGTCTTGGGAATAGAGTGTTTACATGATAAGCTTTTGGAGTGAATGATGATATTTTATGGGGTGAGATTGGGACTGAGATATTCTTACATGGTCCTTTGTTTTGGAACTTCAGAAAGTGGGACCCATAGGTCTTAGCATTGGATAAATTTTTCCTGGAAGACATTGGAAGGGCTACAAAATTCCTTTTGAATTCTTCCTCCCTGTCTCCCTGTGAGCAGGCAGCCTACGTAGTAGGTACTAGAGGAGAAACTAAGATTCCACCCAGCTTTCAAAGAGCCATCTCCTAGCTTAGGGCTATGTAAAATTTAAAGAAAAAAAAAAAAAAACTCTGCAAAGGATGTTGTGCAACTTTGATTTCTTTAAGTAGCAAAGTAGGGAATATTTGATTGTAGGACTATACTTTTTCTGAGGCAACAATGGAGGGCTGATGACATTGTCGGAAATTATGTATTTCTAAGAACTTTAATTTTTGTGTGGAAAATTTGTAATGGTCTGGGGAGTCTTAATTTCATTTTTATCTTACTGGCTTTTATCTTGCTGGTCCCTGGGTTCAGGATGAGCTCTTTGCATAACCTTCTCTGATGAGCTAGATTGGATGATGTAGCTGGGATATAGAATGGGGACAAATTCTTGGGTAGTGGACTTGGGAGTTAAATGAGTGTCCTTTCTTGACCCACTTCAGAGATTTCTGGGGGCAATGCAAATAAGGCACTGCTTAAGGAGTGAAAGTATAGACAAGGGACCACAATAATGGAGGAAGAGGTATCCCTGATACTCTGTGAATTTTTCTACCCTGAGTCAGATAGTTCAGATTTGACTGACAATATACCTGACTATTAAGCCCAATGGTTAGCAAAAGCAAAAAGCCTGGGTCGGCTTCTAAAGGTAGAAATATACCCATGGCCTGTTCTCTCACCCATTTTCATTCTCTCCCGGAGGAGGAAACACCAGCCAACTGGTTAGTTGAGGGTGAGCAGTGTGGATGGGTGGACACTGATTTCCTTGCTCCTTCTTGACTCTATCATGCAGCTGTGCCACCCTGGATGGTCCCATTTCCAGGTTTCAACTAGACTTATGTGTTCCCCTCCTGGAATCACTGTGTCATGATAATACAGAAAGGAGTTTGACTTCCCAGAGTGCCTTACTTAGTGTCTATGTAGTCCTTTTTTTTTTTTTTTTAAAGATTTTATTTATTTATTTGACAGAGAGAGATCACAAGTAGGCAGAGAGGCAGGCAGAGAGAGAGAGAGGAGGAAGCAGATTCCTTGCCCAGCAGAGAGTCCGATGCAGGACTTGATCCCAGGACCCTGAGATCATGACCTGAGTCGAAGGCAGAGGCTTAACCCACTGAGCCATCCAGGCACCCTGTAAGTCCTTTCTTGGCAATAATTTGATAGATGATTCTCTTTCAGGGCATGTACAAATAACATTAAGCTTCTGTGACCTAAACTGCATGGACTAAACTTATGCCTTCCATTTTTCCTTATAGATGCCACTAATGTGAAAATAAACTACCTATCTTTTCACTGTCCTTGTAGTTTTGGTTGTGTCTTTTTGGTGCCGGCCCATTTTGCCCAAGAGTATTGTCTACTTGTTTCACAAATATCTTTTTAACCTGAGCATACATGACCATTTTATGGTCATCATCATCATCTTCTTCTTCTTCTTCTTCCTTATCCTTTCCAACATCCTATTTGGAAGGAGGCTCCCTTGCCTTATTCTTCTCAGTGCTTTGCTTTCTTCCTCTTGTTTCTTGGCAGCCAGAAGAGCAAGTGTACACATTTGTCTATTCTGCAGTCATGTGCACATGGACATTGTCTTCTCCTCAGTCTTGGGTGACAGGCCATGGAGAGTTTTGTCTTGAGCCAAGGGGGAGAAGGACATCTTCTTTGTCCTTGGCTCAGACATGCTTTCTGGTCTTTTTATCTAATAAGTACTACATTAGAATTTAAGTCTGCGAAGGTCAACAGTACCTTGTTTCTCATTTGCCCCTTGTGAACGATGGTAAACCCATCTCAGAAGCCCACTGGGACAAAGGTAAGATTTGGCATTCCTGGGTTCCTTCTCCAGATGTCAGTTAAACCCCATCATGCATCTAGCAGACAATATTCCTGGAGAGAAGCTGGGGAAGGACTATGGTAGCAAGGAGTAGGAGACCATTGGCAATCACTGAGGCATGCAGTGATGAGGTCTCTACTAAAGGTTATAGTGTGGGAGGAAGAGCAGGTGTGGGTGTGAGAGACAGAGGAAGAATTCAAAGGGCTTCAAATTGGTGATAAAATTTGGTCCTAAGTACGAGCAAGCAAAAATATCAGGAATAGAGGGCAAAGGGATAACTGAAAAGATGAATGATATGGATAACAAAGAAAGGAAAAGATGAAATAAAAATTATGGTTATAGGACAAAAGTAATTTAAGAAAAAAAATATAAAAAGATGTCAAAAACAGTTTTGTGGATAAGATTTTAGAACTCTACTTGCTCACACAATTTTTCTTCAATTGCCACGGCCCACATCTACCTGGAGGCTGACGTAGGTTTAGAGAAAGTCAACACTAGTTAGTCCAATAAGAGAGAGGCTTTTGAAAGGAGCTGAACTTTGTGTTTCCAAAAGCCTTCACCACAGAGCAGGTCAGCTGCTCTGAGATTACTATGGTTTCTGAGGGCTCTGTGCCCTAATCTATTCCAAAGTAATGCTCAGTATGAACCCTGTCTTCTTGGCGGTGCCTTCCCTGATTCCTCCTGTCTTGTGTTCTCCTGAAAGCAGAGCCTGAGATAAGAGCTCAGGGAGTGACTCCTGGAAGCAGGAGTGTGGGGCAGGGAAGGGGAGAAGCTGGTATACAGATGCTTTATGGAGGTCTTGCTCCTGGGATTTTGGAGAAGGACTGTTCACTAAAGGAGAGAAGACAATTGTCTCTCTAACGTATCTCCTCCCCTCCCTATGGATGGTTGAGGGCTGCCTCAGGGAATGTTGGCGCCCTTCAATTCTGGGTTGAACTGAAGCATGTTGACAGCTCTGGGGCAGAAAATAGAAAGACAGTGGCACTTGGCGTAGGACACTGTCAGCTTGTGGAACTGTCCACCGCAGGTGTGGTTGAAGTCATAGGCAGGATGGAGGGACATGGTGGGGCATCCAAGCAGTTGCCCAGCTAATAACCTCCTCTGGGACCACCCCTGGCTTGCACCAAACCATACCACATTGTACCAGTGCTGCTATTCAGCTGATGTGCTCCGGGTGTCCAAACACAGAACTGAGAACTCCACGCCTGAACACTGTGCTAGCCCTCAGCCTGTCCCTGAAACCTGTGGATGGTCCCATAAGCTGACAAATAAAGAGTTAATTCCTGGCTCAGTAGGTCCCTGCTCTGTTCTGATTTGTCAGGGACCCGTGCCCCATTGGTTGTAATATATTTCGAATATCGCCACATATTGTAATCATCCGCCCACATATCTGTCCCTTCCACCAGATTATGTGCCTTCCAGCAAGGACTGTTTTATTTATTTTTATATATTCTCATCACCCAGTAAAGGACATGCTACATTTGGGGACTCAATACTAGAAACAGAAATGGGTATCAAAATTAAAATATCCATTTAATACCAAGGTTACCCAAATCTTGACTTAAGTCAGATAATGACTATTGTGCTTGTGGCTTATGACTATATTGAACAGTGAATATTTCAAGTCTTACTTTAACCTTGGGCATAATCTTATTCTAAACTGTAACCTAAATCCGTTATAAAGCTGGGTTTTAAAGATAATATCTTGCAAACTTTGGTTCTTTGAGAGTGAATTTGATGTTTAGAAATCACCCAGATTTGTTCAAAGATAAGTCTGGCAAATTCCAGTAGTTTTTCAAAGTAAGGAAAACCATTTAGATTATAAATAAGGTATACGACTCTGAAATAATGAGTTTTGTTTCTTTAAGCTTCACTGGAATGCATTTCCAAAGGATGATGTCCAAAAATATTTTCAGCAATGGCAGATTTGTTAAAAGTAAGTGCATAGCCACTATGAAATGCCACCTTCAACCCATTAGGATAGCTATATATTTAAAACAACAACAACAACATCAACAACAACAGAAAATGACAAGTGCTTGTGAGGGTGTTGAGAAGTTGGAATTCTTGTACACTGTTGGTGAGAATACAAATGGTGCAGCCATTGTGGAAAACAGTAGAGGGGCTCCTCAAAAAATTAAAAATAGAATTACCCTATGATCCAACGATCCCACTTCTGAGTATAGACTCATAGGAATTGAAAGCAGGAGCTCAAAGAGATAGTTGAACACTGTGTTCCTAACAGCATTATTCACAATAGCCAAAAGATGGAAAATAAGCCCATTTCCATTGACAGATGATTGGTAAACAAAATATGATAAATACACACAATGGAATATTATTTCACCTCAGAAATGAATGGAATTCTGACACATGCTACAACATAGATGAACAGTGTGGGGATTATTCTAAGTGAAATAATCACAAAAGGACAAAGACTGTGTGATTCCACTTACATGAGATATTTAAAGTAGCCAGCTTCACAGAGACAGAAAATAGAATGGTAGTTGTCAGAGGCAATGATGGGGAGGCGGGGGTGGGGGGAGTGCTGGGAATGAGTTATTGTTTCATGTGCCCAGAGTATTGGTTTTGCAAGATGAAATGAGGTCTGTGGATGGACAGTGGTGATGATTGCACAACAGCGTGAATGACTTAATGTCACTGACTGTACACTTAAAAATGGCTAAGATAATAAATTTTATATAGTGTGTATTTTTCCACAACTTAAAGAAAAGATAGACTTGAAAAAATATAAATGTACAGCTTCCCAAGGTGACTACTTTGAAAGGAAACACTTGTTTAGATGTTTAAGTATGTTTAATATGATCAGTCATAGGAAATTATGGCCACAATTCATCTATAGGTGAATACACACCACACTCCCAAATGCTGAGACACATCATTATCTCTTCTCTCTTGTGTTAAATGGTGTCTATGTTTGAGAAGCTATAGACTAGCAAGTGGGGAAAGGAGAGCATGATGGCAACATATCCTACTATCTATTTTCTCACTTTTAAAGTTGCTAAATGTCACTACTGTCCATTTCTTCCCTTGAGAAGGTGATTAGATATCTTTTCTGGTATAAGAATGTCATAAGTCAGTGGGTCGTTATCATTCCAGAAGGTAGAATGACTCAGTAAATCCAACCAGTACATGCTGCTAAAATAGAAAGAGCCAGCTGTACTTCGTGAAGATGAAAACCAGCCACCTACAATTCAGTTTTCACTGTTAATTTGCATCTGGGTCACGTGAAAGTGGGCAGAGTCCCTGCTCCTTCACCCTCTGTTCTCTTAGACCTTCAGCTTGGTTGGAGACTCTTATTCCTTTAAATCAAGATTTCTCAAGCTCTGCACTTCTGACATTTTGGGTTGGATAATGGTTTATAGTGGGCTGTCCTGCACATTGTAGGATGTTCAGCAACATCCCTGGCTTCTCCTTGCTAGACACCAGTAGCAATGTCCTCATCCCCCATCCTGTGACAAACAAAACATCTCTAGACATTGCTAAGTGTCTCCAAAGAGCAACCCCACTCCCACCCAAGTTGAGAACCACTGCTTTAAATGGAGGACAAACCACTCAGCACCTCTTTGAGAATAACAGGACTTAAGTGGCAGAGAACTTTGCCACGTCTACCATGGCAGTGCAGAACATTCTGCAAATGGTGTGGTTTTGTCAGATGCTGGAGGGAAACCCAGGCTTTTTACCCAGATGCCATCCATGCCTCTTGTGGTAAGAGGCAGCTGTTAGCTGAAGTTTCCTACCCTCTGTGACTTTAGTGTGGTTTAAGGACAGAGCACAGGCTTCAGGGCCATATGGTTCTGGGCTCAGATCCTGTTCTGTGGGTAAGTTACCCAATCTGTCAGAGTGTGGGGTTTCTTTGTATACATGAGGATTTCAGGCCCAAGCTCGTGGAAGAGCTGGGGGCAAAATGATGCCTGAGGGTATGCTAATGACAAACCCTTACTCCCCCATCTTTTCCCCAAACCATCTGAGTCAGTTGTAGCAGACAGACCTGGTCCTCTGCTCAAGTCCTATTGAGTCCCTTTTATGTTTCCATGCTTTGCTTTATATGGTAGCTTAGGTGACTCTTCTGAGGATTGCTCTTGGGCTGCTGGGGCCACTTAGTGCCATATAGAGAGAGGGATGTGTTTGGGTGATCACATCCCCTTCGTCTTCCTGTGGGCACCAGCCAATTACTCACAGGTGTAGAAATAGGAAGGCTTCATTCATTCTCTCAAGTTGGGTCAAACTCAGGCATAAACTCTAGCATTCATCTCTGGATTTAGGGTAAGGATAGAATTTTGCCCCCAAATCACCGCTGCTGGGCATCCTCCTGTTCCATGATGTGCTCCCCTATTCTCTTACTCAGTTTCTCCTGGGAGCACTTCTTCTATCAGTTGTCTGCACAAGAATCATTGACCCAAGCCCTGCTCTGGGGAACTGTGTAGTCTCCAAAAATGGTCTCCATCAATTTCTTCCTTCCCTATGCCTGTCATTCCTTGTGTCAAGAGGTAGATTCTAATTTCTCGCCCCTGAATCTGTGCAGGACTTAGTGAACTGCTCACCTAGTGGAAAGCAGCTGAATGATGTTCTGAGCCTGCTGAGACTAGGTTATAAGAAGCCCAGCAACTGCCACTTGGGTCTCTTGCTTCCTCTTTGAACCCAGTCTCCAGGCTGTGAAAACCCAAGCCACATGGGGAGGACATTATAGGTACCCCAGTCAACAGCTCCAGTTGAGCTTTCAGCCTATAGCCACCACTGACCAGCAGCCATGAGGGAGACATCTTGGATGTCCACCCCAGCTGAGGCTTCAGACAACTCCAACTGCATCTGATGGTCACTACATGATGGACACCAAGTAAGACCTAACCAGCTGAGCCCAGCTTACCCACAGACTCATATGAGATCGTAATAAGTTGCTTTAAGCCATTAAGTTTTCAGATGTCTGTTTCAAAGATACCTATAACAGGAACTGGACTGAAGACTCCAGTTAGAAGGAGATTCTCCTGGAGGACATATGTTAAACAGAGATGTGCCCACCTGCCCTGCTGGGCTGAGAAGAACATTCTCAGGGCAGCTGTTCCTGGGTGAAAGACAGGGGAAAACTTGCCAGTTATCTTAGGGATGTGCAGGTAGGGTGGACCCTGGTCTATTTGCGTCCCCCACTGCAGGAAAGACTAGGGAGTGAGACAATGTGTTCCTTGTGTGTTTTGCTCTGCTGAATTTCCCAGCAAGATGTTTATGTGTTGCTCCTTCCACAGCTCAGCTAATTAGCTGCTATGTCTGATTAACTGCTTGCCTTCTAAAAATAGGTCTGTGAAAATGATACATCCCTGTTCAAGAGTTTTATTGGCTTTCTGTGAGATGCTAGCACTTCATGACAATCTCAGGCCCAAACCCCAATGATGCAAAGGTAAATATCCCCCCAAAATGAGGTATTATTAGCTGTTCTGAACAATCAGTCTACAGAAGTCACTTGCTCGAGCTGCTATCTCTCTGCTGGTGTCCTGGGTTGATGTGAAGTGAGCTAAGTTTTAAGATGCTTTTTACAATAATAGTCAGAGATCTAATCAGGAAGTAGGCACACGAGGTAGAAGGAATGGGTATGAGAGGGGTCCAAGGTGAGGTTTTGGGGACCAGGGAAAATGACTCACTTGACTCTGACTAATCTCCTGTGTGTGTGTGTGTGTGTGTGTGTGTGTGTGTGTGTGTGTGTGTGTATGGTGGGGGTTGGGTGGATATGTGAGTGTGTAATCAAAACAATAAGAAATAATGGGAAGAAACTACAACAAAAAGAGTCTCTCTTTACTCTTTACACCTGTTAATGGCAAGACATATGCTAGAGTGAAGGGAGGAGGAATGGAGGCTCATTGTTTCTCTTCCCAGTCCAAAGAGCCTAGCAGGTCAGATTTGTCATTGGTAGAGGTGGCACTAACTCATGCCATTGTCCTCTGGCTTCTGAAATAGTAGGTCATGGGAGGGAGATAACGAGTGAGGGGATTTGGAGATCAGATCTGATTGAACTTCTCCCTCCCCTCAGATTCTCCATGGAAGTACAGCTCAACCCCCAGACCAGCCTTGTCACAACCTAGTAAAGAAAGTGAGGGCTTGAGCTAGAAGTTTTTAGCTTTGTTCACATGTACCAGGATGAGATTAGACCTAACAGAGCCTCCAGGGACAGGAGGTAATGTAGTCAATACACTTCACAACTCAGGGAGCGTTATGATAGTCTATATGAACTGTAGTTACGTAGTGCACAACCTGTGGCCCTGGTGGGAAAGGAGGCAGTATGGACTTCTGTAAACAGCACTGAGCTGTGGCCTAGAAGATGGTTTCTAATACTCCTCAAAGCTGCTTGATCTTGTCACTGTCCTACTCAATAGCTTCTTAGCAAAAGTCCTTACTAGTGCTCCATGTTCTGGCTCCTTACCACTTCTGTTTTCACCCCCAAAGTCTCATCCCCTCACTCTTCACCAGCCACACTGGTTTTGCTGCTTTTCAAATATACCAACTGTCTTTCTTCTTGGGACTTTTTTCCTTTTACCTAGAACGCTCTTCCCACAGATGTCTGCACGTTTATTACAATTTATTCCAGCCCTGTGTTCAAATATCAGCTCTTCAGAGATGCCCTTTCTTCACTACCCTGTCCAAAAGACTGTCCCTCACACTATCCACTTCCACCCCAGCTTGGGTTGATATCATGGTACTTATCACCATCAGAGAGTACCTTGCATTCTCTTTGTTTGTCTTTGCTCTGTCCTTATCTTTAATCCCCGAGAACAGTGCCTAGAGTATAATAAAGGTCCTCAAAACATATTAGATGAATAAATGAGAGAATGTTCTTCAGGTCTGCCGATTGTGTGCTGCATGACCTCAGACAAACCAGGTGGTCCTTTTGAGTAGACCATCTGTTCCATGAGGAGATGATGGGAACCCCCGTCTCTGCAGTCATGGCTTGGTAATTTGCTTCTCCCCTCTTTGGGGCAAGGACAATACAAAGATATTGGACCTTGCATAGGATGTGTGGAAGGATCTAGAAGTGGAAGAAGGAAGCCTCAGGAAAAAAGAGATGGAGAGTGAGGGATGATGTAGAAAATGTTAGCTGAAGATGACTTCTAGGCCAGATGGCATAAAAATGTCCTCCACATTGGCTGTTTCAGAAGCAGTCAGAAAAGTCTTACCAGGGAGGGTGGAATCCAGTTGGGGTATGAAGGGAGGTTCAAAGGCTCCAGGGTGCCCAGGGTGGTGGACAGTTGCACATGGAGTATGCAGATCCAGTATTGAATAACACTGAGTCATATTATGGTAAAAATGTCCTTATAAGTGTTCCTGTTGATGGGTGGAGGAGAAAGTCTCCATCGGACACTGGTAAGGTTTACTCTGTTTTAAATCTCCCTTTGTAGTAAAGAGGCCACAGGACTTAGGCTCAGAGCCTGAAGCAGGCAAAATTTCCAGATAGAATTTAGTAATTTTGTTTTACTTGTAGTTATTTTTTGTAATTACTCTTCATTTATGGCAAATGATACTGAATTCCAACCTCTCTTGGGAAGCCAAAAGGTCTGGCAAGCCTGGATCTTCTTTCCCTCCTGGCCACAATATACTGGGATGAGAAGCGACTCCTCATTTTAGGTGGGCAGTTTTCCAGGATCACCCCCACTCACATTTTGGCTCACAGCTACTAACTCATTCAGTTTATAGAGAAACAAAGCCTGAGAAATTAAGGGCTGGCCCCAGGCACATAGAATATGTCCAGGATTAGAGCTCAAGTTTATTTGCAGGAGGGATTATTAATCATGCATGGGCATCAGCATCACCAAAGCAGTTTTTAAAAAATGCATACCTAAATTGTTTAAAAGCCTTCCAGGTATTTCTGATAAGCACTGCTTGGTTGGTTTGTTTTGTATTGACCTATAATCAGAGATGTCAAAAGAGGTTAGCCTACTCACCTATACCCTTTCTCTATGGGTATGTTAAGTTTCTTTGATGGTAAGCTACAGACAGTAACATTTATTAGCTTAATTTTAAAAATAACTTACTGGAAGGATATTGGATAGTTGATAGAATCACTATCAAGCAGGCTATGGGAATCAACAGAGCCATGAAAATCTTAGT
This sequence comes from Lutra lutra, assembly GCF_902655055.1. NCBI lineage: Eukaryota > Metazoa > Chordata > Mammalia > Carnivora > Mustelidae > Lutra > Lutra lutra. The sequence goes on from NC_062278.1 coordinate 152,608,651, forward strand.
CAAAAACAGGTGAGCTATCTCGTTTGGGGGTCTTTCCTTCAGATGTCTCAGTTCTGTCTCTCCACTCAAAATTCTAATTTCCAGAAGAACCTCAATAGTCTCAGTTGAGTCATGTTTCTCTCTTGGCCAAATGGGGTGGTAGGACATTTTGGCCCATCAGGATCCCATAAGAAAAACTGAGTTCTGTTAGCAAGGCAATGGAGAGAGATGCTGGGAAGGTGTGTAAACAGCAAGTGTCTACTACATTTTGTAAGGATCTTCTCAGTACAACTGAAACTATATAGCAGTTTCCATTTGGCTTGTTTTAGGAGCCCTGGATGGAGGGGTAATTTCCTATGTACAGATGGAAGCCTGAGTCTTTGAGATAATGAGATATAATTAGATCTTTAAGGGAAATCCTTGATTGACATTTTAATACGTCAATACTTTGGAACTGATTTTCTTATAGGTTGAGGAGAAAGCACCCATCACTCCATTTGGAAGATCCGTCTTAGTTTTTTGAGGTTTGGATAAGGAGATTTTTATTTTGAGACTTTCTATGGTTCTCATAACATGTACTTAGCCAGTAACAGGATCATATATTTCAACGGATGAACCCTTAGCTGGTGGGCCCAGGTGCTTCCTGAGTGAGGCCGATTTGAATAAAATACTTCTTGGGATGAGAAATGGATCTAAGCTTTTTCAAGGAGAGTTTTGTCTATAATGCTGGCTCTTGATTTTGGCACATCATTTACAACTAAAACTATGTGACTAATCTTGTTTCCTTTTTCGCTTAGGCTGCCAGGATATCTTGAATTATACCAACTGTGCAGGACTTTGTTGAGATCTTTTTCTTCTCAGCCCTTATATCCTGTTCTAATTCCCATGTTTTCCTGTTTCTTTTGGTTATTGAACTATTTTATTATATGCATTTACTACAGCCATCTTCATTCCCTTTGTAGAGAAAAGCTGGGTAGAAATAACGTGCCTCTCCTCTGATGGTTATTAGCTGGGCGTTCTCAGGAAAGACATTCCAAATCTTTGCACCTTGATTTTCTATAAAACACCCTGCCAACTTCACTGGGCAGTTTTAAGGGTCAAGTGAGTTGATGTGCATGAGAGGGATTTGTTCTGCAATATAATCCTACAAAGTATTATTAGGCGTTGTAGCAGCAGCATGATTAAGGGTAATATTTGGCTGAGGCTCACGCAGATTTTACTTTGTCCTGAAATTCAGCCAAGCAAAAGGAAAGGAAAAACCAAAGGGTGGGGGAGGGGGGCTCTTTCCAAAATTGGGGGAGAGGGGCTTTCAGCTCTGGGGCTCTCTGAATTCACCTCACCCCTTGGTTGGCTCTTGCTGCAGTTGCTGCAAAGGTACTCTGGATCAGCCTTTTCTGAGTGCTGGTCTCATGGTACAACATGTGGGGTTCCTGAGCTGAGGAATTTCAGTTTCCCTAGCAACACCTCCACCCGTGTCCTGAGAACGTGGGAGGCCTGTGAAATGGACTGCGGGCTTCTCTGCGCAAGGGTCTGAGGTGTGGGAGGCTGAGTCGTGGATCTGGGACTTGGCCCACTCAGTGCTCCTGTGTCCCCCTACTGTCCTGTTGGTAACCTGAACAAATGCCAAGGAACAGAAAGCAGCCGTTTTAAGGGCTTCTTTGCTTCCATAGAATCTGTCCCATTCCATCAAAGAAAACATCCCATCTTTACCATGTATGAAAATATTGGTGAGTGACATTGCTTGACCTGTAACAATTATTTGCACTTTCCTGGGGATAGGAATATCATAGTTGCCTTTTAGATAACTCTGAGGGGAGATTTTTAATTGGATTTGACAGAAGCATCAACACCTTTGAAATAATCTCTTCCTTCTGGCCTGGATTGATTTGGGAGAGGTACTCCCATCAGTATGGACCCTGCCCAACCCTGCTCTGGGTCACTGTCAGTCACAGCACACCTAAGGGGATGGGGGCTCTGGTGAGTCTGGGGAAGTGCCAGTGGTGAGCTAATATGGGACAGTAGCCTGGCTCCAACCATGAGCCGCAATTCTTCAAAATCAGGATTCCTAATTCTGCCTTCTCTCTTCAATTAAAACTGGCTTTTGCTGGCAGAAATGGAACATGGCTATGGGCACTCAGGCCTAACCATCCACTTCGCTGCCTTTTAAACTAGTCTTCTTAAGGATCTGTTCAATGTTTATGTAGCAGAAGTATGGGGGGTGTTGATTTCCTAATAATAAAAGCCCTACATAAGGAAAGATGCAAAGCATTTCCATTGAATCAAGAGTTAGAAGAAATTCAGCAAAAATATTTCCCACTTTTTGGTGGCTCTTCTTTGTAAAGGAATTAATTTAAATTTCTTGCAAGTAAATTCTGCATATTGAAAAAATCAATAGGTTGGAAAAAATCAAACAGGACTCTAAGACTTAAAATAAAAAAATGAGAATTCACTTCTTGGCCCCCTGCCTTTCCATGTCCTCAAATACCCAAAGGTTTCCACCTCTAGTTTGCCCTCATAAGTAATATATATATAGTATTCTATATATTATGTTATTGTACTATTTCTTTTAAAAATATGGTTCTTCCTTTTAAAAATGGAGATGTAATTGACATACTACACTGTTTTAGTTTTAGATGAACAACATACCAACTTCATATATGTATATATTGAGGACATGATCACAACAGTAAGTTTAGTTAACATCCATCATCACACATAGTTACAAATTTTTTTCTTGTGATGAGAACTTTTAAGATCTACTTTCTTAGCAACTTTCAAATATACAATGCAGTATCATTAACTATAGGCACCATGCTATACATTAAATCCCTGGGACTTATTTATCTTATAACTGGAAGTCTGTGCCTTTAGACTTCCTTTTGTATGTTTGACCAAATATTGTACTATTTCTTGCTGTGTCTGTTTGTATGCTATTTATTAACTTCTCTTGTGATGGTTGAGAATTAAACATCCTACCATCACTTGCATTGGTCCTTCCCCTCAATCTCAGTACCACAACTTTTGGTTAATCAAATCTCGTTTCCATTAAAACTATCAAACTATAGTCCACCAATGGATCAAGTAGTGTAATATAATCATGTTTCAATGCTTGAAAAAGTGTTCCATTTTTTTCCTTTTGCTTAATTGTGTGTATATCCAAGGCAATTCCTCTGTCCCCAGTCCATGCCCAGTACATCTACAGATATGTCAGTCTCATCAACATTTTTCTCAAATCCATCAAGTAACCTATCATTCCCCTCCCAACCCCACACTGTTGCCATCTTCCCTGTGTGCCCTGTCCCCCAACCTAATTGCTTTCTAAGATGGTACATATCCTTTATCCTCGCATGTCCTGTCACTCTCTTCTCTGATTTACTGCTGTTCCTTCTCTATTTCTGTCTCTCTCTTTTTAAGAATTTATTTATTTATTTGACAGAGAGGGAGCATGAGTGGCAGAGGAAGAGAGAATCTCAAGCAGACTCTGAGCTGAGCATGGAGCCAATGTAGGGCTTGATCTCACGACCCTGAGATGAAGACCTGAGCCTAAATCAAGAGCCAGATGCTTAACCACGTGAATCACCCAGGCACTCCTGCAGTTCCTTCTCCTTATGGGTTTGTTTTTGTCTTGCCAAAACACGTTCTCCAGGAGCTTCCTAAGAATGGATAATGGCAGATCTTTTTTTTTTTTTTTTCTGAGTTACTCTATATGACCATGTCTTCATTCTACCTTCATACCTGGTTGACTATTTGTCTGGATATAGAATCAGCCGGGTGTTCTCACTATTTTCATCTTTGTGACCCGGGAGCCTAGTACAGTGTCTGGAACATGACTGCCCCTCAAATGCAGCTGAGATGCGTGAATGGAGAGCTCGGAATTCCAGTCTGCTGCTGGAGACCCCAGAGCCAATCTGCCTATGTGCCTTGCTGCCCCTGCCAAGGTAGGCAGCTAGATGATTTAGGAGTTCCTGGCTCCTTCCTCACCTGGCTGTGGCCTATTTGCTGATGTAAAAAAACTCTAGAAAGTGTAGTTAAGCTGAGGAGAGCTCACTAGCCTTCAAGCAGGCACAGCTATGACCAAACTTGTTGAGAATGTAGAGACCAGGTGAGGTACTCTTGCTAACAGACATAGACCCTACAGCTGGATTGTCTAGGTTGGCACCCCAGGTCTGTCCCATCCTAGTTGCATGGTGTTTGCAAATTTCTTAAACTTTCTGTGCCTCAGTTTCCTCATCTGTAAGTGGCGAAAATAGTGGTGATCTAAAGAGGTTACCATGAAGATGAAATGAGAAAATTCATGAAAAACACTCAGAACAAAACCAAACAGATAATAACTGCTCAATAAATGGTAGTTGATATCTGCCCTCAAATATCCTGTCCCTGTTGTAATGCTGAGTGAAATAAGTCAAGCAGAGAGAGTCAATTATCATATGGTTTCACTTATTTGTGGAGCATAACAAATAGCATGGAGGACATGGGGAGTTAGGACAAGGGAGTTGGGGGAAATTGGAAGGGGAGGTGAACAATGAGAGACTATGGACTCTGAAAAATAATCTGAAGGGTTTGAAGAGGTGGGGGGGTGGGAGGTTGGGGGAACTAGGTGGTGAGTATTAGAGAGGGCACGGATTGCATGGAGCACTGGGTGTGGTACAAAAACAATGAATACTGTTATGCTGAAAATAAATAAAAAAAAAAGATTAAAAAAAAATATCCTGTCCCTGTTGCTGTCCATCTGATCCCCTATCCTTTGGTTCCTGATTTCTTCATTCTGACCAACTGGTCAAGTAGCAAACATTTGGAATTTGGGATCAAAGAGTTTGAGCAGCTCACCAATGGTGTGGGTGGAGACACGTCACAGGACATCCCTGAGCCTCTGTTTCCTTACTGGGAAATAGTGGACTCCTTCCTCAGCTGCCCACACAGGTTCTGGCTCCTGGGGAGGATACCAGTGTTCTTTAGAATCATTGCTACTGCCCTGTTCACCTCGAGGGGCCTGTGTGGCCACTGGGAATCCCTGCTGTACTCCTAGCCTGCCCTACTAGCCTGCTGGCCTGATTCCCAACGGCCAGAGGCTCTGTTTCTTTTCCTGAAGGCGTCATCTGGCCACTGAGGTTCACGTGACAGATCCACGTGAAAGGCTGGATATGCTAGGAATTAACACCCTCCCCTTTCTCCTCCCTCCCTCCCCAACTGGCTCATCTTCAAATCAAGACTGCAGGAGTTGGTATAAAAATGCTCCAGCTAATGGGCAAATAATCTACACGAGTTCCCAGTTCTCCCAGGGGATTAAACTCTAGTGACCCGTAGCTAACTTGTCAACATAGCAGTATTTATTCCCTAACTTCCCCAGTCTCTTTTATTCCAAATAAACTGCTTGCACTTGAATCCTTGTCTCAGATCTGCTTTGCGGGGAACTGATGTCTGATACAATTTACTGGGTGATGCTTCTCAGCTTCTTGGTAGGGGACTTACATTACAAATGGTGGCTTGAGGAAATTCTGTCTCCCTGGGAAGAGCTTGCTCTGGCCCTGTAGGAGGGAACAAATTTCAGTTTTGGACACACTGCATGGGTATTTCTGATCAAAGACAGGATGTGCTCCCCATGTGGGCAGGTACAGGTGATAACTTCTTCCACAGACACGTGAGGCCTGGACCATGTGAAAAAGAGCCTTATTCCAAGTGATGATGAAGCCCGGCACAAATTGGAGCCATCCCAGAGCATTTTTTGTCTTCTATCAGGGATCAGCCTTGGCACCCCCCATCCCACCTGTCCACTGGCAAGCCCCTGAAAGCAGATGGGCCTCCCAGGAGCTGCATCCCTTGACCTTCCAGCTCATGCTAGGCCCTTTGCAGTAGCCATAAGGAGCAGGAGAGCTCAGGCTCAGGAATAGGAGGTCATCATTGTACAGCTGATCACAGTAGGGAGGGGTTATTCTTTATTGGCTCCTTCTGGGTTAATCATGGGAGTTAGCAAGTGGGTGTGTGGCTGAGAGCCCTGCTGTTTATTTTAATAACTGTCTTACATTTTGAGGGGGAAAACAGAGACAGAGTTGAACTGGGCTGGACTCTACCCAAGCTTAGCTTTGAGCCAAGTATAGCCTGTGGCATTCTGGGGAGCTTGGTGGGCAGCATAGAGGAGGCCCGGGCTGGTGCAGGAAGAATTCTCAGGTAAGGGGGATGGGCGAGTGACTCCTGCCTCCCTGAGATGACCTGTGTCGAGGAAAGCCTCCCCTGTGTAGTCTACTGCCTGCCTAATAAGAAATCCTAACTATCACATATCTTTTGACTGTTTTGCTCCTTCTTTTGCCCCTCTACTCCTGTACCTTCCTACTAACAGAACACATCACAAGTTGTTCTTCAATTCGGACATCGGGACAGTCGGACATTTGATGAGTATTGTTTTCTTATGATCTGTGCAGCTGGGCTATGTTGTCCTCAGCTCTCACTGCCATTTCTTGGAAAAAACAGGGTCCTCGTGTTATGAGGAATAGAGCTGGGGAAGGGACACTGGAGACCATGTCCTTTGTGCTGATGGCAAGAACGCACTTCCTGAAAGCAAATGTGAGCTGTCACCTTGGGAAGTATGCCTGTGTCCCCGGCAGGTAAAGGCAGGATATTCCATTCAGCAACCAGTGCTAAATCCTGACCAAAGTAAACAGCCAGCTTTTCTCCCATTAGTGTCCAGGAATGGGCAGGAGGAATCTTAGAAGTGTTAAAAAACGATTAAAGAAGACAATTTAGATGATACGAACTTTACTTAACCCTTCCTGAAGTGGAAAGTCACCTTTCAGAGAATTGCAAAATGGGGTGGAGGGCAGTACACTTTAATAGGATAAAGAATAAAGAGTGAGGGAGAGAAAATAGAAAATAGCTGATGGACTGGGGCCAGATGGTCAACCATGTTTAGGGTAAGAAACCCAGAGTTGGCTTGGGGTTAGGGGATTGGCTGGCTGGACAGACTGCATTTCTGGTCAAGCATAGCAATGACAGGACATTAGTTATCTTAGTTTTGCTTTGCTAACATGGCACCCCAGGCAAGAGAGGCTCTATCTTGGGCCTAGAAAGTGATTTTGATGAAAGTGATGATCAAGCTTCTTAGTTGAGAAGACAGCTATAGAACATAACAGTCACCATTCCTATGAACATATGCTCCCTGACTCTATCTCGGACCTCAAATCTCCCCTTGCACCATGCTTATTGACTCTACCCGCCCCCCGACCTTGTCCTCACACTCTGCCATGCTGGGTCCCAAGCCCATGAGTGCTCAACCGAACCTCCCTCACCCCTCCTGGGTTAAATTGCAATTTTAACTGGTTATCCCATCTCCTGGGAGTCTTGCCCACCTATTCCCAGCTTCTGGGAGGCCCCTCCAGCTTTGGAGATCCCATGCCTGGTGCCTGCTGAGCTTCCCAGGCCTACTTCCAGCAGTCCCAACACACGCTCCTGTCTCACCCTTGCCAGCCCTTCTGCTGCCCATGTCCCCCCTCCTCTTCTGTCTGAAAGCCCTTTGGAATGCACTTCTCCAGTGTGCTTACCTCAGCCTGCTGACTCCTCTGCATCTCACACAACCCACGAAGGTTTTTACTCTGCAACCAGAGCCTCCAGAGACCACACTGGCTGTCCCTCAGGAAGAGGTGTGGGCAGTTTGTGTTGGAAGGTTACTCAAACACCTCCCTCCACCACCATTCTCTCTGCTTTCCTTGCCCTAGCAGCCCCTGGTGTACTGACAACTTCTTACTGAAGAATTGACTAGCTGACCTTACCTATGCTTTGCTTCCTCAGCCAGTAAAACTCCTTTGCAAGGATTACTTTTCTTTTTGGGGAGAGGTGTCCAAATTATCTTACTTAGGAGAGGAGATTGCTTTGATATAATTTTAGTCAGGGCTTGCCTTTGTTTAAAACAAAGATCCATGTCTTTACATTTGTCTGTCTGAGGCAGAGGGAATAATACTATTAGTCTCTGAGCTTAGAACTATAGGAGATACAGGATATGGAGATATATCAGATATATATTGCTACCTACATAAATTATCCAATGCTGTGTAAGAAACAATCTCAAGACTTGGTAGTTCAAAACAAGCACCATTTGTCCAGCTCATGGTGCTATGAGTCAGGAATTTGGGCTAGGTTCAGTTGGGTGGTTCATCTGGTTTAGTTGGGCTAATTCAGGAGTCTGTGGTCAGCTAGCAAGCCTATGGATCAAGTATGTTTTCATGCACACATCTGGTGTTGGCTGGCCATTAGCTTTCTGCACCATAGGACCTGTCATCTTCCAGCAACTAGCTTGGTTTTTTTCACCTGGTAAGTGGGCAGGATTCCAGGACGATAAGCAGAAACATGCAAGGCTTCTTTTGGCTTGGCTCAAAACTGGCTAAGTGTCTCTTCTGCTGCCTGTTGGTCAGAGCAAGTATGAGGACAGCCCTGATTCAAGGGTGGAAATAGGATCTGGATAGTTTCAGTACAAAAGGACATGGATAAGGGAAGAGTGGAAACAATCTACGCATCACACTACCTACGCATTGCCTTTTCTCTTCATGAAACGCATGGTGATATTTAAGTAGCACCATTTAGTAAGTCCAGAGTTTTTTCTATAGCTCCCTTTGTACCTCCAAGCAATGGTCCCCACAATGTACAGAGTGGGTGTCAGAGGAAGGAGTGACATGAAACCTCGGAGCACTGGCACCGCAGGGATCCCAGAATGAATTAGACAGTCCTTGGAGAGGCTTACAGGCTTGGAGGGATGGAAATAAATAAAACAAATATTCCAAAACAATCCCGTAGGTGCTATGATAATGGGAGGTTAGGAAATAGAGCAGGATTTTTTTCTGTATATGTTTTTGACATTGTTTTGAATTTCAGACTTAGAAAAAAGTTGCCAAACAGTACACAGAGATTCTGTCTACTCTTCACTTAGCTTCCCTTAATGCTAACATCTTACATCATCTAGTACAATGATTGAAGCCAAGAAATTAACACTGATGTAGTTCTATTCACCAATCTACAGGCTTTATTCATATTTTCCCAATTGTCCCACTAATAGCTTTTTTTTCAGTCTAGAAGCCCACATTGTCTGCCTGCATTTACCTGTCCTGTAAGCCTCCTCTGATCTGAGATACTTCCTTAGTCTTTCTTTGCCTTCTATGACTCTTGTTCTTTTGAAGAATGCTAGCCAGTTATTTTGTAGAATGTCTCTTAGTATGGGGTTTGTATGATAACTTCTCATGATTAGATTGAAGTTATGCATTTTGGGCAGCAATAGCACAAAGGTGATATTGTGTCCTTAGTGCATGATATCAGGAGGTGCATGATGTCACCTTGTCTTATCATTGGTGATACTAACTTTGATCATCTGGTGAAGGTGATGTCTGCTGGGTGTCTCCAGCACGAAGCTGCCATCCTTGCCTTTGTAATTGATGTATTCCTTGTCAGGATGAGACTTTGCAAAGTCTCTGAGACTATGCAAATATCCTGTTTCTTAGCACACAATAGTCCACTAATTTTAGTATAGCATTTGATTCTTTCCTAGAGCATCATTATAATATAGATTTTATATATACATATATAGAAAATTAGAATTATTAAAGCCAAATGGTGACTTCCTCCTATTCCCATCACTTATTGTGCATTTATTAATTAGAATTCAAGTGTAAGAATGAGCTGTCCCTTTTCTCTCACTTAATTATTTATTCACATGTTTATTTATATGAGTGCAAACTCTTGAATATTTTTGCTTATGTTATAATCTACTACTATCATTATTTCACCAAGGCAGGCTGTTTCAAATGGTCAGGAACTTCACAGTGTCCTAACGATCTGTAATGTGCCAGTTACTTCCTCCAGAGCATGTAACCTGCATATCCCAGGCCATAGGCCTTTCACAGTGTGCTGAATGAGTGAATGCATGAGTGAATGAATGATTTTAATGCCAGTAAGTAGACGCAATAATAAGATCTCTAGAGGCCCCAAGCTCTAAATGTTGATGGTGACTTTCTCCAAGCTCGATTAGTCAAAACCAAACAAAAACAAAAACAAAATGTATAAGGAAGGCCAAACCAAGTCAGAACGTTTTGCCTATTGGCTGCTTGGCTGTCTTTGTTTTTTAGAAATATCAAACTTGTTTAAATAGAGGTATTAGTTGTCTCTGTTTGCTGGTGCTCCAAACACATGCTAAGTCTGCCTAGTTGATTGTCTTGCACCTCTTAGAAAGAGTCTGGGATAATTTCATGGAGAAGGGGACATCGGAGGTAGGTCTGAAAGGGTTATGAGTAGCCCTTTAACAGACAGAGGAAAGGGGAAGAGTATTCCAGGCAGAGGAAGTAACACGTGCAAAGCCCATCAGAGTGAAAAATGGTGACATTTTGGCCAAATGGTCAATAGCCCATGGAGAGGAATGGCAGGGCATGAAACTTGGGTGGGAAATTGGTGTAGAAAATTGTAAAGGGCCTTGAGTAATTATACGAGGGGTTGTAGACTTGATTGTATAGTTAATGGAGGAGCCAAAGAATTTCTCAATTAGGCATTGAGGACATTCATTCAGTCATTCATTGAAGAAAAGCTTATTGACTATCAGCCTCCTAGATCTTAGGGCTGCAGGTTCCGGCCTGGTCCACATGGAACCAGGAGGGAGGGAGGTATCAGCAGACATACAACAGTAAGTGCTCCTACAAAAGCTGCGTGTTTTGGGAAGAGATTCTGATGAGAGGGGAGCCCTGGTGGGGAGGCAGGGAGGGAGTGACTCATCTCCTTCCTCCTTAATGCTCTGTTTTGCTTGGACACAACTCTAGGTCCACAGGTGCCAGAGGAAAGGAGAACGAATTCCTCGGCTTTAGAAAGCCCTGCAGGCAATCTAGGGTAAGGACAGGAATTCATGTCCAGGCAACTCTTTCTGAAAATGAGGAGAAAACTTTCCTCTAGGAAAAACATTGATGACTATGGTAATGGGGCAAAGATTTCCAAACCCAATGTAACTTGTTGCCTAGAAACCCAAGAGGCACCCAATGAGAAGAGGTGTGGCATGCTAAAGGCAATGTTTATCTCTGGAATTTCAATTCACACTCTGTATTTTGAAGCTGTAGCCCCAAACACGAATGATACAGTTCACTGATATTTGCCATGGGGCTTACTCTCTAGCTTACCATTGCAATATACTTCCAACAGTTAGTGCCTATATCTCTTTGTTGGAGGTGTCCTCTGCCCCGGCCAGGATGTGGGAGCTCAGAGTGCCGGAGAATTATCATCCTCCCTCCTGTAGCCCTCAGTGAAGGACTGGCAGGAGCCAGGAGGCCAATACTCCAGATCCCTCACCTCCAGGAGCAGTAACTCTGAAGTGTATGTTCCACACTGTCTCCCTGGCTTGTCCAGGCAGATTAAGTACCAGGTGCCCACAGTGGTCACTTGCTTGATGTCACGGTCTTTTATTGGCTGCCTGACCGTCCCGTCTCCCTTCCTACCTCCCTCAGGTGTTTCCTGGGATCCTCTCCCAGAAAACTTGCCCTCCGTGGAATCCTGGGCTCTGGCTCTGCCTGGAAGAACCTACTTGGAGCCAGCAGGCCACACATGTGGTTTAGAGGAAGAGTCTTGTCACTTGTATTTATGTCCTGGCTCACCTCCTTTGGGGTGGGAAGGAGCTGCTGTCAGGAGGGCACAGGCAACCAGGGTGAGGGCATCCACCCTCTTTCCACCTCGGCTTCCTGATGCCGCCTGCAGCCCCTGAGATCTGTCACACACCCCTCCCTGACTCTGGAGATGGAGGAAGGTAGAGATCACATCACAGGAGGAGCTCAGGCAGGGTCTGCTTAAAACAGGCAAGACTGATGGCAAAGGAATTCATGGCTCATCTTTTTCAGTCATTTCCCTGTAAATAGCAACTAGCACCTTCACTTTTTTTTTTTCCTTTTCCTTTTTCTTTTTTTTGCAGTCTAACCACTAAGAACTCCCCTCTGGTGGGTACTTTTTTTAGAGCATAATAGAAAGTGTGATATCTTGTGAGAGGCGCCAGAGTTACTTGGAGAATGGCAGCTCGGGGATTGAAGTTCCTGAGAATATTAAAGATTAACACCAAATACTTTGTTGCTATTTAACTCTCTGCCGATTCATGTTCCTGGAGCAGAAACAGAACATTTCTTTCCCTCCCTTCTGTTTATTCCTTCCCTTCTCTGTTCCGGGGATTCAGAAGCTGAGATGTCATATGCCAACTCCTTAAGGGCTGAAATGGTTTTATATAATAACAGAGAGGGGGAGCCTACAAAATGAAGAAGAATCTAATTCAGCGCTGGGCTGAAATGGGAACTGGAAACGCGGGGGGAGCCTTCTTAAAAATAGCTCACTCAGAAGGAAGAATGCAGCTTGTCTTGAGGCAGGCAGGCAGGGGCAACCCTTGGGTGAATTATAGGAACCCACTGTAGGCCTCCTGTGTTTGCTTTGAAATGCTGATCATCGCTAAGAGGAAGGCAGGCAAATGGAGGGCTGCTGGTGGCCAAGGCTGGGAGCGGTCCTTGGCAATGAAGGAGGCTATCAGGCATCTGTCTGCACAGGCAGGACGTTCTTGAGATCTGTATGCCCTGTGCCTGTCCCTGGTGATTTATGCAGCCCCATCACTGAAACTCCAAACCTGCCTGGAGGGGCACACAAGTCTCTACAGAGGAGGGGGAAGGAGCCCAGGGGAACCCAAGGAGAGCGGGGAGAGGTGCAGAGAGAATGAGAGAGAGGTCTGCAGGAGATGATGAGCACCTTAGAGACCAGTGGCTCAGAGAGAGAGAGAGAGAAGCCAAATGAGGACAGAAGTCCACAGGGGAAAGCAAAAAGAAGCCAGACACACACAGAGACAGAGGGAAGGAGGGAGATCAGCCATGGGAAGGAAAGGAAGCAATGGGCACCTTACTGGATAATGAGAAGGAAGGGGACAGCACAGCATCCTGCCCCAGGTTGCAAATGATCCACCCTTCCTATGCCCAGCCCCTCTCTGTGTTTACAGGAGGAGCCATGATTGATTTTGCTTGGTGGTCATCTTTGCTTCTAAGGGACAACAACCAGGAAGAGCATGAAAATTCTACAATCATTTCAAGCTTTCCCTGCAGTCCTCCAGCTTGGCAAGTGATCACCGAGAACTTAGCTTCTGTGCCTGCTGCATTAAGGGATCTCCAGGTCTGCCCTCTTTCCTCTCAGAAAGGTTGGCCTTTGACAAGTTCAAGTGCCTCATCTGCATCTCCTTGGACTCTCCCAAACTGGGAAGTGACTCCCAATTCCTTCTTCCCTACCTGAGATACCTGAGAAAGTGTGCATGCAGACAAAGTGACCTAGAGTCCTTGGTGTATCATCTTCCAAATCACAGCCCATAAGGGGGAAGAGGGAAAAGAAGGCAAGAGCTCTGTCCTGAAATCATGGTACTTGACACCACCCCATTGTGAGGGGTATCCTGTCCATATCCCCCTGGTAGTCACCATTCCCATGCCTGCTATCAGGCTCTGATCTAGGCATGTGTGTGTTTCTTTGCCTGAGGACTTTGGTCTCAAGTGTTTGGCTTGTCTCAGGCACAACTAAACTGCTGGATAAATGCTGCGCCTTCTTTCACACAAACTCTGGGGCATGTCCTACATCTCCTAGAGAGCCCCAGGTACCCCTAGAGGTGACCTGCTCAGGATCACCCCCTGTCTTATCTTCCTGTCCTTCCCCACTTCACGTGGCCTGCTACTGTTTTGGAGCTCTCACTGTGGGCCTCCCAGGTAAATTGCATGCCCGCTCTTCAGTTCTCATCTTCCTAGAGGAACTTACCTCAAGACAGGGGCTATGTGGTTCTAGCAGCATCTCCCCAGCTCCTGGGAGCTGCATCATCACCGTACAAAGCAGCACATGATTCTTGCCTGGGTTTCCAGGAGACCACCCAGGGAACTTGCTGGAGCCCAAGTGTGTCTCTACAAGGACTGTCAGGCAGAAGTTGCCTTAATTAATAAACAACAGAAAATCAAGAATACCATAGAAAAACAATAAGCACAGTAACTTCTGAGCTTTGACAGACATACTTTGAGAATTGACCACCCAAATAAAATAGAATATTCTTGAAGCAAACCAGGAGCGTGGAGTGACCTGGCCTCTCTTGGGCTTCTTAAACTCTGGTTGGCCCCTGTCATCAGAGAGGTGGGTATAGGCAGTAGGAATGTGGGCTGTGGCCATTGTTGGCCTGTCCTTAAGGAATGATCCTGGAGAGAACAATCTTCCTAAGAGAGGGGTTGAGGTGTCTGGGAAGATTCTGAATCCTGGAGGAGACAAGGTGGAGTTGAGTCTCTGCTCCATGTTCTAGCAGTGCTACCATAGGCAAAAGATTTAACCTCTTTAAGCCTCAGTTTCCCCATCTGCAAACCCAGGGTCCTGACACCTCAGGGAAGACAACATAATGCCTGTCCAGCCGCTGATATTAAGTATAGCTCCCATTTGCCTTCTCTTCCAACTCCTCCAAGGGAGCCACACATCCTTGGCCTGACAGAGGGCGGGTTGAGGGTAAAAGGAAGCCTGACCTGAGAGAGCCCCGGCCACACCGCCGGCACTGAGACAGCCGGACACCACAGTCCCCACATGCAGCCAGTCTGCATCCGTGGGCGTGGGAAGAGACGTAAACGCTGACGGGCATTAAACACGAGTTAGACATGCCATTCCGCGCCACCAACACATTTCAAAAGTGCACATCACAGGGCTCTTGTTGAAGCCCTGGCGGCCGGCCAGGGTCAGACCACAAAAGGAAGCTGATTCCCCGCTGGAGCTGCCGGGTGGCCGGGTGTGGCCAGGGCCTCACGTCACTGCAGAGTGTGGGGGCTCTGTTGGGATTTCCTGCCTTGGCATCCGCTCTTTCTCCTGCGGGCCCTGCTGTGACTATCCCAGGTGACGTTGCTCCGCCGGCGAGGGAAGTCCGCTTTCCTCGGACCCTTCCCGTGTCCCCAGAAAGGCCCTGTAGGTGATGTTTACTCAGGGACCCTCCTTGTGCCCTGCAGCCTTCTGGAGCCCCGCCCGCGCGTTTTCTTCCTGCAGAATGCCAAGGAAAAGTTCTTTTGTCCGCAGCTGGGAGAGGTCACAACCTATTGACGGTGTCAAGGTGGAACGGCCTCCACAGGCGGGATGCGGGGGGAGGGGGGGGGTGTTGGGGGGGTTGGTGGTGCAGAAGACGTGTGATGCGGCTGGCCGAAGCCCGGTCTCCCTCCAGGCAGACGATCTGCAAATATTTATTGAGGGTCAGCCCTGGACCAGCTCTGTGGCCAGGGCTGCCGGGCACACAGAGGTGCCCTGTGTGACACAAGGAGCTTATGTTCAGACTGAGAAACCATGGTGGCACACGGGAAACCAGGCGTCTTATTAACCCCCGAGCTACGCTTTCAGGCTTGGATGTGTGGGAAGGTGCAGACTGAATGCGCAGGCGCAGGTCTCACTTCGGGTGAGGTGTCCCACTGTGGAATCCCCAAGAGGCTGTGCAGCCATTGCTGTGGGTTGGGGAGTCGGGGTATGGGGGTTAGGGTGGGGCTCTCCTCCAAACATTTAGCTCTCAGATGGATGCCTTCAGGAACTCGGGTCTCCCTCCTTACTCCCAGTGGTCTTTTTGTCCTACACAGTGTTATCCCTTCAAACTAAGCACACAAACATCCACAAGATGTTTGCTTTTATCAATTAGCCCTTGCAAATACTTGGTGAGTGATGGGAGGGGGACCGGCAATTTCCCCTTTGCAGAGGAGGGATCTGAGGCTGGGCGATGGGTATGTCCAGGGTCACACGGAGAGTTAAGCTGCTGTCCTGTGTGGTCCCTGACCCTTCGGGTCCCCACAGAAGGGGTAGGACTGGTGCAGTGTGTAAAAGATGATGCCGGCAGACCCAGCTCTGTTCTTATGTTGGAGAAATATTGGTCCTTGAGAGCAGGCTCCTTTAAATGTCATATAAGCAGACTCTACATCCTACCCACCTGCCAGTGGTTCCTATTTGAATAAACACTGATACATACTTTTTTATGCATAGAGACCACTCAAATGATGGATCAGTAAGATGTGTTTGTTAATTTTTCCCTGAGTCATTGAACCGGTTATTGGCCAGTCCGTGTGATTGACTTTTGCTGAGTGCCTATGACTGGCCTAACTCTTTGAGGCCCACCCTTAGCTGGACTCTGCCCATTCTCCATTTCTGCCATGCATTAAACAGTGTCTGTTGTTGAGATTGGAAGAGGACCAATAAACAGCATGCCTCTTCTCACCTGAACACTGAGCCACTGGGGCAGACTGAGGAATCTCTGGAATAGCAATGAAATATCAACTTCACTAGCCAAGCTGATGGTGGAGAGCATGGCTTTGGTGTGGGGCCGCTGTGGATCTCAAAATAATGAATGCCCTATAGGACAGACTGATCTCCCAACACATTCCAGTTGTCCCTATGTTGGGGCCTGACCTCACATTGGGGAGCAAGAAAGAATGTGGGTTTCCTGCAGGCAATCAAAGCTCCAAGAGGAAAGGACTTCTAATAGCGTCTTTCAACCACTCAGTTTGGGGAGAGTGCAGGTTGGGAGAGGTCAGGGCTATTAAGTAGGTAAAGTTCCTCCTGCCCAACAGTGCACACCATACCATAGCTACACATGGTGGGGTCCTTCTCTGTAAGGACACCCTTTCTAGCCCCATATCACTCAACTCCAGCTGTCTTGGAGATATATCATGAGTTCAGGGTTTGAAGACCAACTTCCTGGTAGCTGCCTGAGGTTGTTCTTTGAATAGGGATAAGAGGGTGGAGAGAGGAAGCTTGAGAGTCTGTTACAACATTTTCCTGCACTGAGAGGCTTAGTAGTACGGTGATTAAGGGAATGGCTTCTTGGAGTCAGCCCCGGCTCTCTTCCTAATTTGCTTATTTGTAAAATAGAGATAATATTTATACTTCTTATTTTTATGGATTAAATAAAACTATTAGCACCGTCTCTGGCACATAGTGACTGCTTAATGGATATTTACTTTTATTATAGCAAACGGGATCCCTTATGCTGACATTAACACACTTTTGTAGAATACTGTCAGCTCCATATCCTTATTTGTCCAATGATGACTTGGTACACATCTAGCCTTCCCTGGTCAAGGGGCTTGGGCAAGGTCCTGAGCACATAGTAGCTGCTGCGTGGGTTAATTCCTCCAGTGAGTTCCCTCTCGAATTGGAGCTGAGCTCCCTGTACTAAGGGAATGAGTACTTGGATTAGAGTAAGCAGAAGGAGGTGATTGTGGAATTGAGTATCAGTCATGGGGGTGGGGAGAACTTGGGGCCCTGGAAGAAGGGAACGGTGGTCCTAGCCAGTCAAAGATGAACATGGAAGGGGAGATGGGGATAGCAAAAAATCAGCATCTCCTGCATTTGCACTCTTTTCCATACAGAGGAAATTTCTGGGATCCAGGGGTTTCATGGACAGCCCCACCCTGGTCATTGCATTAGATGGCTCATGAGAATCCCCTCCTCTTTTTCTTTCTCAATCTCTCTCTCTCTCTCCTTCCACCTCACTCTCCCGCCCTTCCTCTCTGCCCCCCTGCTTTCCAGCCTTCCTTCTCTCACTCTGCCTCTCAAACTCCCAAACCTCCTTCCCCTTCTAATTATATTAGGGTTCAGCCTTGGATCTAGGACCCACATTTTTCAGGCAATGAGAGTAGGCCCTGACTATGTTGTGATGTTCTTTCTGACAAAACTGCCTTTTAGGTAAATACTTTTTGGGCCAATCTTGCTGAATTAACTATTTGGGTCATTTGAATTTCTTCTCTAGGAAATAATTATGGCCTTTGGGAAATGTGAAGTATACTGCAGTCCTGTGAGCAGAAAGAAAATACCAGCCTCCCTGTTCCTATGCCTCCTCCTTCCATTTCTCTGTGACACAGGAAACCAAATTAGCAATGACTCCCATCTCTGGGGTCCAGTGTGGCTTTGGATCTCTCTGGGGAAGTCCCTTAGGCATTCATTCACGTGAGGAAGATTATATTCATGTTACTCTTCCTTGTGGGAGAGCAATGACTTCCTCCCAGGCAGCAAAACTTTTTTGAAAATAACATCCTGTAGTTTCCCTCCGTGATTCTGGAGGTGAAATAGAGAAGTAAGTGGTGTTACCATGCTCCAGCCTCAGGAGGACCAAGGCTTGCTTCACAATGCCAGGCAAGAATAGAAGCTCTTAGACCCAAGCTGGGGAGTGGGCTGCCGGTGGGGGTAGCTGAGTAGCTTTTACTATGGGTATGGGGTGTTGTCATGGAATAAGCTGCCAGCCTCTTCTGGCTGGGAGATGTAGGAAGCCCCCTTCAGCTTGAGAAGGGTTCCTTTGCATCATGAAAATGTGAAATAAGGAGATCTCTGCCGTCCTAGGGAAAGGAGGCTGGCTCTTCCCTCTACCCTTCGAGAGGCAGAGCTGGCTTGAGGGAAGATGGTGGGAAAGTTTACAAGAGGGGTTCTGTTCATTTGCTAAGAACACCACAACAACATACCACAGACTGGGTAGTTGAAACACACATTTATTTCCTCACAGTTCTAGAGGACAAAAGTCTGAGATAAGGGTATTGGCAGGGTCACCGTCCTCTGAGGCCCTCTCCTTGGCTTGTAGGTGGCCACCTTCCCCCAAATCCTCATATTGTCTTTCCTCTGTGCCAGTCTATGTTCTAATCTTCCCAGAAAGACACCAGTCCTACTGGGACAGGGCCCACTCAATGACCTCATTTTACCTAGAGACCCCATCTACATCTAAGGTCAAATTCTGAGGTCCTGGGAGTTAGGATTATAGCACGTGAATTTTGAGGAGGACACAGTTCAGCCCCTAATAGACCTCCTGGAAGGCCGGGTAAGAAGGTGGGCGCTGAGTGAGTTAAGAACAGAGGGGAAATGAATGGTGTACCCTAACGCTGCTGATGTTCAGAGACATTAGCACCTCCCTGGTCATTCTGAATGAGGCACCCCGGCCAGAAGACATCAAGAGACCTAATGGTGAGGTCCCCAAGGAGGAAGAAGGTCTGGGCTGATGACCCAGGCTTATCAGCAGGATCTACAGCCAGTGTGTGTGGGTTTGGGGACTAGGGGGAGGGGAGGGTCCCCGTGGGGAGGAGAGCTGAGAGATGAGCGCTGAGGCTGGATGATCCTCCAACTGTCCTTAGGAACTGGCTGAGCACATGAATGCAAATCTAAAGAACTTCAACCCTGGAACCCAAGTGAGGGCCACACAGGTCATGCCGGGGCTTGCAGAAGCAAGGTCACTGTGCACAGTTGTGCGAGCAGCACACTGCATATTTCTGTCTTATGCCTCGGGGCTGTGGATGGGAGCAGCACTCCTGGAGTAGGTCTTTGGCCTGCATGGCTGGACCCTATGGCTCTGACTTCAGCGCAGGGGCATCCATCCATCTGAAGGACCAGTTTTCAACAGTGATCCCAGGTGGCAGCAACAGAGGTCATAGCAGGAGTAGGATTGAGCAGAGTCTTATTCTTTCTCCCCCAGGTAGTTAAAACCAGGACTGGACTCTTCAGTCTGAGCAAAGCCCAGCAAGGTTGGGAGAGGAAGATAAAGAAGGTCCAAAGAAGGACTCTTCTAGATAAGGTGGGAAGCGGGGAGTTGAATGATTGAACACAAGAAATAGAACTGGTTTGTACCAATAAGCTCCACAGCTGGTTGCATGGCTCACAGCAGTCAGATTAAGATCTGTTTGGGAAGAGTGGACATGTTTCTTGAGTAAGGCTTTAAAAAATCTGCCCTTTGGGATCTTGGTTCACATTTGGACTCATTGTACATCTGAACACACATATTTTATCAGTCTGTACTCAATAGGGCAGAGACTTCTGAGTCAGGCACTCTGGTGGGCATGGGAAGAGGGACATTGTCCTCAAGTAATTTATTAACAGAGAAGAGACCCAGGGGTCACTCAGTCGGCTGGGTCCCAGACACCAGTTGGCTGCCTTCATTGAGGAAATGCTCTGTCTTAGGAGGTTTCTTGGAAGCAAGCCCTAAGACGAGGATCTGTGGGAAACTGATTTCTGAGGAGGTGCTTGCAAAGGAAATGCTTTCAAAAGGGGGAGTGAGGCAGGGTAAAGCTCAAGGCTATCAGCTCAGGCAGAGTCTCAGCCTCCACAGGGGCCCACCAGATGCTCTGGAGCATGTCCCGTCTTAGAGGCCACCATGACTTGAGGCAACTGAGCTAGCTTTCATAGCCCTCAGTCAGTCAGTTGTTGGCTAAGGGCCACCTGGGAGGTCAGAAACTTCTAGGCACTGCCAGCTTTTTGCTCATGTGAGCAGAGTACTGCAGGAGCCCTTGGACAATCCTCCCCAGGGAGAGGCTAGGGTGGCTATTAGCAGCAGAGGGACTCAGACCTGGGGCAGAGGTGCATGGAAAGGGCAAAAGGAATGTCACTGGGGGCTGCCATTCTCCACTGAGCTGCTCACTGCCTTGTCTTAGCTCCCTTCCCCCCAGGAACTGTTTGAAGACCTGATTCTGTGACAGGGTGTGAAACTTGGACCAGCACCACCACCGAGGCTAAAGGCAACTCCTTAACTCACCAGCTTTGTGACCTTGAGCAAATGGCTCTGACCTTCATGCTCCTCTTTGGCATGATGGGAGTGGTAATTCCTTTGTCATAGGGTGGTTGTAGAGATAAAAGGAGCAGTGCCTAGCTCCCTGCTTGGCTTGCGGCAGGAATTTGTGAAATGCCAACTCCCTTCCTTGACTACTTTTCCTCCCCCTTCTTGAGCAAGAACGTTACCTGTGAGCAAGGGCAGCCGAAAAATCCCTGCGACCTGCTCATTTTGTTTATGTACCGTCCAGCGGAAGGTAACAATTTAGATGGCAAATTGCTCTGCCAGAGTTGGGGAGTTGGTGTATTAATTCCTGACTATTTACTGTGACAGGTTTAAAGCCGAGCATCTCAGAGAGTGCTGGGGCTCCCACTCCGCAGCATACAGAATCCCATGGATGCACCTTGCTGCTTCCTGACGGTACCAAGCATATCCTCTGTGCCGGGGTGGAGGGGGCAGGGTTCAGGAGAACCCAAAGGGCTGAGTTCATCCTGTCTCCTCTCCCAGCAGCTCCAGTGAGCCACCAGCTCTAGCCTTATGGGTGTTGAGGGAAGCCACTCCTTTTTTCTCGGAAGAGCACAGACAAACTTGTTCTCAGTGCTATGGAGCTTTTTAGCAATTAGCCTGGGAGTGCATGTCCCATCCCGGTGGCTCTGTTGGTGCCCATCTCAATTGGGCCATAAAGGCATGCAGCCCCAGGGGTGACCTGGGACCTTTATCAATCAATGCACCTGTGTCTCTTCCCTGTGGGACCCAAGCATGTGTCTATGTTAGGTGGCGCTGTCTCCAATCTGCCGACCCGCATACTAAGGCTTGAGCAAACTCTGGCAGCCAGCAAGACGTTAACTCCAGCATGGAGCTGATGTCTTCTTTCTGGGAGACACCAGGCCACACTGTCTCTCCTTTCTCCTTGCACTGCTGCCCCGCAGGCCTGTCCGTCCCACATCCCAGGAGGCTTTTCCAAGAGACTGAGGAGCTTCACGTGGGCTTCATGCTCGCATCTTCCCGGTGCTACTCTTTTCTAGCCTCTGTTGCCTTCCCCACAGAGAAACAAATGATCACAGAGTGATTTGATCAGCATCTTGTACTCCTTGGGCACAATTTTGGAGACTCACCCTCTGCCCTGAGCAGCATAGTAAAGCGTTTCTTCCCAACAGATTACTTTTAATGAATGGGAGAACATCCCCCCCCCACCACCAGAATTTCTCATTTAAAATAGTTTAAATAGTATCCACATCTTGGGATTGGGGGGAGGGGGCTGTGTGTAGTGGAGTGCCTGGCACCTAGTAAATCCTTGGTTGCTGTTCATGGTTATTATTACTGCTGGCCTCTTTTGGTAGGGTGCTCTTTTGTGCCTTCGGTAAGTAGGAAGATAAACTTCATTTTAAATCTGAATGGATTTCCAGAAAGGTGATACCAAACAGAGGTCCTCTGTGACAGCTGAGTGTGAGGAGGAATTGCTTAGCCAGCAGGATCCAAAAGAACTTTCTGTGATTATGGAAAATTTCTGTATTATACACTGTTCAGCGGAGAAGCCAGTGGCCACATGGAGCTATAGAGCACCTGGTGTGGTGAGTGCAAATGAGAACTTGAATTTTTTGTTGTTGTTCAATTTTTAATTTTAACTAATTTAAATTTAGGGGACCACACATGGTAAGTGGCTACTGACTTGAATAGTATATGTTTAGCTCTACTGTAGCGACTGATGGCTGCTATAAAAACTTTAGCCATAGCACACGCAAATGCTCTAAAAGGATTTACGGCTAAAATATACATCGTAATGAAGCTAATAATCATGATAGTGGGTAATAAAAGATTTGTTAATCATTCTTTGGAGGTGACATACCTAAAACACAAATGCTAATAAGTGACTCCTGACTTGTGGGTTGTTGAAGGAGTCCTGCAGGGAGGACCATGATGGTCACATCTGCTTGAGTTAAGCTGATGATAAGCCTCTCACTAAAATGGAAGTGAACACATTTGGGTCCTTTTGAATCCAAATACTGCAGGCAATGTTTGCAGATGTTTCTTATAAACACATTCCAAAGCGTGCTTTAAAAAAAATACACTACATACAGTATTCTTCTCTTTTAGCTCAGGAACCTCATTTCTAGGAATTTGTCCTGAAAAAGGTAACCCCCAAATAAGGAAATAACATTGTATGCAAAAAGATGTTAATTACACTGGTACTCAAGTAGGCCCTTGTCATGTTCATTACAGAAGAGCTAAAGAAACCACACAAAAAACTGTTGGAAACTATTCAAATGGTTAAGAAGAGAATGGCTAAGAAATTGTGTGTTATCAATGCGATACAATAATCTGTATCCATTAAAATAATATGTACAGTGTAATGCTGAGTTTTTTTTTTTTTAGGATCTCTCTTTTTATTTTTCACCTCTTTTAATTTTTATTATTTTTTTAAATTTCTTTTCAGTGTAACAGAATTCATTGTTTATGCACCACACCCAGTGCTCCATGCAATATGTGCCCTCCTTAATACCCACCACTAGGCTAGCCCAACCTCCCAGCCCCCGCCCCTTCAAAACCCTCAGATTGTTTTTCAGAGTCCATAGTCTCTCATGGTTCATCTCCCCCTCCAATTTCCCTCAACTCCCTTCTCCTCTCCATCTCCCCATGTCCTCCATGTTATTTCTTATGCTCCACAAATAAGTGAAACCATATAATAATTGACTCTCTCTGCTTGACTTAATTCACTCAGCATAATCTCTTCCAGTCCCATCCATGTTGATATAAAAGTTGGGTATTCATACTTTCTGATGGAGGCATAATACTCCATAGTGTATATGGACCACATCTTCTTTATCCATTTGTCCGTTGAAGGGCATCTTGGTTCTTTCCACAGTTTGGCGACTGTGGCCATTGCTGCTATGAACATTAAGGTACTTCTTTTCACTACATCTGTATCTTTGGGGCAAATACCCAGTAGTGAAATTGCAGGGTCATAGGGTAGCTCTATTTTTAATTTCTTAAGGAATCTCCACACTGTTCTCTAAAGTGGCTACACCAACTTGCATTCCCACCAACAGTGTAAGAGCGTTCCCCTTTTTTCACATCCTCTCCAACACACGTTTTCTGTCTTGTTAATTCTGGCCCTTCTAACTGGTGTAAGGTAGTATCTCAATGTGGTTTTGATTTGAATCTCCCTGATGGCTAGTGATGATGAACATTTTTCATGTGTCTGATAGCCATTTGTATGTCTTCATTGGAGAAGTGTCTGTTCATGTCTTCTGCCCATTTTTTGACATGCTGAGTTTTTAAAAGCAGGATTGTATGTACAGAAAATTCTCAAGTTTTAAATGCATAGAAAAAGATTGAAGGAAATGAATGGAAAGTGTTTCATTAGAATTCGTTTCTGGGAAGGTGGAGTGGGCATAATTCCATTCCATCTACTGCTAAGTACAACTAAAAACTCTAGATATGTGAAACAAACATAAGAACTTTCAAAGGTGGAGAGAAGCAGCTAGAAACTTCAGGACCAAAGGAAGGGCATGATGGTAAATTTTCTGGGTTTTCTTTTTGCCTTAGAGACACCAAACTTGGATAAGAACCAGCAGCCCCAAAATGCGAATAGGTACAGATTTCAAAAGCATATTCTTTCAGGGCAAAGGGCCAGGAATGAGGAAGGCTAACAAGACAGAAAACTCTTAGACAATGACTGCTCTACTCCAGCCAAACATCACAGAAAAAAAGTGTGGCTTACATCTACCCATGTCAGTAAAGGCCAAATAGGATCCGAGACCTCCACCCTCCCAAGGCTGTAGCAATGCATCCCAACACCCCCATAGGGGTGATGTTCGAGAAGGTCATTTAGGGAACCAGGGCTTTTATCCCCCCAGGTCAGTGATGAGACCTCCTTCTTCCCTAAGACAACTGTAACAGAAGGCTTAAATAAGAAATGAGTAGGTCCCAGTGTCAATAGAAAATCACTTATAATACCAAGAACCAGGAAAATCTCAACCAAATGAAAAAAGATAATCAAGAGATACTAACACTGTCAACCAACAGGATCTCATAGACATTTGTGGAACACTTCACCCAAACAACAGAATACACATTCTTTTCAAGTGTCTGTGGAACACATACCAAGATAGACCATATTCTGGGCCAGTAAAACAAACCTCAACAAACTGAAAATAATTGAAGTCCTACATAGTGTATTCTTTCATCACAATGAAATTGAATTAGAAATCAATAACAGAAAGATAACTGAAAAATCTCCAAATACTTGAAAATTAATATACTTTTAAATAGTGGATGGGTTAAAGAGGAAGTAGCAGGAAACTAAAATCATACATTAGGCTGAATGAAAATGAAAATGCAACATTTCAAAACTGTGGGACACAGCTACTGCAGTGTTAACAGGAGATTTGTAACATTAAATATATACACCAGAGAAGTGGAAAAGCCTCAGGTTGGTAATACAGCTCCTAGTATAAGAGTCTTGAAAAGGAAGAGTGAAATAAACCAATAAAATAAAGTGAAGAGCAAGAAAGAAATAATAAATATAAGAGCAGAAATCAATGAAATTGAAAATAGAAACCATAGAGAAAATCAATGAAGCAAAGAGATGGTCCTTTGGAAAAAATCAATAAAATTGATAGACCTCCAGCAAGATTGACAAAAGATAAGAGAGAAGAGATACCAATTACCAATATCAAGGATGAAATGAGAACTATCTACAGATGCTAAAGGCATCAAAAAGATAATAAGGTAATACCGTAAGCAGCTCTCCACACATAAATTTGACAACTTGGAGGAAATGGATCACCCTGTTGAAAACACAGACAATCACATCTCATTCAACATGAAATAGATAATTTTGAACTTTGAATTTTGAATTTTGAAGGAAATTGAATTTCTAACTTTAAAGCTCCCCAAAATGAAATCCCCAGGCCCAGATCGTTTCACTGAAGAATTCTACCAAGAATTTATATCAATTCTACACAAATTTCTTCCAGAAAATAGAAAAGGAGGGAACAGTTCCCAATTCATTCTATGAAGCAAGTATTATCCTGATACCAAATGAAAACATTACAAAAAAGAAAATTATACCAATATATCTCATGAATACAGATGCAAAAATCTGTAACAAAATATTAGCAAATGGAATTTAGCAGTATATAAATTATATACCAAGATGGAGTGGAGTTTATTACAAGAATGCAATGATGATTCAATATTCAAAAATCAATCTGTGTAATCCATCACATTAACAAGCTAAAGAAAAAAATTACATGATCATATCAATTAATGCAGAAAAGAACTTGACAAATTTCAACAACTCATTTATGATTTTAAAAAAATTGAGAAAACTAAGAATCGAGGGAACCTTCTCAATTCGATAAAGAGCATCTACAAAACCCCTACAACTAAACTTACACTTATTGGTGAAAGACTGAGTGCTTTATCCCTAAGATCAGAAACAAGGCAAAGATGTCTGCTTTACTGCTTTCAAACAACACTGTGTTGGAATTCTAGCCAGCATAACAAAACAAGTAAGGGAAATAAAAGGCACACATATTGAGAAGGAAGAAATAAAGCTGTTCTTATGTGCAGATGACATGATTGTCTATGTAGAAAATCCCAAGGAATCTACCAAAGAAAGAAAGAAAATCTCCTAAAATTAACCTGTGAATTGAGTCGTAGGATACAAGATAGGCATATGGAAAAACAGCCATATTTTATAAATAAGCAATAACCGTGTGATTCTTGTAATTAAAAATACAATTACATTTATGATCACTCAGTAAAAAAATCGAAATATTTAAGTACATATCTAACAGTATATGTGTAGGACTTGTATGCTGAAAACTATAAAACACTAATGAAATAAGTCAAAGAGAACCTAAATAACTGAAGATACATACCAGATTCATGGATTGGGAGGCTGAACACAATAAATACATTAATTCTCTACAAAATGATCCGTGGCTTTAACATATTTCCAATCAAAGTCCCAGGATAATTTTAGTTTTTTAGGTATAGGAGATTATTCTAAAATCTTTGTGGAAGTGCAAATAGGTTAGAATAGCTAAAACAATTTCCAAAAAGAAGATTAAAGTGTTATGAATAAGTCTAGCCAATGTCAAGACTTATTGAGTAACTATAATAATCAAGCCTGTCTGGTAATGGTGGAGGGATAGACATAAAGATCAATGGAACAGAACGAAGAATCCAGAAACAGACCCACACAAACATGCCTAACTGATTTTTTTTTTTTGCAGAGGTGCAAAAATTATCCCATGGAGGATAGAGAGCCTTTACAACAAATTGTGTTGGAGCAATGGGACAGCTATAAGCAACAAAACAAAACCAAAACAAAACTTAACATAAGTCTCACACCTTATACAAAAATTAACTTAAAATGGATTACAAACAAATATAGAATGTAAAACTATAAAACTTATAATACTAGAAAAAAACAGAGGAAACTATTTGGAGTTAGATTTCTGATCCTAGTGATTTAAATGTGTGGACTAATATACTAGGTCATACCATTCTTGGGCAAAAACAAGGCGTGGTTTTATGGCGATGATACTGCTTCTCTTTGATGCCTTGTAAATGATCTAAGAAGGTCACCATAGGAGGTTTCTCAAAAACATCTCCAGCAATGGCATTGGCCAGGCATAAGATGGGTGTGGTTTTCCAGAGTGATGCTTTGGGGGACAGAGTTCATTTGGGTGTAGACGTTCTATACCTTGAAAATAAGAGAGCCTTTCTCCTTTATGATCCAGTTTGTATGATTTCATATTTGGGGTGCTATTTGTCTTGCAATCCTGAGGGTCCCAAATACTTTGCCCCTTAAAAAATCAGAAGGGAAGGAGCATCTCTCTGGGGTGCTTTCCTTCTTCCTGAGGTTGAGAAGAAGGCTCTCTGGCCCAGGAGGTTTCCAGGCCCATTCTGTCCTCAGGCTAGAGGGAATTAAGCAGCTCCTGCCCCAGCTCAGCCCCTGTTCTTGTCGCTCTTTCACTCGTGGAGCTAGGGGATCCTGCCTATGCCCCTGCCTTACAGAGGAGCTCAGCATTGCCCTTGTTCTTGCCTGTGCCTCTCCCTATCCCAGATAAAGCTATCTGTTCTCAGAAGCTGATTCAGAGCCTGGGCCTCAGCTCCTGACTCTAAGCCCACATAGCAGGGCCCCAGGCACCTCCTAGGCTGTCTTGCTTTCCTCATACCTTGGCTGTCTCCCTATTTATTGCCTTACCCAATAGTTTCTCATTGCCCCTGGTTGGCACCACCTGCCAGGCACCCCACTTTCCCCAGCCATACATAGTTTGGTTAGTCAGATGACTCTGGAGTGCTCCCAGAAGAAGCTTCATGTCTAGCTGGGTTATGGGGTACAACTGAGAGCTAACTCCCTTCCTACATCAAGGTACTAGATTACTTAGATTTTCTGTTCCAGAAAATTCTCTGGAGGAACAATTGACCCTTTAGAAATTAAAACAAACTCAGACACAGAACTGGGCATGGCTGTGAGTAATGGTAGGGAAGTCTCCCTGAACTCTTTATTCCACTGCAGGGACCAGACCAGTTCTTGGAGGGTCTATTCAAACTGCAGGTGTCCCCAGGCAGCCCAGGTGATTACAGGAACCCTGGGAAGATAGGATAGTCTGAGGTCAGTATCAGTGGATTGAAGGACCATGGTCAAAGGCCCACCTCCCTAATTGCTCTGATACCCCTGGCTAGGTCCACCTGTGGCCTGGCATGCCGCTGGTTCCCCAGGTGAGTAATGTCTTGTCACCAGACCAGGGAAGGCAGAAAGCTCCATATCAGCTCTTACTTTTTCTCTTTCCCACGTGGTACTTGTTCAGAAAGTAAGGCACATCTTGAGCTGTGCCTGAGTCTGAATTGTAGTGCTGGAGTTTCTTGTACCTGATGGTGTAGACCTGAGCTCAGTCTTCCCACAGGAGGGACTCCTAGCCCTCAACCTCAGGCAATCCTACTACAAGGCCAAGGAGGCAGGCCTTCTGAGGAATGCCAGCCAAGGGCTTCTGGCTGATTGCCAGGGATGAATTCACCTGAGAGTGGCAAATCTTCAAGGGTAGACTGGAAAAGCCAATTCCTGTCTCTAGTTTTGAGGCTTCTGTGTCAATCCCTGCTAAAATAGGGAGAGGATTCTTCCTCCAGAAGGCTGGGTAATCTTGTCTCTACCCTAAAGTCAATCCACAAGAGGATCCTTTTAGAAATCTGAATAGCCAGAGACATTTTTTCGAGCAAGTGCTCAGACAGCAGTGTGTTTGATGACACAGTGACAGATGACTCAGTAAAGTGACCTGCATCATGGAGACTGCTGGTGCTGTGCACACTCTCCTTTATCATGTGGCTGGGGAGCTTGAACAAACCGGCCTAGTAAATCATCCTGGCAGCAGGCAGGGAGGAAGAGCGGGGGAGAGGTGCTCTGCGAACCAGGGAGGGAGGTGCATCAGAAGGGTGGCAGTGACCCAGGCCAGGATGGGGGCATGGCGACAGGAGACAACTGTCCAGTTCATAGGTTCCAATTTTTCCAGTTTCTTGAGTGGGAAACTGGTCTTTACGTTCAAAAGAGTTTTCTTGTGCATGATTTAGGGAAACTCTGACAGTCAGTCTTGTTGGGAAGGCTCTGCAGGTGCAAACCCAGTTGTGTATGCAGGAACACAAGATGCCAGGGCTGAGGGACAGCCTGGCTTCATCCAGCAGTCACAGAGTGTGCGCCATACCCCATCACCATCACAGAGGTGAATTTTCCTGGTTACCTGTCCTTGAGTTACTTAGCATATAACGTTCCAGGCCCTTCCAGCAAACATCTATTGCTATCTAGATTTCCAAAAGACTTCTCTTGTTGACAGAGGTGTGGGATCACCTCGCCTACTGACTTAATGCTGTCGATTTGTTAGTCAGGTTTGACTGAAGAGCCTCAGGGAAGCAGATAGGAAAGGGGGGAGATAAAGGGGAGAGGGGTGGGGCTGTCTTCTGGTGGCTCATGGCAGAGAGAGGGAGGGGGACAGGTTTAGTGACCAACAATTATAACATCACACCGTGAGCGCTTAAATCAAGCTGAACCCTGTGTGTTTGGCACCCAAAGGTAAGGATGACTAACTGGGAGCAGGAGATAGGGCGGTGGGGGGACAGTAAGAAGAGGTGAGTTGTGGATTTGCAGCAGCTTGGCTGGTCTTATAAAATAAGTACTAGGGATAGGGAAAGGAAAGGTGGACTTTCTGGAGAGGGTGCAGAAGGGCAAAGGTGCAGAGATCAGTGAGCCATGGTGTATTTGTGGGAGAATGGAGCACTGTGGCCCTGGAGGGAGGGGGTATTGTAATCCTAGGAGCCGATGCTGCAGAGGGAGGTGGCGGTGGGATCACAAAGGGTCTTGTGTGCCAAGTGAGGGAGTCCGAGCTCTACCCTGTAGGTTATTGGGGAAAAGTAGAGGGCTTTGAAAGGAAGTTTTGTGATTAGCTTTGTTTTTTACCACTAGATTAGGTATTCTTCCTTCCTTACCAGCCCATGGGTATACGTGAAGTTACAGTGATAGGGAGATCATGTTTTGTGCCCATAACTGCATATTCTCTTTCCACCTGCTGAACAGAAGGACCCTATCCCAACTGTGAGATCTCAGGGAGGCCCTGAGAGGGCAGCTCCTGCTGGGTCTAATTTCGGGGTCTGTTGCAGCCAGGCCACTGGCCTGCTCCCAGCCTGGGTTAAAGTTGGTGTCCGCATCTCCTACTGGTTCTCCTGCCCCAGACCATCTGTGCTCACCTCTCCTGCAGGTGGGGATGTTACTTATTCTCTGCGTTCTGTCCTGTTACAGCATCCCATGGCGGGTTACTTAGGCCCAGAAGTATCACAGGACTTTTGTCAACCTTAATCCTTTTTTATTAGGACTTTACTATTTATAAATACAAATATAAAATATTTTATATACGTAAAGAAAGAAAATATTGTATACATCTATGATAAAGATGAAGATTAAGGTTTGCAACCAAAGTTCTTTTTTACTTTGAGACCTCCCAGAGCATGGGGCTGGATTTGAGGCTCCCTCTTAAAGAAACCTTTGCAAGTGTGTCCTTTGGCTGGATGCTTTTCAGCCTTCCCAGAGACAGGTCATCAGTGTGAGTTTATGGTTGTGTTTAAGTGAATTCCCAGCAACTCAGAAATATTTTAGGGCGCCTGGGTGGCTCAGTGGTTTAAGCCGCTGCCTTCGGCTCAGGTCATGATCTCAGGGTCCTGAGATCGAGTCCCACATCGGGCTCTCTGCTCAGCAGGGAGCCTGCTTCCCTCCGTCTCTCTGCCTGCCTCTCTGTCTACTTGTGATCTCTCTCTGTCAAATAAATAAATAAAATCTTAAAAAAAAAAAAGAAATATTTTAGAAGGCAAATTGTATTTTGGAAGCTTCTCTGTTACAAAAGATGAGCATCTCTCCTTCAAGGTGGAAGTTCTGTAGAGGAAACCACTGAACAACGTGGAGGTAGGCAGGGCCTGGAATCAAGGCAAAGGATCTCAGAGCCCGGTTCTGCCATATAGTGTGTGACTTTGGACACGTTACTTAGCTTTGGTCCATCTCAGTTTTGTCATCAACAAAATGGGGATGATGACACTATCTATGATGTAAAATTGTTATGAATTTTAGTGAATGAAGTGAATGAAGGACACAGCTGTGCCTTTAGTACTTCTGATGTGCAGCCTCTTTCTGCTTCAGGGGACGAGGACAGGGATTGTGACCAGTGGAGTTGCAGCGGTGTAGGAACAATTACGTTAGTGACATTTTCAGATGGCTAAGCTGAGGGACGCTGATTTGTCTTTCAAATGAGCACTGTCGCAGGAGGTTAGAGATTATTTTTCTCTGGAGAAGATTCAGGCTAAGGCTGCCAACCATTTTTAGGGAGGATTTACAATGTAGCTTTGCCAGGAGTCAGGGGAATAGATAATCTGACCCGGATGCATATTATCTCTGTGAGAATCCATGGCTCCCATCGTGCCACGAGGAGGTGCTTGGAAAAGTGAGCTGTTTAAAAAGACAAGTTGCAAAAGGAAAGAAAAAATTATGCCCCTTTGACTCTTGCACTTGGGTGATTCTGGGAGCAAGGTATTGGTGGCTCAGAGACTAATGGAATAATTGCTAGAAGTCCCCAGCTCCCCTCGGGCAGAAGAGGATCCAGGAACAGAAGGTTCCTGAGCTGCTAAAGAAGGCTGGGTCTTCCCACCCTGGCCGCGGAGCCTCTGGGGCTCATCACCGCTGAACCTGCAAGGCGGGAAGTATCTCATGAAGTTCACTGTCTCAAGCTTCTCCCCTTTATGATAGTCAGGAAATGCGCTACGACTGCTCTAAACCCAAAGGGCCATCCAAACCCAGTATCACTGCAGCTTTCTGCCCCAGACCCAGTAGGTGGGACAGATGGGGTGCTCATTGTGGCCAGGCTGGGTGGTAGTCTGTGTAGAGGGCTTGCGTCTCCATGTCCTTTGGCGTTTCCCAGTGCTGGTGGATTTCATTGGGCTGATCAGCCACCAAGAGAAGGGGTGTCTTTTCTCCACATGTCAACCCTCTATTTTTGTGTAAAAATAATTATGTTTTCAAAAGCTTATTGCTATTAAAGCTTTAGTAATTAAATAAAGTCAATTTTAGAAAAGAAAAAAAATTCCCCTTTCCACCAGCATCATCATTTTTGCACATTTCCTTCAGACTTAGCCACATTGCAAATATAGTTTTAAAGATTTGCAACCACTAGTCAACCATGTGTAGTCTGGTCTTCACTCAACATTATGTTGTAAGTATCATTAGTGTTGCTATACGATTTCATAATTATTCTTTAGAGCTTTATGACAAATATTCTCCTGCGTTACTAGACCATCATTTATTTAGTCATTTCTTATTAATGAATGTTTAGATCATTTTTGACTTTGGCTATGATGGTGACTATTGTGAGAACACCTTTGTATTAATAGTTGGTTTCTTCTATTAAATTCTTCCTCTGGGTGAAATACAGGGACTGGGCTTACTGGGCTGAAAGTTCTGAACATTTTCTCCTCCTCCTTAATACATATTATTTTCCAAAAGGTTTGACCCAATTTGCAAGGTTACCAGCTATGCATGATGCTACCATTTCCCGTTCAACTTTACTCACATTGCCTGTTACCATTAAAATTTATATTATTAATTTTTATAGCTAAGACACAGTGCCCCACATCTACTTCGATTGCATTTCTTGAATTTTTAGTGTCTTCCCTTTATCTGACCCTTTTGTCCAGGAAAACTTACCAATCCATCCTACCCTGCTGGCCTTAACTTTCTAGGATGTCTCTACATTACCCATGTTAATCCTGAATCTGTTTTCAATGATTCTTAAACCCGGGGAGGATTTCCCTGCCTGCCCCTGGCTCCTGCCAGATTTGATTCTTTTCCAGGCTCTTCTAGTGTGCATGTTCTCTAGCCAACTCCTCCAGTTGTTTCAATTAAGGAATTATTGTTCCATGCTCTCTGGATAGCATTCCTCCCTCTCCTGATGGTAGGCACTGATTTAGACAGTACAAATGAAGGAGCATTTCCACATACATTTGAGGAGAGTGTGTTTTCTCTTGTGGGAGTTGCCCATGTCCTCTACTATATCCTTCCTTCATTTATTCATTCATTGCAAAAAAAATATTGCTGAGTGCCTAAGATGTTCTGGATGGTAGAGCTATGACAGTAAAGGTATAGTCTCTGCCCTCATCCAGCTCAAATTTTACTGGGGCACACACACACGCTATTAATAAGCAAGTGAGTGAATGAATAATATATCATGCTATAGGGACAAGAAACCAAGTAGGGTAAAGGGACAGAGAAGGCTGGGGAAATGTGGGCAATGGTGTCCTGCCTCTACCTTGCACCAGCTCTTGAAAACTGTGTGCATCCCTCCCAGCCCCTGTTCAGTGACCTCATGTTTACAGCTGGAAATTGGCCATGGTGGAAGTATTTACATCACACACATAAAATGCTACAATTCAGGAGCAGCTGGCGTTAAACTTGTTAAACTTTTATCAGCACACAGCTGGGTATGGGGTGGCTACTTCGCGTGGGTGAGTCAGGGAAGATCTCACTGAGAGGGTGACATTGGACAAGGAGGAGATGAGGGAGGGAGCCATATAGGTTTTCTGAGAAAGAGCATTCCAGCCAGAGGGAACAGCCAATGCAAAGTTCTGAGGCAAGTTGTGGTTGCATGTTTTAAAAACAGCAAGAGACCAGTGCAGCTGGAGCATATTTGGAGGAATTGAGTTGCAGAACAATGGTGGTAAGTGATGGGAAACAAGGGGGAGACTGGTTAGAGACAAGATCAGATGTAGGCCATGTAGGTTATTGTAAATATTTTGGCTTTTACTCCTGATTTGAGATGGAAGTCATTGGAGGATGTTGAGCTGAGAAATGACAAGTTCTGATTTATATTTTAAAGGATTACTCTGGCTGCTGTGTTGAGTATAGAACTATAGGAAGGCCGAATTCCAACCATTAGCAGGCTATTGAAATAATCCAGGAGAGAGTTATGGTTGTTTTGATTGTTACTGGAGGTGAAGAAGTGGTTAGATTCTGAATACACAGTTGAGGAAGGACCCACAGTATTTGCTGAGATCAGATATGCTGCCTGTGGGAAAGAAGCCAAGGATGACCCCTTTTTATTAAGGCCATTTCTTATCTTGATATTAAAGAAAATGTTTTAGTTTACGAAGATCTCAGGTATGGTGGCAGAGTCTACCACTTAGCTCTTTGGTTTTTCTTTCTTCCTTCTACACAAATTTTATTCTGAGGAAAGATTTCCTTTATCTATGATTTTGAGCAGTCCAGTCCTAAGTGAACCAAGCACAACTGCGAGGAGAGTGGGAGAGGTCCAAAAAAATCCATTCTCCTCCTTTCTCATACATAGTAGCAGAACTGATGTTGGGCATGAAGCACCTGGATGCATCTCTGGGACCAAGTGCAGACTAAAGGAAGGGAAGTGGAAGTATCAATTCCAGGGTGATCCCCCCCACACTTTAGAGTTCATAAGCTGAAACACCCATGTCTACCTGCTGATGACTTGGCTTTGACCACAGAACCAAGAACCATGGAGTAACAGAATGGGGAAAACTGAGGTTTTGAGGTGACCATGAAGAGCAGAACTTCTATCTCACATCTTCCCTCAGGACTGTTATGAGAGAGAGAAAATACAATCTTCTTAAAGTCATAGTTTCTTGGAGGTATTTTGGTACAGCAGCTTAAACTTTACCCTAATATAAGAGTCCATTCCAAAACAAACCAATCAACCAGCAGAAAATCAAAAAGTTGGGAGCGGCATCGTTTAGTTGAGGACTGAAGTCTGCAGGACCAGAACTTTTAAATGAGTATAAAATGGAGGAAGACCAAGGGCGGAGGGACATCCAGGAGCCGGGAGCATCTGTGGACGGCTGGCCATGATTTGGGGGGGAATAGTGTGAACATATTTACACTGGAAACAGTGAGGAGAAAGACATTGGGTGAAGGAGAGCAAAGAATGCTGGAATTTTAAGGCAGGAAGATTTTCCCAGCATGAGACCAATATGTACTGGGAAGTGGGGGCTGAAGTCAAAAGCCTATAGGGGAAGTTGTTCTGTTGTGAAGAAGGGAAAACATGAGAAATCATCCTGCGAGAAGGCTCCCTAGCAGTCACTGAGGAGGTGGGTAGGAATGATCCAGTAGGTCTTTTGAAAAATATGTCTTTTATTGGCCATGCACTAACCTTGATCTATGCTAAGGGAGGGGGAAATAGACACCTAACAACCTTCCACATTAAAGTTAATGGGGAATCCTCTATAAAGTCTAAGGGCAGAATATGGCATGATGTATCTGTATGATTATTTCATGAAGCTTCCCAAAGATAAATAAGGCTCTTAAGAGACATGTTTATTGGTGAACAATTTATATCGGTGTACGTAGCATCAGCTGGAATGTAATACACAATTGCTGAGGATAAGGCAGGAAACGATTACCAGGTTTGGCTCCAGCTGGCGCTGGCCCTGTGGGAATGCAGTAAGTAACAGCCGAATCACAATGAAGATAAATTGGTGCACTGGGTGAGTACTTCCAGAGAGCCCGTACGTACCTCTTTACTCTCTTTAAGGAGCTGGTATTGCCTGGCCCTTGGGGGAAGGAGCAAGGCTTGCCTTGAAGACCACTCTGGAGGCCAAGTCAACATCTTTGGCAGAAGGAAAGGAGTGGTGTTCCAATACTCCAGGGTCCTGTTGAGGCAGCTGTGTGAGTCTAAGTTTTGCTGAAAGGATTGGGCTTCCATCTTTTCCATAACCCCATGGGCACCTACAGCTGGAAGAGCTCTGCCCACTTCCCCTCTCTCTGTAACTTTGCTGCTCCGAGGGGACATTCCTATGGTTCCATTCTTGGCCCCCCAAATATGTCTATGTCTTCTGTGGTTTGCTTTTACTCCCTGACTCTGGAGAGGCTACTCTTGTTAACAGTGCTCAGCACTGATTAATTAACACACAGGCTGTGAATGAGCCTGTTTGGGTGCAAATTCTGGCCATGCCATGTGAGAACTTTAGTGTCAATGGATACCCAGAGAACAGGACATTCAAGATTATGGGAGTAACCATTAGTTTCCAATGCATTCTCATAAGATGAAGGCTGGAAAAAAAAAATGCCTAATTGGTTTGGTAGTTTGGGAGGTAATCAATGATTTTAGATAACAATGGCAAGCAGTTATCCAATGCTTCCGCATTCTAGACGTCAAGCTAAGCCTTGTATTATATTTTTCGGGTAATCCTTAGAATACCTCTTCAATTAATAATACCTAACACTTATTGAGTGATTACCATGTGTCATGGATGAGCTAACTCAATCCCCAGCTCTTCGTTTGTGTCTGTTTATCCACTATGAACTCCATGACAGCAGGAACTGACTATAGCTTTTTCTTACATTCCTAGAACACTATAGGCATATCACGGGTACCCAATACATGTTGATTTAAAAGAATGGGCACATGGAGAAGTGGATTGGGGTCCAGCTGAGATTAGGTCCCCCACTTAAAAAGAACACCCTCATTAGTTGGGTGTACATGCAGAGGTCTGCCTCCCTAGGTGAAAATTTCTAGAAGAACTGAAGAAGTCTATTAGATAAAAAGTACAGAAAATAGGGTGAAAAATGGGTGTTAGCATCCACATGATTATGGTTCTTCAAAGTAACCTGAATTGGATAGGGTGGGGCAGGAGTGAGGACCACTTTGGGGAAGCATGAAGTAGATACCAGTAGGACTTATGTTAAGCCAGTGTGGATATTATTTATCACAACAATTATTCCTCTCTCTATAACCATGCTTCTTTTCATTATGACTCTGCAGGTCTCCCCATCAGGAAGTAAAGTCTGTTGCTCTATTTCTTAAATCTGTATTGGCCTTATGACTTACTTTAGCCAATAGAAAGTGGCAGAAATGACACCACTCCAGTTCTGAGCCTAGGACACAAAGGGCTTTTGGGCTTCTCTCTCTCTCTCTCTGTCTTTTTTTTTTTTTTTTTTTTTTTTTGTTTGACAGACAGAGATCACAAGTAGGCAGAGAGGCAGGAAGCAGGCTCCCCGCTGAGCAGAGAGCCTGCACATGGGGCTCCATCCCAGGACCCTGGGATCATGACCTGAGCTAAAGGCAGAGGCCCTAACCCACTGAGCCACCCAGGTGCTCCTGGGCTTTTCTCTTTTAAAAACCTGTATGGTGATGTGAACAAGCCCAGGCCAGCCTGCTGGAGGATGGCAGACCAAGTGGACCAGAGAAGCTAAGTTAGCCCAGGTGTTCGTCTTCAGAAATGTGAGAACAAGGGGAATGTCAGCAAAGCCAACCAAGAGCTGACCCATGTCTGACTGCAGGTGCACGAGGGAGCCAAGCCAGGAACAGAAAGACCATCAGCTGAGCTCAGTCCCAGCTGCCAGGACGCAGTATCATAAGCTGGATTAATGGTAAGGTTTTAGGCCATGTAGTTTGGGGTTGTATGTTATATAAGCATAGATAACTAATAAATAATTTAACAAAGTTGGGGGTGGAACCTGAGAGTCAGAGAAAGTGGTGTGTGTCCCTTTCCCCACACTTAGCTTTCACGGCAAACAACTGCCATTGTTTCTTTTTACACTTAACTTTCCCAGGCATTGCAGGGGAAAATTTCTTTTTCTTCCTTTTTAAAGATTTACTTATTTATCTGAGAGAGAGAACATGCATGCACAAGTGGGGGAGAGGCAGATGAAGAGAATCTTCAGCAGATTTCCCACTGAGTGTGGAGCCCCATGAAGGGCTCAATCCCACAATCCATGGGATCATGACCTGAGCCAAAATCAAGAGTCAGATGCCCAACAGACTGAGCCATTCAGGTGCCCCAGAGAGGAAGATATCTGACTGAGATCTAAGTCAGTGGCCCAGCTGATAAATCAGTCTGTCTATATCCTGTCTACATCCTGTGTAGCTCCAGAGCCCTCTGCATCTTTGGACATCATCCCCAAGGAAAGCCAACAGCCATGGCTACTCCACCTACAAAGGACCCATGTCAGCTCCTGCTGCTGGCTCCCTGGAGGTGTGTGGTGAGGTGGGCACGGGAAGGTAAAGACTGTGGTACTGACTAGCTATGGGACTTAAACTCCGGGAGCCTCAGTTTCTTCACTAGTAAAATGAGGACCGTACTGCTTGCTGCTAGGGTCACTGGTAGGATGAAATGAAATATTACATGTATGGGACCTATCTCATAGGATTGGGGTGAAATGTGGGTGAAATTTTGCAGGGCTGGGGCCCAACATAACTGACCTTGGGAAACATGTCTTCCCCCACATGAATGAGGAGACAGTCCTGGTGTTCCCTTCCTGGCCATAGGCTTAATTTACCATGATCTTAGAGCCATTAGAGGAGGCCTGGGGCAGGTGGGGCTTCCCCTTTGCCTGAACTTATGTGCCTGACCGTGGGTCCTGCCTTGAATCACTTAGCTGATGCCCTGGTCAGGACAGGGCAGTCCTCTTGGCAAAACTTCTCTGCTCTTTGTGCTAGCAATGTAGTGTTTAGTGAATTTCTTCCTGTTTTGGAGCCCAGAAATGATTGTGTTGGTGGACAGGGCACGTGTTTTCCTCACAGGAGAACATGGGAGTGGGAATGGTTTGTACATTTGCAGCCAATTGCCTCCTGCTCCCCCCAGGCTGCACCTCCACCCATCAGCACTGCCCCAATTCCTGTGGGTCAGTGGACTGGGCCCACCGGTGTGGATTTATGTCCATCAGAAGTCTGATTGAGGGTTAGCAAGGGTCATTTGAGATGTGATGACAATCACAGGCCCAGACCCTAGCTCCTCTTTCTTTTCACAGACTTTTCCCAGGGGCCTTCTGTCTTAAGCAGTTGCCAATATCTGCTGAAAAGCTTAATATTTCCCCATAGCCCTAGAAAACTCTAAAGGAGAAAATATGCAAGCTTTGCATATCTTTTTGCATATTCTTCCAGAATTTTTGTACACACACACACACATACACACACTCACTGATATACATGTATACATTCATATATGTATGTATCTCTCCAAATACATGTATGTGTATACATATGAAGAGACAATACCTATATGCTTATACGCACATGCATACATACATGTCTGTATGTAAAATGGGATCATACTGATTAGCGGCCTCTTGTTTTCCCGTAATATATCATAAACGTCTTTTCTGATCAGTAAACCTTTAGTAAAAGATGACAACCTGGTGCCATGGGGGTCTTGTTTGAATTTGAATGTCTTAGGGAGGGGTGTGTATCCTTCAGTCCCTGACTGGCACTGGGGGTGTTTGAGATTGCCATCCCAAATTTTATATCATTATTTATGATTATTAGTATCCTGTCATAACAATCATTATTTCTCAGTAGTAACTGGCATTGGGGGTCAGATAATTCTGTTTTCTGGGACTGTTTTGTACAGACACACTTAGCATCTCTGACTTCCACTGACTCAAGGCCAGGGGTGTCCCCAGGTCAATGTGACAACCCAAACTGACCCTGGGCATGGCCAAACTGGGTCATCTGACATTATGGATTCTCTTTCCTAGATACGTTTGAGTATGGAGATGACACGTTGTCACTTACCTAGGGACAGTCCCAGGTACTTTTGTGGTCTTCCAATAAGATGTACTTATTTGTAGACCTCCTTTCCTCTCAGAAGGTCCTTGTTTGGATGATAAACCATTTGGTCATTCTAAGTATAAGGCTGTACTTCAGAAATGGTTACACTGTCAGAGTTCTGGGCAGGAGACACTAGCCTTCCCAGACTTAACCCATTTGTCTGATGGTGGATGGTTTCCACTGGGTGGTGCCATGGACAGATCCTACTCTCTGCTCCAGGGCTGAACATCAGGGGCATTCAATGACAAGGGCACATTAAATTAAAAAAAAAAAAAAAAGTGAGTATTGGCTTAAGGCCAGAGTTATGCTGGAGAAACAGGATGTCCACTGACCCCTTGCATTCAAGAAAACCCAGAAATTTACAAGGAGGGACAACTTCTTTTATCTACCTGCTGTGGAACCCCAAACAGTGAGACAGTCTGTGAGTGTGGTATTAACACTTACATTATATACTGAATGGATATTTGTGTTTTTTATGTAAAGATTAAGCATTTTTCACTGAAGCAATATTTGCCCCCTTAGGGACAAAACCACTCCTGTTAAGAAGGCATGGCCTAGAAAGGCCAGCTCAGGCTCCATGTTTTATAGACTAAACCCAAGGAGAGGAAAGAAAGCAGAACCTCAGTGTGTCAAGGGCTTCAGGGTCTCTCTCCACCTTGGAAGCTGGCATTTCTCCTGAGCCCATGTTCAGGTGGAGAGTCAGCTTTGCTTGAAAAACCCAGCCACAGATTACAGAGATCACTTGGGCCAGAACTAGAACTCAGGATCCCAAGTCTTGGGATAGAGCTCATCACTTGAGTCCATTCTGTCTCTCCCTGGGTTTCTTCCTAAAATGCTTAAAGCTCCACTCCCATTTACATCTAAAAGATGGAATAGGTCTGGAAGGACCAGATACCTCAGAGAGAAGGCTCCCAGAAGTTTCAGAATGTTTGTTCAACAGTCATATACAAGGCAAACGCAGTGGAGTGAGGCTTTTTCTGTGGGCTGGTTGGAGAGGGGGATTCCATTGCATCTGACTTTAGAAACTTTGTAGTTGACCCCCTCCTGAGAGGACACATGCTTCACTCACTCAAGGTTCCAGAAAGGTTTTCCCCAGGAGTCATGCCTAGGAGCATCTGGTTATCTGGGAAGTGGAAGAGGATTCACCCCAAATCTCCTGACTGCAAAGGAGCTGGGCCATCAGCATGGAAGGTGGCTGGGACTGACGTGGCTGTAGACCCTGCTTCTGCCTGATGCTGTTTCCAGCTGGATCCTTCAGCATTTAGAGCCGGCTCCATGCAGGAAATTTGTCTTGTGTTGAAAGCTGAGGCTCTTGCTATTGTTCATTCTTATTTATGGCCTTTTATGGGATTGGTGCTCCTTTAGAGAGACCTGTGAGCTAATCCTTGTGGGCAGCTCTGTTTATCCACACATGATTTGCTCTGCGTTAGTTATGCTCGAATCGTGGGCATTACTACAATCTGGAAGACCACAGAATTTTACAAGAGGAGGTGCCTTTCCTTCCATTAGTTTTCTCAAATGTCCTCTTGGAACTTGCTCATTTAACCTCACTTCGGATTCATGCTTTTCATTAGGAATGGTGTATTGCTACTGGATTTTAAAAACTGAAACCATTGTGAACATACATGGTAAGAAACATTTGGGGGATCATTTACATGTTAATATCAACATTAATCTAAATAATATTAATATTATTTATTAGTTTCCATGGGCCAGATCTATGCTAAGCACTTCCATGGACTAACTCATTTAATCCCCGTAGCTAAATTATGATATATGAATACCCTACAGGGTAAAACTGAGGGTCAGAGAAGTTAAGTAACTTGATCAAGAGTACACAGCCACTGAATGCCAGAGTATTACATTGGCTCAGAGAACTCAGGTGAAGAGTGTCCCATTTACCTGTTCTCTCCGAGACACATACACTCTCAGCATGTCTGCTTACCGGGAATGCAGTGTGGAGTCACAGAGACAGCACTACTCCAAAGTCAGAAAGTCTGGATATGAGTAGCAACACCTACCCTGTCTATATTGAGTTTATTATAAAGATTGAGTGCTACAATCTGCATGACTAAGGTCTTTATAATTGTAGGTTGTGCTAGATTTTACAAAAGATGGCTGTTACGTATATACACATACCTGTCTCCACATGTCTTACACCACACACACACACACACACACACACACACACACACATCCAGATAGGCTTATATCAGGTTGCTCGCAGTTGGACAAGCTGTTCTTGGGATTAGGATTTCTGGACTGGAAGAGGCCTAAGAGATCACCACACTTTACAAGTTAGGGCAGCAAAGTTTGGGGAGAGATTTCTTTGTTACTTTCCCCAGGGTCAGCAGAATGACAGTGAGGCTTACAGACTAAATGACTCAAGGGTAGGCAGGGACCAAAAGAATTGTAACATGTAAATGTAATGTTAGAAAGCTTGGATCATCTGTGGAAAGAACCCAGACCAGATTAGGAGAAGAGCAGACTGGAACCAGAGGGACAATCACGATGACTGTGACAGCAGGAGGTGACAGTTTCAGGGGGCTGGACAGTACTATCTGTAAGGCAGGGTATTCAGAAAGCTTTATACCTGAGCTGACCTGATGCTGTTTCTTCTTCTTTACGTCTTCACATTTCTTTTCATAGGCAATGTGCAGTGCTCCATGACTGCATATCTATGGGTAATTGGGTTTCGCTGTGTTCAGGGAGGCTGACTTAAGAGCATACATTTGACAACTTACCAAGAGGCTGGATTTTGGAGTGTACTAGAAGGTATCCCCAAGGGCAAGTCAAACTTTCGAGACTAGAAGTGCTCAGGTAAAGGGCCTGTAATGAGTCAACTGAACATCAGGTGAGAAGATAAGGGTGAAGGATTTGATTCCCAAAGAACATCAGGACCAGTTGGGTCTTTATAGAAGTGATTCCAGGAGCCAAATTTCCTGCTAATCTCACCCATGATGCTCCCACATCCCACATTAACTACCCATTCTTCTCTCCGAGGCCAAGTTGACCCAACACTCCTCTTTCCCCATCTTCCTGCAAATGCCTGGTCCTAGTCCAAACTAGATGAAGGGGTACCAACAAATAATCCAAGTCCACAGCTGACAAAACAACCCACAGCACACGTCCTGTGCCCAGATGGGGACCAGGGTCAACTGTGTCATCTCTCTTTATGGAAGAGAGCATGTTATTATACTAATTACAGTGTACTGGGCTTTACTGGGAACCAAAAATAGAGCTATGTGGCTTCTAGGGACAGGCACCAACATTCTTTTGGCTTCCTTGGCTATGGAGGTTTTTTTTTTTTTTTTTTTTTAGAAATCTTTACCATGATTAGAAAAAAAAAGGGGGTCTGCCGGAAGCTGTGCTGCCTTAGGCACTTTGGGAAGGGAAGGTGCATTTGACCTATGCCACACTCACATTTGTCCTCTTTCAGGATGCTGTTCCCTATATTCATGTGTGATTGCTAAAGAAACAAAACAGGCAACCCCACTCTGTCTTCTACTCTAGTGTTTCGATTTCCAGGCTCTTCACATCACTTAATGAGGAGTTGCACGCCACAACCCAGCTTGGGTGGGCCCAAGAGACCTTTTCCCTGGAGAAGAAATTGGAGAGAGTTTCATGCTGACTCTGCAACAGGATGAGAGAAGGAATTAGCATTTATTGAGCTCCCGCTGTGTGCTCTTCTGCG
Source organism: Lutra lutra (assembly GCF_902655055.1). Classification (NCBI taxonomy): domain Eukaryota; kingdom Metazoa; phylum Chordata; class Mammalia; order Carnivora; family Mustelidae; genus Lutra; species Lutra lutra. The sequence goes on from NC_062278.1 coordinate 152,651,960, forward strand.
CCAGATGCTTTTGCTGAACACCAAAAAATCTCTGGAAGGTAAATGAAGGATTGAAAGCTCTGGATAAAGAAGCCAAGGGTGGAGGTGGAATCTGGGCCCAAGTCTGTTCATTCCAAGCCCAAGTTCTCCCTCCGTGTATCAGGATTCAATTAGTGCACGGCAGAAAGGACAGACTTCTTAGTGGCCTAGCTGCCAGTGTGATAGCTCTTGGGAGATAGAGTGGAGGTAAAATGGGACAGGACAGGAAACACTCTTATTATTTCTGTTCTCAGGTAGGCACAATCAACTGATGTTTACAAACGCAAATGCCTTTGGTGGCTTGGTGGGATATGTAAATTTGAGTGAAGTGTGGTGAATAGGGAGTTGGGGGGACAGAACTATAATGGATGTCCCATCCATTATACATCAGCATTCACATTTTTATTTTTTTTTTTAATTTTTTTAAAGATTTTATTTATTTATTTGACAGACAGAGATTACAAGTAGGCAGAGAGGCAGGCAGAGAGAGAGGAGGAAGCAGGCTCCCTGCTGAGCAGAGAGTCCGATGTGGGGCTCAATCCCAGGACTCTGAGATCATGACCTGAGCCGAAGGCAGAGGCTTTAACCCACTGAGCCACCCAGGTGCCCCAGCATTCACATTTTTAAAAACATTGTTGGTCAAACCAAACATGTCTTGTGAACCCACCAGGAGCAAGGACTGCCATTTCAGGACTGCCAATTCCAATGTCTGTCTAAGCATCAAAAGCATTGTATAATGTTTGATTTCTTCATTTGTTTTTAAAAGATTAAAAACTATACACAAATTAAAAACTATACATGCACACATGCAGACACAGGCATGTGCACACACACACACACACACATATATGTCTCTCAAGTGGAAGGAATGTGATGAGTGTTACATTATTATTTGTACTTTCCCTTCAAATTCCTTTTACATATTAAAAGAAAATACAGTTTCTGAGAACTGAAAGCAGCCTTGGTGCTTTACTTGAACTCACCCATTTTATAGATTAAAAAAAACTGAGGTCCAGAGAGAAAGGGTCTTCTCAGTTTCACATAACTGTTGGGAAAGCCAAATCTGGGCCCTTCACTTCTTGTCCAGCATCCTTTCACTACAGACTCATCCATGCACAAGAGTATGGGCTAGTCAGGAGTCAAAGCATCATGAATGGAAATGCTTGCAGCAGTGGTTTACACTGATTTAAGGTCAAGACTAGGCAGTGTGACTATGTCCAGCCGGCAGAGGGGGACCAGACAGAATTTGCTTGTGAGGCCTCCTGGCTAAGTGCTGCTGTATGAGGGAATGAAGATGTGAGCCTGGTGCTCTAACACAACCCCCACTTGGCTCAGGTTATTTCTCTGCTGTGAGAGTCCAGGTGGGAGATATTCTGAGGAGGATGTCCTTTCTCTGAGAATGGAGTGGTGGAGTCTTCTCTCTGAATGGAGCAAGAGGTTCCAAGTGGACAAGTGAAGGGAGAATTTTCTTTAAGCCAAACTTAAAACCCCACCTGGGCTAAGATTTGTCCTAACTCTACATGAAAGGTGCTTTGAATTCCTTGGGAAAAGAATCAGAATATTAGAGCTGGGAAGAACTCTGGAGAATAGTCAGTCAAATTACTCATTACCAATGGGGAAACAGGTGCAGAAGTAGAAGGCGTGATCACCCTTACAGCATGTGAATTCTGGGAAAATAGTTTTTTGAGGGTCCCTGTCTATATAAATAATTTGAAACAATACTAAGAAATCATAATTTAAATTAATATAATAAAGGTTAAATAATAATAAAACTCTAAGTAGAAAATATAATAATTTTCTAATAAGTATATTATAAAATTCATGGGCCCATGTAAGGCATAGTAATTTCTTGGTGAAGATTTAGAATAATGAGTAGAGAAGTGGCACATATGTATTTGTTGTCCTGTCATGCGAATATTCTTTGTGGACTCTAGGCATTGTGTCTTTCTTTTTTGGGCCATGAAACATCCTTTCATGTTCTTTATTGTGAAATACACCTGGGTAATTTAATATCTCCTGCTATGAGAAAACTATAGCAACACACATAGTGTCATGGCTCCTTGGAAATTCTTTGTGTTGAAACCAAATACATCTTCTTGCCTCTGTGGTTCCCTAATCCCCTCTATTTAATGCTGGCCTTATCATTACTCATGGCGCTCCATCATGTTCTGCACCACTTATGAATAATGGCTTCCAATGACTCTCGCAAAGATTGTGATTGTGCTTCACTTATGATGACCACTGTGTCTGTCAGGCTTAACCAGAGAAACAGAATCAGTAGGATATGTATATATTAAGAAATTTATTGTCAGTAGTTGGTTATGCAATTGTGAAAGCTGGATAGATAAGTTCAAACTCCATAGGGCAGGCTGTTGGGAAGGTGGGCTGGAACTCTCAGGTATGAGCTAACACTGCTGTTCACAGGAAAAATTTCCTCTTGAAAATCTTGGCGGAGATGGCTGCAGCCAACTCTAGAGGGAGCAGAGTCTGCAGAGGGGATGGAGTAACTGTCCTGCATGCCCACAGCAGGGGCTTCACAGAGTAAAATATCCCTGTTGCCCTAAGGAACTATAGACTGGACGTAGCACTGTGGTCAGAACACAGTTGAGTGAGAGCCAACCCAGGGGCACATGCACAGGGCTCAGGGCCAAGAGTTGATGGTGAACTATTGTTTAAGTCCAGAGCTCTGAACTCATCCTGTGTCTGATGTGAGAGTCGCCAAATCAGCATACCAGCTCCATTCTTGGCAGCCCAGTCTCATGCAATCCCTTAACAAAAATACCACACCAGTCAGTGGGGGTAGTCTGTTTGTCAGAACAACCTCATAAGTATGAGTCCCGAAGCCCTTTGGGGCATTAAGTCAACATTATTCATTAGGAAGGAAGGTCAGAGAACATTCTGAAAGAGAAATGGGGATCTCACATGGATACCAGTCTGTGCCCAGGATACCCCGCTGAAATAGTACTATCAGCCCGGGATGATTTCAAGTACCTAAGTGTTCTTAGGAATGCCCTGAGGAAGATATTCCAAGCAAGGGGAGGAGATTGTGGGTGCCAAGGCTGGGGGAGTGGAGTACGGGCTCCACTTACTTGTCAAGATCTGAGTGTGGTGCTAGGGGAAGGAAATTGTTTAGGATCACACAGCTGGTTGTTGGCAAAACTGTGGTGTCAGTGAGGTGTGACCAAGAAAGTTGCTACTAGTAATTATTAAGGAACAGAAGCTTATAAAAGCTTCACTAAAAATGCAGTACAGATGGAATTCTTATGAAAACCCCACTGTTACTTGCACTGATATGCTTTCTTGAGAGGCAGAGAATTAGAACTAGCCCAATGGGAATGTAATTCGGTTACATCTGTGAGTGCTTTCTAGAGCTAGGTAAGGAAGGGGTGGTTCACTGGGCACGTTAGACCAGAATGCCAGTCTACGAAGGGTGCTGAGACACTAAGCCATCACCAAAGTGTAACATAATGGAGAAAGCTGTTCTTGCAGGGATGACAGTCCATACGTGCTCCAGGGATGGAAGTGTAGAAGTGATGAGGGGTTCAAGGGACAAGCAAAACACACACACAAAATCCAGAAAACGTCAAGAGTTGGCGAAGATATAGAGCACCTGATGCTCTCAAATACTACTCATGGGAATGTGACTTGGTACCATCTCCTTTACTCTGCCTCTCAAGAAGTTGCCAGCTTCCCCTGCCCCCACCCCCAAGAGGATAAGAACAGAGGGGACATGAGCTCCCTGGGTATCTGTCTTCATAGTCTAACAAAAGGAACTTGTGGAAACCTCCATTTCATCTTGTTTTCTGTGTTGAACAATCTCCCAGTTAAACTCTGGACAGTTGGAGCAGCTGGTCATTCTGGGCTTCCAAAGCTTAGCGCATTGGCCTGCCCTGGTTACACCAAAAACTCCACCTCTAGTCCCAAAAATGTCCTCAAAACTGATGCAAGCTCATCAGAGGTCACTTAGGGAGTGGACTGACAGGAAGAGACCTAGAATTTGCCCTAATACTGACACCGGATAGGGATTTCCCAAGGAGATGAGAACGGAAGGCATTGCAGGCAGAGAAAATAGCATGGGCACAAAGTGTGGTGTCTGGAATAAGCACGTCTCAGGAATTGTAAGTAGCTTGAAATGAGGAGTTCAAAACAGGAAGCAGAGTACATAAGGCTGGAAGGGATGGGGAAATGATCATTCATGGATGGTCTTGAATCCTAGGTAGAAAATTCTGGATCTAACCTCCTCTCCCCTCTGCAATCTCCTCTACAAGAATGCAGTTTCCTCAGTGAAAACTCTTTCCTATTTAAGGTATTGTCATATTGTAAAATAGTGATGGGCGACCCCTTCCTGCGGTGCTCCACACAGACCCACGCCCATTCTGTTATGCAAATCTGATTATGCTACACCTTCATCTAAGACCTTCTGTATCTCTAGTCTAGGATTACATGTAGTTACCCGTGCCTGGCATTCAAGGTCACATATGGCCTCTTCTGGCCCACTCTCCAGCCTCATTTACCATTGTTTCTAGGTGATGGAGTTCATGCGGAAAGCAGTGTACTAGACATCTGGTGCTATAAAGATGAGCTAGATAAGGTGTCAGTCTAGGTTGTGGGAATGATAAGCAAACTGAGAACTCTGTGTGCAGGATATCAGAGAAGCAGGACCATTTAAGTGTTAGAGGGGTGGGAGAGACCTGGTGGTGGAAATTTAAATCATTGCCTATGAGCACTTAGAGCCTTAAAGAGCCTGGGGCTTAGGTTTACTAGCTGAATGTCACTTGCTTGTTCGAGCTTGCTTTCTCTTCCTTCCTTCCTTCCTTCCTTCCTTCCTTTCTTTCTTTCTTTTTCTTTCTTTCAGATTTTATTTATTTTTGACAGAGAGAGACACATGAGAGAGGTAACACAAGCAGGTGGAGTGGAAGAGGGAGAGGGAGCGGGGCTCCGTCCCAGGACCTGAGCCGAGGCAGACGCTTAATGTCTGAACCACCCAGGCACACACCCCTTGCTCTTTCTAAATTAATATTTATTTCTTTTTTTTTTTTTAAAGATTTTATTTATTTATTTGACAGAGAGAGATCACAAGTAGACAGAGAGGCAGGCAGAGAGAGAGAGAGAGGGAAGCAGGCTCCCTGCTGAGCAGAGAGCCCGACGCGGGACTCGATCCCAGGACCCTGAGATCATGACCTGAGCCGAAGGCAGCAGCTTAACCCACTGAGCCACCCAGGCGCCCAACCCCTTGCTCTTTCTGAGGCTTGTTCTCTCCTTTTTCAAATGAGGAAAAGCATTCTTGTTCTCTCCACTTCACAGAAAGATTTTGTAGAGTTTAGATGACACACAGTAACTATTTTAGAATTGGAAAGCATTATTGAAGTATGGACACATCTAGGGAGCTGGAAGGCTATCTCTAGGGAATCTGACCTCAGAAGGTGGAAATCTAGTTCCACATATACATAGACTAGACTCCCATGGTTCTAGTTAGGCTCTGCTATCCTCTTATGCAAAAATCAGCATAGAGATGGAGATATTACTAGTGGGTGCATAGTTTTGGCCCTTGGCACCCAGAATGCAATTGGATGTCTCAAGGAGTGAACAGCATGGCCCATCTGCAGGAGTTGGCTGGCAAACCGTTTTGTTTGTGGTCCCTCAGTAAGCTCAGGATGAAGGCTGCTGCAACACCCAGAGCCCAGTAGTGGTTGTGTTCATGATCTGAACATTCAGAGACAAAGGAATTGGCTGCTGGATGTTTCCTGATGCTTTATGACAGGCGTGGCCCAGGGACCACTCCTCCAAGCCTGGGCGCATCATCCACCGCTATAAAACAACTTAATCATTTCTCATCCCTGATATCCTCACCACTCTACTGGCTCCTCTCTCCCTCCTCTCTTACATACTAGTGCTGCCTCTTCCTGGGCTATGGCCAGGAATGGCTCTCAGTACTGTGAGCCTTAGGCTGCCAGGGTCAGAGTCAAGAAGGACTGTCATTTAGGGAACATCTTTTAGAGCACTAGCATGGTTATCTCATTACCAACTTTCAAAATAGATACTATTGGCCCCATTTCACCAATGAATGTGCTGAAGTTGAGGGTAATGATGTGGGGGACCCAAGTCTGTCTCACTTCACTGCCTACAGAAGAGGCTAGAAGGAGAAAGGGAAGGGGATAGAAAATAGAACTTCACTTGGGGTGGAATAAATTGGAGGCTGGGAACAATATTTCTGGGGCCCACCAGGCTGCACTCGAGGTGACACAAGATGCAATAGGTAGGGAGGAAGGGTCAGAAGAGGCGTAGGCAGATAGTTCTGTCTTAGGCTTCTTTGAAACACAGGTCCTAGAGAACAGACATAAATGAGTCTACACACATCTACACTTCTACTAAACACATATCACTTGTAGGTTGCTATGTGGAGTTCTTTGATTTCCTTGGGGATGGCAGATCTGGATATATCTCTAAAAGGCCCTGGACATATTCAGGAAACTTTAGAAAAAAAGAACTGAGTAGCCTGGATCCCACTAAGTCAGGAAGAGGGTCCAGAGCTCTGGATCTCTGGCTCAGGGCCACCTGTATTTGTCCCTTCCAGTCCTGTCATACACTGGCTCCTCTTGGGCATTCTGACAATTTGATCCCACTCTCTCTAAGTCTGAAGACAGTCAGAATATCCCAGGCTCATGTGCTAAGGAGTCTTTGTGGGTAGGGGCTGGTAGGGCCCACTTACCCAAGGAAGAAAAAGAGTGGGAGTATCCCCAAAAGGGTTTGGACAGGCTTTCAACAATTCTGCTGTGTGGTAAGCACGAACTTACACAAGATTCCACCTCACTTTGTTGGCTCAGATTAAACCAAGTTCACAAGCACTACATATATGACCCTAGGGTGTAATGCCCAACATGGACAAGACATGCTCACCAGTAACAATTGGGCACTGCAGAACAGCGTAAAGACTCAGAAAGAGGTCTTAACAAAAGACTGAGGGGCTCTGAGGTAGGAAGGGGATCAGCATAACATGGTTCCTTCAGTAAAGCAGCAGACATTGATCAAACTCTTACCCTTCTCTAGTTGCTGGGGAAGTAGATATAAAAGACACATCCTTGTCATCAGGGAATCACAATATAGGCTTGCAAAGACACAGACCATTGTCAAGGAGTTAGGAAAATATCTGACAATAGATGCATGCTCAGGGAATTCTAATATCTAGTCCATATGAGGAAGAGGAAGGTTCCTGGAGGCTGTGACCTCTGAACTAAGTCTTGATGGACAAAGGATGAGTAGACACTAGTACTGGGCATGTCCTTTGAGCTACAAACAATGGGACATGGTTTATCTGTACAGTGAGTGTTTATGTGTTGGGGACAGAGGCTGGATGGGGAAAGGAGATGCAACTGAGAAGCAGTCAGCACATAGCACAGATGTATCACAAGCCTCTAGTGCTTTGAAGACTCGGAGGAGCCAAAAAAGGAGGTGGTGGATACAACACGTGTTCTACCAGTGTTGCTCTGACTAGCATGGACTGGGGGGTGGTGTCATGGTAATGCAGGCAAGAAACTATGAGGGCCTCATGAGTCATGGCTTGCACTGGCCTCAGATTTAGAAATACAGGACTACAGGTGACTTTAGGAGGCACTCATAGGGAGAGACCTTGTGAACTCCAAGCCATGGCTTTGTTCCACATTCCATGTGGTCGTATCAGTCATGGGTCCTAGTTAGAGGCTTCAGAAGCGAATTTTGCTGATTGAGGCAGAAGAGAGTCTGATGAAAAGGACAGTGGGTACCTAGAAAATCAATAGACAGTTGACAGAACTGGAGGATAGCAGCCTGGAGCAATGCTCAAAGTCGTGTGACAAAAGGGGTCTAGTGAAGCTTCCACTCTTGGGGCCATTGAACCCTCAGTGGCATTGCTACCACGTCCATGCTATAAACTTGAACTTGCAGCACAGGGAAAGAAAGAAGTCCTCCATTCCTGCTTCCAGCTTCTGGGTCAAAGATCAGCATGGGCATAGGGTTGGTGGGTCCTGGAGATGGTCTGTGCCCTGGCTGCAAAGGTTGCTGGGAATGCCATTTCCTGTCATTGTCAGCATCAACAATGGCAAGTTGACACTGAAGACCATGAAGGCTCATAAAGTGGGGAGCTCTCCAAATACAACAGGGGTTCAGGTAACAGGACAACCAAATAAAATGATCAATACTCACAGCTGCTCTGGGCAGGGTCAGGATGCTGATGGTAATAATGTTCTCTAATGGGTTTTGAGCAGTCACGCTATGTGCTAAGTGGTATAAAAGCAGAATCTCATTTAATCTTCCTGACAGATCGCCTGGCAATTACTAGTATTGTACCCACTTTACAAAAAGGCAAATGCATTATAGACATGTCCTAGGTACACAGCTAGTAGGTGGCCAAGCTGAATTCCAGCTTAGGCAGCCTGTCTTCAGAAACTGTGGTCACACATCATTGAGTGAGGCTGGATGAGGAACTCTAGGCATATTTCTCTAAGTTACAGCACTGTAACCAGCTGTCTCTAAGACTCATCATTCACAGGGACAAATTATGTCACATCAATTGCTCATAGGAACTCCAGTATTTTGCAAACCTCATGTCAAGGTACTTCTGGGATTCTCCAAGAACAGCATATGTGGCTACTGAGTCAGAACATGTTACTGGTGGCCACTGTGTTGTCACCATCTCTTGCCTAACCCGGGCTTGCTATGGGGGCTGCTGGCCATGCCGAGAAACTCTAGCTTGGGTTGCAGGGCTGCTAGTGGGCAGTCTCCTGCAGCCCTTTTTGACAGCATTGGGGGCCCCCCACTCTTCTCCCATCTTTCAGACTGAGCCACCTGCTGCTACATGTCCCCTGAGTCTGCCACAACTTCCCAACAAGCCAGAGACCCTCTGGGGCTGCTGGCCCTCATCCAGGTGAGGTCTTCAGGAACAGGTTTCTGCAGTTTGCTGTGAGGGCACAAGAGGATGAGCTCCTCTTGACTGCAATCTGTGATGGGGCAAGTTTGGCAAGGCTACTTGGGCCCCGAGGAGCCTCAGATTTCAGTAGGAGGCAAGTGTAATCTCTCCTACAAGCCACATCCATTCTGCTTTGAGGTCTGTACAAATGTCTGCACAGGGATGTCAGAATACCCTCAGTCCCAGGGCACAAACCACTTGGTGAGACATCTTCCTTCTGCTCCTTCCCACTGATGACCCTACCTTCCCTTTTTGATATTTGGCTCAAACCATTCTCCCACCTCAACCTCATATTCATTAACTTACTTGGTCGACAACAAATATTCATTGTGGACCAGTTATCTGTAAAATAAAAAGATCTATGTAATAATAGTATCTGTCTTGGTTTGGGTCTCTGGCAAGCAGAAATAAGACAAGGACTTTGGTGCATGTTGTATATTTGGAAAATGACCCCAGGAAACAGAAGTGAGAGAGCAGGGAAAGGAGTGGGGAAGGAGGGAAGCACCAACACTAAGGCACCTTATCAAGGTCAGTACTGCTGCAGTGGGAGCCCAGTTGTTGTGGGACCTCTGAGAAGTGTGCAGAGCCCCCCAGGATTGACCTTGAGAAGAAAAGTGGTAAGAGCACTTACTCATAGCTCCCAGCTCTGCTTGATGGAGAGCTGCCTAGAGTGGGGTCAGGCACCAGGGGTTGCCTGCCCTGCCCTTCAGAGGACTGAGCCGGCTTCTGCAGCTTCAATGAGTCTGTGAGCTCAAGAGGCAAGCTCAGGGCACATGCCTGGGGGCCCTGTCCTAGAAGCAAGCTTCCCATTGCAGCCGGATTGAAATCAAGGGTGAGGTGAGGGGCCATGATGTGGGACACAAAACATAAGCTATCCTTCCCCATGAGGTTGTTATGATTAAGTGAGTTAATTTATGTAAAATGCCTAGAATAATACCTGATCTTGTATGGTTATGTTGTGATGACTGCAACATGCCTGGTGCTTCTCTGGCCTTGTGGGTATGTCCTCATGGGATTTGCCTTCAGTTCACAAAACATGCCTTATTTATGTGTCAGCACTCTGATTATTGCCATTATTAAAGTCCTTCTGTCAGGAGGTTCTTGGGCCCCATGTCAATGGGTTGCTTGGGGATGGGCAGGTGACATGGCCCTGTCCACATGTTAACCTTATTTGTATCTCTGTTCCACTGTGTGCCCTGTGCTCAGATCCAAATAAAGGTTTGAGAGCTAAGGTTTGAGTCTTAGATGTGAAACAATCAAATCCAAGTTGTCCACCTTATGAATTATACTCTGCTGGGAAGAGAAGACCAAAGTCACTCAGCTTTTTAATAATTGATGGATAAGATATTGCAGCATGCTCAAAAACACACCTTCTAGATATGCCACTAAGTGGTTAGAGGAAAGAAATTACTCTTGCCATCCCCTGAGGCCTGACCTTCCCTCACTAATCTGATGACCTAATCCTTTCACATGGGGGAGGACCAGAGCCTCTGTGTCCAGGCAATGAGTGCACCTTGTCACTGGAGCCTTCGAAGGTAAGTCCATCTCAGCCATTGTTTATCTGTCCAGCTGACTTGCCTGCAGTGCTACACCAGTGCCAAATAGGAATGTCTTGTCCTCCTACCCTCTCCTTGTTCCTAGCCTAAGCCTTGACCATGCCGTCGCCATACCTGTCTCTAAGATACGACACTTGATATGGCTCTTTGAGGACTGCCTTGGCCACCTTCTTGCTGGCTGGCTTCTGGGGTTCCAGCAGTGTCTAGCTTCACAGGGGATCCCCTCAACTCAACTGTATGATATATAACATCTGTGGTCCTTGGACTCTAGCTTAGCCCAGGCATTGGGGGTCTGGGGCCTTCTCTAGCTCCACCTGGGTTCTCACAACTGGGTACTGGTGAGGCTTCACATAGGATAAGAACCAGGATTCACTTGCTTTTTGAAATGTTAATGTATTGGTATGAAAACATGCCTCTATTGTTCCTTAATGCCTTAGCCACAATGTCAAGATCCAAAAAGCTCTGAAAACCAAAAGGTAGTTGTAATCTAAATAGCAGCAAAATCTGATCAGACTTATCTCATTTGCTAGAAATATCTGACCTGCACCAAGGGGAGACTATTTATAGTCTTTATTGATCTCACTTGGTGTGAATATGCATACATGCCGCTGCAAAAATATGAATGCCATTGACTAGGAGAGGTCCCAAAGCCCCCTGGGGGCATTGTATAAGATGTGGGATGTGCACCAAATCCAGCTTTCTAAAATACATTCTACATTCTGAAATGCACTTGGCTCCCAGCCTACGGGACAAGGGACTGAGGCCTCTGTCAGGATTGTCCCAGGTAAGGCTATGACCTGGGAGAGGTGATCCGTGCAGGGAACAGGGTTAGCTGCAGCCTGAGTTAAATATCACTTGGTTCTTTAGTATAATTACAGTACCAGGACTTCTTAAGGACAGTCATACTGACATCCCCTCCATCAAAAAGATAAGAAAAACCATGCTTTCTGTAATCTACACCCATTAGTTCAGCATCCCCTTTAATGGTTGAAACCCCCTCAGAATGACCAAGGCCTTTTGCAGATAATATTTTGAGGTCTTCATCTTTCCTTGTGCCCTCTTTTCTTTGCCCCACTTCTGAACTTTGCCCCTCCACTTTTTTTTGTTTGTGAGAGAGCAGCTCTCCTAAATTACGTGACAATAAGTCTCCTTAGGTAGTCAAAGAGAAATTGAAAGCCTGAATTAAAAATTCAGAGCACCTTGCTCTGCTTCTAGTTCTGCTTCTACTGAGAATGTGATTCTGGGGATAAGAAGGAGGAGAAGGAGTCAATGCACAAGAAGCGTCTACTGGGTACTGGGCACTTCCACATGGAATGGGCAGAGAGGATTTTTTGAACACAAAGTTGGGGTCTCTCTTCCAGATCGTTTAGTTCCCTCATGTCTGGGCTACAAGGGGAGACAAGGATGTAGATTTAACTGGAAGTCTTAGCTCATGTTCCTTCAAAAGCAAACCCCAAGATGAGGATTCCAGAAGGTGAGGGGATTCTGGGGAGGTAGGGCCAGAGGGTGAGCCAGAGGGTGCCTGAAGTTTAAACAAATGGGGATATCTGGGAAACAGCATAAAACACACACCTCAGGTTATCTGTCCTCCTCCTCCCCAACTCCAGGTGTGAGGGAGCTGGTGTTTATATACGGTCTCAGAGAATCACGGATTGAGGACTTCTGGGGGCTGGGATGATAATGCCCTAGCACTTCTGGCCTGCTTCCTGGGAACAAAGCTGCTTTCCCAGGTTCTGGATAAAGGCCTCAAGCTCAGAGATATAAACACTTGGGTTTGGAGTTGGTTGTTGCATATCATAATAATAAAGTCCGAGGAATACTGGAAGGGCACTGATCGCCTCTGCTACAATTCTTTTCACTAAAAATTTAAAGGAATTTTTGTATTAATTTATCAGATTTATAAAAAAGGGAAAAGTTACTCCCCCATTTTGATGGGGGAGTCAGCAGAACCTGGAGGAGCAGTAACGATGTTTGGTGAGAGGATCATTTGTGCCCAGTGATTGCTTAAGTAAAGGGTATGTTGTTCTCTCCTGGCCAGTGAGACACAAGGGAAAGCCTGTGTGCAGTGGAGGAGGAGGTGTGCCAGGAAGGTTTATGCTCTCCTAAGAAGGAAACCCAGAGAGAGATGGTAACCCTTCTTCCTGTGGACTTTGCCCTAAGTGCCTAAGATTGCTATGCCATCTTCCTATCATCCAAAAGACAGGCCAGCATCAAAGATGGTTAAATGGTAGAATGGAAGGTTCCTAGGTCTCCAAGGACTGTATCACCTGGCTGTTGATCTGTATGCACCTTCAGATTATATTGCCTCTGGACTTGCTTATTGTCGAAGCCAACTGTGCATTGGAATCCTCTGTTCTTTGTACCCCAAATCACCTAACTGATAAGGTTGGAGTGATGTCCTTGAGACAAGAACACCCACTAAGATAAGAAATAAGGGAAGAGTGCAGAGTGGGCAGTGGGGGGCTAGACACTTTTAATAGGGTGGTGTGAAACACGCCTTGTAGCCCACCTGGAATGTCCCCAAGAATCTGTATTAATTAACTAACTCTCAATGAACTTGTAGCAGGCACTTGCCACATGACAGTACAGGGACAGGTCTTTCTGGGAATAAAGGAGTCATATAAAGCACCGTCCTTGTCTTCAAGCATCATAAAACTTAGTTGGTGGAGAGAAGACTAGAAATAAAACAAAATAAATGGTTTAGAGAAGGACATGATCAGTGCATGCTAGAGTAGGTAAAAGCTCTGTGGAGATGGGGAAAGCTGAGCTGGATCTCAATCAGGGAGGACGAAGGTGAGGACACTAACAGCAACGTGCTCCAGATTACACTGCTGGAAGGTAGCAGGGCTAAGGTCCAAACTCAGGGTGTGACTCCTTTAACACCTGGGCCAGTAACTACTACATCATGCTCCCAAGATGGGCATGTAAGCCTGGAATGCTGATTTACTAATGCATGATGAGAAAGAGAACTGGCCAGCATTATAATCCAAAGTTTGGGAAGCTAAATTACATTCAGAAGGTCCCGGAGGGAGCTTGAAGCCAATCAACACACAGGACACCCCTGACAGTGGGATGGGGTCACATGTCTCCTAGGGCTGGGCCTTGTGCCCCTGGCTAACATAGAAGAATGCCAAGTCTCAGGGCTCCTGTTTCAATCCTGGGCTGTTATACAGTCCTTTATATGACAGGTTCACACTCAACTGGTTAGGCCTATTCAATGGTGGACTAGTAAATGCTTTTTCTCTAGTAAAAACAAAAAAACAACAGAAACAACACAAAACAAAACAAATCCTGATTCATAGTATTTGCCAAGTTCCATGGTATAAATATACCCACCAAGACTGATTTCAAGCGACCAGTGGGAATAGGTGTATGTACTGTGGTGCAAAGAACAGGTGTGGGCAGTCTCTAGTGCTCAGCTGTGATAATGTCCAGATGCCCTAAGGGAATTATGTGGTGTTCCCAGACTTCTCGTAGCACATTTACCAAATTAGTCACAGCCATCGTCTGCGAAAATTTTCAGTTTAATTATTGGGGGAAAGCCTCATTTCCAAGTTCTTGGAGAACATTGTATTTTTAGCCCCATATACTACCAAATAATACAGGCATAAGGTGGCCGTTAAGTGACTGGAAACTTGATGGGCTCAAGAAACCGAAGAGAGATTTCCTTTTTATGTTGCCAAAAGTCAAGTCCTATGGAAAAAAATTGTAAAAAGTATGGTATGGCGTCTGTGGTGGACTAACACCATGGGTAGCAATAACAACATTAGTGCATAAGAAGCTTCTGGAACCCTCAACCTCCACTCCACCTCACTTTACTGTTCTGACCAATATAAAATGACAGGGGGAAAAAAAAAAACACCTCTGTTGCTTAGTAACAGCCCAGGATGCAGGGGGAGACCAGTCAATACAATCCTGAATTAAGGCAACAACAACCCACCACAAAAAAAAAAAAAAAAAACCCATCTTGAGGATTTATAGGAAAACCAAAGCGTACTTATAGTCTCATTTTTGGTGGGGAAGTCCCATTAACTCTGGTATTGGATTATTTAAGGTGAAATATCTGGGATATGGATGTTTTTTTCTGGGAAGAATAATCTGCTCTGAGGCCTTCAAAATCAATAGGCCACTTTGAAGGCTGACTCAAGCCGTTATTGGTAATGTTTTGGTTGTGTTTGCAAATCAATTCAGCAAAAAATAGGACCTTTTAGTAGTTCCCATGGAGTCCCTATCTGTCAATCTTGCAAGGAAGACTTTCCATGCACTGAAAGTGTCAGCACCTCCCAAGGGCTGTGAGAAGCTGTACGGAGCCCCAAAGCTGAAACCAGCATGCAGGATTGAGGGTAGATCTTCTACAGTGGCCAACAGTCCCATTTACTCAGTACTCAAGGGTTTTCTGGGATGCTGGACTTTTAACACTAAAACCAGGATAGTTCTGGGTGAACTGGGGTGTTTGGTCACCCTAGATCCGTGGTTCTCAACTGGGGGTAATTTTGCTCCCAAGATGGAGGTAACTTTGCCCCCCCAAATGAATATTTTTAGTATAAGTATGCCCCAAATATAATAAACAGATTCCTTACTTATCTGAAATTCAAATTTAACCAGGCATCTTTTTAATTTTTTCTTCTAAATCTGGCAACACTACTCCCAGAGGACACCCGGCAATGATTGGAGGCATTTTGGGTTGTCATAACCACAAACTGTGTGTCAGGGGGGCAGTGCTTCTAGGCTTTAGTGGGTAGAGACCAGGGATGTTGCTAAACTTTGTATACGACACGGGGCAGCCTCCCCACTGCCCCCAACAAAGAATTATCTGGCCCAAAATGTGAGCAGTGCAGAGGTGGAGAGAGCTTACCCCGAGATATCACGTAAGCAAGTGGGGTAACCATGTAGCTCCATCTTCCTTGGGGGAACACCAGAGAACAGACATGGACTTCTCTGATTTATACACACACGCGTGCGCGCGCGCACGCACACACACACACACACACACACACGGAAAATGTAATATACATTCCTGACCCTTAATGCTGTCAGTCACCTAGAGTCAAACAGCAATTGGAGCTTAAGAAATGACTAGCAAAAGCCTTTCCCTTTGCAAGGCTTCCCCTTCCACACTCAGGGAGAGCAAGGCAAGGTGAGAACAATAGTGCAGAGAAAAGCTGAATCATTTTGGTCTGCGGGGTGCCTCCATCTCCTCAGACTTTTGTGGTGACATTTCCTTGCACTCCTGAAGCTTGTTCTTGGCTTTGAAAACAGAGCTTCAGAATGTCTTCATTGTTTCACACACACACCGGTACTGGCCGCGCCTGGAGTTTTCCTGAAGGAAACTGTAGCAGCAGGAATTTTGTGTAATGCCATAATAAGGGGGCTTTATCCTTTCAAAAATACATCCTTTCTCCTTGTTGCCAGCTCTCCCACAGCCCTCTGAAAAATGCTGCTCAGAAGTTACTGAGGCGTTTTTATGTTTTTCCTGTCTCTCTATAGTTAGTATCAAGTGACAGAAGACAACTGTTCTGTTGTTCACACTCAAGCACACTAGCTCAATTGAATACGTGAGTGAATCAGTGAATCCAAGTGTCAGTTCTGTACCCATTTCCCTATTACTTAAGAAATTAAATATAAAGGCGCCTGGGTGGCTCAGTTGGTTAAGTGACTGCCTTCGGCTCAGGTCATGATCCTGGAGTCCCAGAATCGAGTCTCGTGTTGGGGTTCTTGCTCAGGGGAGGGTCTGCTTCTCCTTCTAACCCTCCCCCCTCTCATGCTCTCTCTCTCAAATAAGTAAATAAAATCTTTAAAAAAATTAAATGTAAAAAAATGGTATCTGCTTAAAGGATTTGGTGAATTTGACTATTGTAGGTACTCATATACATGGAATTCACGTTTAATGGGGACAAAGTTTCAGCTGGGGAAGATGAAGGAGTTCTGGGCATGGTGAAGACTACACATCAATGAGAATATATTTAATGCCACATTAAAATGGTTAATGCCACAAAAAAATGGTTAAAATGGCATATTTTGTGTTAGGTATATTTAACCACAGTAAAAAAACAAACAAAAAAAACAAAACAAAAAAAACACAAAGGACCGGTGGAATAGTACTCATCCAGGTGTATACTAAGTATTCAATAAATGTTTACTGATTGATTACTTACCTCGGGTTGGTCTGGATCTGTCTGCATATTTTCCCCCAGTACACTTGGCAACTGCCTCATCACCCCGTATTGTTGTCCTCAGAGGGACTGAGTATTGCCTGTGCCCTGGGCTTTCTATTCTTCCCTCCAGCTCTTATTTGAAGATGAGAATATGTTTTTTGTTTGGAAGTTATTCTTCATCTTCCAAAGTCAGATCTGGTTAAGTCTTCATCTCCTCCAAGTATGTATAAGATACTTCGAGCCTCTTGTCTTTCCTCAGAATGTGGGGAAGGCATTTGCCATTCCAGTCTGAATTTGGGAGCACTGATCCATCACAAGACTAGTAAGTCTAGATCAGCTGACAGTTCAGTATGGTAACTGTTCCATAGATGATTCTAAAAGGAACTCATTTTTTATTTTTTATTTTTTTTTAAGATTTTTTATTTTATTTATTTATTTGACAGAGAGAGGTCACAAGCAGGCAGAGAGGCAGGTAGAGAGAGAGGAGGAAGCAGGCTCCCTGCTGAGCAGAGAGCCCGATGTGGGGCTCGATCCCAGGACCCTGAGATCATGACCTGAGCCGAAGGCAGCGGCTTAACCCACTGAGCCACCTAGGCGCCCCGGAACTCATTTTTTAAAGAGATTTATTTATTTACAAGAGAGAGAGAGTGAGAGAGCGCACATGAGTGAGGTAAGGAGCAGAAGCAGAGGAAAAGGGAGAGAGAATTCTCAAGCAGATGCACTGCAGAGTGTGGAGCCCAATGTGGGGCCCAATCCTACAACCCCGAGATCATGACCAGAGCCAAAGTCCAGAGTCTGATGCTTAACTGACTGAGCCACCCAGGTGCCCTGTGAAAAGGAAGTAGTCTTTTATTTCCAAAACATATGCTCTCCATTCCACTGTATCTACCAGGAATTAGGCAGAACTGGGAAGTCTCTTTCCTGTTTTACATGGGAGGAGACATGAGACCTGGGAACATAAAATATCTGTCCCACAGTCATATCCTGACTCAGTGCAGAGCTGGTACTAACTCTTTGACCAGCATTTCCTTCTCTATTTTATGCTTTTCAAGGGAAGAGGGGCTTCTCAGAGACACTGAGCTCAATTCTCTCTTTCATACATGCCTCTAGATCTCTGCAAAGTGTTTGACTATTAAGTAGAGAAGGGGAAAGGCTGGTATCTGACCAGCCTCCACACCCAACACATACACAATCACACACACATACCTGAATACACACACACACATATACACAAACACATATGAACACACATGCACATACACAAATGCACACATATACATAACACGTGTACACACACATGAAAAAACACATACACTACTGAACACATGAACACACACACAAAAGCAACTATGAGACAACTGACAATGGCCCTAAACTGGAATGCAATCTGTTTTTGGTGACTTTCTGGGTTCTCTCAGGAATTGCTGGTAAAGCTGTGTGTGTGTGTGGTAGTGGGCGTGGGGCTATTTCAGAGGGAACGCCATGCCAGCCAACTACACAGGATTTGAAGTAATTTCTGCTCAGCTGCTGGCTGGCATCCCTCCTGTCACTGCTCCACACCTACTTAAGCAGTCTTTTCTAAACCTGAATTTAACTATGTTGCCCTCTCTCAGGAACCTGCATTATCACCTTCAGGATCCAGCTCAAGCCTGAAGGCAACATCAAGACCTGGCCAGGAGCCCACTGCCTGCCAGCAGGCCAAGGTAGCTCTGACCCAGTGCTCCCCTGCTCTCCAGCAACTCGGAGTGACCCACTCCTCCCCTCGCTGGGCCTCTGACCCTTGGATCATTCTTTCTGTACCAGCCTCTTCCTCACCTTCCCCCTGAGAATGAACCTGGAAGTCTTGCCTCCAGGACTGTCCTGACTCCTCCTGTCTTTAACGTTATTGTCCATTCTGGCGGTCTGCTCACTTCCACTTCTCAATGGAGCCAAGCACTGGAGGATGAGGACAGCATGTGAGTCCCTTCTGATTGTCCCAGTTCCTAGCCCAGGGCTGGCCCATTAGGCAGCCTTGCAAGTTTACTGAATAAACAGAAGAATGAATGGATGGCTTGGAGCTCTGAACACATCCTTCTACAGAAACAGTGTTGAAAATGACTCTGTGTTCCCAGCAGGCCACTGACCAGAGCTGATCTCTGGCCCCTGTGAGACTACAACAGTCTGATTCCTCTAACCATCTGGAGAGGCAGCAGCAAGGTTGGGATCTTGCCCTCAGTTCCAGGGACCAACCAACCTGATTGGGTAGAAAGTCATTCCAATGACCTGGCCTGTGATTGGCTTAGGGCAAGAAGGACACCCCATTTTGGGCCAGTGAGACTCAAGGAGGGAGTGACTGGAGGTGCAAAGAAAGTTCTCCGAGGAGGCTGATGGCCAGTAGCCTCTGAGAGCCATCTCGAGAACAGAGAGGATGCAGGTATAAGATGACGCTGGTTACACAGAGAGCAGAGATGAAAGGCAGAGAGAAATCGGGTCCCTGGGGGAAACTACCAGATGGATCCTTCAAATCATCCACTTCTGACTTCTAGGACATGCACTCGCAAGAATTCTGCTTCTGGGAGCTACAATAAGCTGTTTTCTGTCACCCACAGCTGGAAGCAGGGCTGATCTCTGTAAGCTGAAGAAACAGAAGGTTTATGTTATTAAGGTTGTTTTACTTATGCACGCCCCCTCCAAGGCCCGGGAAGGACCTCACAAAGTGCTTGCGGGTGACATGTTTTTGTAAAACTTGCAAAGGCATGGCAGTTTAACCACAGTCCATCAAGCACACCTCTTCCTGCACCCACATCCCCTACACTGCCCCTGGGTGGGGTGCAGCTGAGGCGGCCAAGGCAGTTTGAGGACCCAGCCCAGGGAGAGAGGAGTTGGTCACTCATTTAGTTGGGTGTGGGAGGGCATGGTTCACGGTCACTTTGGGGTTTAGCTTAAGTCATGCTGGATCATACCATTTGGGAACGACTTCTAAGAATTCTTTTACCACCCACTAGCTGACTCACCGGGGGCACTGCATCTCAAAGGTGCAGGGCCTGAGATTGTCACACAGTGTGAACATGGACCAGGGCACACAGCCCAGACCCATGTGGAGGGCAGAGGAGGAAGAAGATTCGAAATGTAGTCTGAGGAAACTCCTTCCACCTGCCAGATACATATGAGTGAAGGACTCCGTTCTCTGCAATGCCTCATCAGAACAGAAGTTCCCTCAGATGTGATGGCATCAGCCTCCCAGGAGGCCACTTTGGTGGTGGTGTGGGTGACAGACTCATTAATGAGTGCCTCCAACTCAGAGCATAAAGATGAGCACTACAGAGGAAAATCGAGGAAGCTTCTGGGTGTCTCAGTCGGTTAAGGATCTGCCTTGGGCTCAGATCATGATCTCGGGGTCCTGGAGGGGAGTCTGCTTCTCTCTTTCCCTCTGCCTCCTCCCTCCCACTTGTGGGTGTGCTCTCTCTCTCTCTCAAATAAATAAATAAATAAATAAATAAATAAATAAATAAAATATTAAAAAAACAAGCCCCACCCCAACAAAAATGAAACACTCTGGAAGGATTTCCAGCTTGGAGAAGATTCCTCAAGTTTGATAATCATCCTAAAAATGTCTGTGACCTTATCAGTAATAGGTTGTAAAGTTACAAGAAAGCTTGATAAACTGTTGATAAACAACAAAAAAAAAAGAAATCTGCTCAACCATGTTAGAGAAAAAAACTTAAAGGTCTTTCTATTGGCTCTGTAGAAAAATATTATAAAATTGTTGTCATGTCATGAAGGAATCTGAAAGAAAGCAGATACATAAATGCAGAAAAAAATATTGTAGACAAGAGTCAGGTGGTTATTTATTAAAAATAAAATGCTATTTTTTTGGATTTTGTGATGTTTGTGTTTTTAGCTTTCAGTATTTATAATTTGTTATTTCTTTTCTCATTTTCAGTATTTGTTGTCATGCCTAATTTTGTATTAGTAATTTTGTGTTGTTTCCTCAAGAAAGGTCCCTGAGTTGTATGAGCCTTAGGCCCCACAGCACATGTGTCTGCTCTGTCTGCTGGCTTCATAACCTGGGCCTAATAGACATGTCCCCTTAAGGGCCGAAGGGTAGAGGTCAGTGGGTCTGCGAACTTGGCTAGGTGAACCATTACATCCTTATTTCTACTAGGAATAATGATGTAATGTAAAATGTAATGTAAAATAAGGATGTAATGTAAAAATAGATCCTTATTTCTACTATTTCTACTTTACCTCTAGGTAAAATTTAGCATTTCTATCAATTATCAACATAGGCAACAAAGTGTAGTATTAGCAGGACTATCACCAAGAAAACTCACGGATTTTTTTATGTCATTAATGTTTTTGAAGTTCCCTTAAGATATCATTACGTTCACTGTTACTTCAAAGAATAGTGACTAGACCTGCTGCTAGACTTTATTTAATGTGTTAATATAGAAGCTATACAGTTGTTGTGTCACACGTTATATCTCATATTTTCATAATGATTTCAACATAATTAGCTTTCTTTATAATCTGTTACTTTATTTAATTCACCTAAAAACATTACTCTGAGAAGGGGTCTATCGGACCCAGTGCCAGTGGGGTCCATAGCACTGGGAAGGTTAAGAATAGCCATGGTCAAGGAAGTCACAAGTCTAGAGAAATAGAGTAGTAGGTGGGATAAGGAAAAGAAGAACAAAGTGTTGCCTAGATGGCTAGCTTTTGGCTCTGAGTTGAATTTTTCAACTTTATGTAGTCATGCATTCATTTATTCAAAGAACATTCAATGAGCATCTACTATGTGGTGAGTTAATCTAATCTAGTACTCCATTTATGAGGCAAGGAGCATTATTAAGTCATTTTACAGAAGGAGCAAGATTAAGGAGGTTAAATTACTTGCTCAGAGTCACATGGTTGCTAAGTGGGAGAATAGGACTTTGGTGAGGTGGGCGTCTGTGGCTGTGGGCCCCTCTGTAAACTTCATCCCAAGCCAACTCTCCTGGTGAGGGATTGAGTGTCCTGACACAGGGAACATAAGGTTTGTCATTTCAACCAGCCTATGGAGAGGGCAGGAGGTCTATCTGGAAGAGGTGATAGTGGCACTGACTTTTGATATTTAAATAAGATTTGCCTGGTGCCTAGAAGGCAACCAGAGAGCTGATGCAGTCTGCCTGGGTGGAGGAAGGGGCTGGGAGAAAGGAGAGGGGCTTTATGGAAGAGAAGTCAGATAGAGGACTCAGGGAGCATCTTGGACTCCTCCTTTAACATCTGAGTTTGGAACTTGTTCTAGCCACATGGTTGGGAAGGAAGGTATCTGAGTTAGGGCCCAGGGTTCTCTCTAGGCCACTTGGGGTGATCATAAGTTGGGACTGAAGTATTTCCCAGCACATGGGGTTTTCAATGTGAAAACTGGAAAAGTTCTGGCAAATCAAGATGAATTGGTCACCCTAAAAAGCAGGAAGGATAGCTTTTCTGGCAAGAGAAACATTGCTCTCCTCTCCTCAAATTCAGGCAGTGAAGGCGATGTCCATCCACAGCTCCTGGGTTTGCAGAGACGAGAGGTAGGCTGAGGTAGTGGCTGTTCAGCTTCTCCCTCGTTTTTCCACTTCACTCTGCTGTTGGATTAGAAGAGAACAAAGCTCCACCCACTCTAGCTGCAACCCTGGGTTTCCTCCAGAATGCTCTGCAGAGTCTGCACCCCAAAACTAATTGCCGGGTGCATGAGTGGGGTCATCGCCCATGGGATGGTAGCCTCTTCAGCCATAAAAACCAAGGTGGCATATGGGGTGTCACTTCGGGCCTTGTGGACTCCGTGGGCCAACCCAGGTACCTACAAACCCCTTTAAGTTCTTTCTCTTTTTGGTTTTTTTTTTCAAGTCAAGATCAGACCAGCCTTCTCAAATGTCACTGGGTTGCTTGTGAAAATGTTGATTCCTTGACCTGTATCTCTAGAGATCTGAGTTTAACATGTGGGGTGTGGTCCAAGGAATAGCACTGGACACAAGTTCAATACAAGACACAAGTCACAAGAATAATAGCACAAGAGCCCTCAGACCCTGGAAAAGAGAATTTAAAATGAACCCAGAAATTCTATCTTTTGGAATTTATCCTAAAGGCAAGTATACAAAAATGAATTTAAGAGAATTATTATTTCAATGTGGTTAAAACGGAAAAACTTGGGGGGAAAACTAGACATTGATTAATAAAATTTGATATTTCTGTACAATGAAATGCTAAGCAGTCATGAAAAACAATATTGTAGACTTTTATTGCACTGGAAAGGTATCTAACATTTTTTTAAAAGACTTTTTATTTTGAAATAAGTTTAGATTCACAGGAGAGCTGCAAATATAGTACAGAGAGTTCTAGTGTACCTTTCACACAAGCTTCCCTGGATATTAGCATCCTATATTACCATGGCACATTTATCAAGCCAAGAAATCAATCAGCATCCATACAACCTTATTTATTAAACTATGCACTTCATTCAAACTTACCACTTTTCTGCTAAGGCTCTTTTTTTGTTCAAGATCTAATCTAGACCACTATGTTGCATTTAGCCTTCATGTATCCTTAGTTTTCTCCAATCTGTGACAGTTTCTCAGTCTTGTTTTTTAAGGCCTTGACACTTTGGAAGAGGACCCTTAGAGAGGTCTAACCCCATGACAAGTGGGAGTTGGGGGATAGCTTCCCAGCCTCCTGTCCTTGAGGGACTGTTGATAGCATGCCTTATGTGGTCTCCCAGAATTCCCTGGGAGGGTTGGGCTTTTGGTTGCCCACAGTGATAATCTGTGGCCACTCTGCATTGGCTGCCTTTCCTACCTTCCTACTGGTATCTCCTGGGACTACTGCCCAGATAAACTCCACGAACTCCAGTCCTATTCTCAGAATCTGTTGCGGCAAGGAGGAGGGGGTTCCTTCCAGCTAAGGCAATACCATCTTTTCTGGAGCTCAGGTTCAATTCTGTGCCCTGTGTTCATGTCATCCACAGGAGGGTGCTGTCATAATCTGAGTCTTGTGCACCTAGTCAGAGGGTTTATGACCAAACTAACCTGGGATTTTAACTTGGGGAAGATTTTGAAGAGATGGGCAAGGTGTCTTCAAATGCCCAGAAGGTGCCTTATTTAAAGGTGAATATGTTCTCTCCACTCCAGAATGGGGCGATGATGGGAACTCCATAAGTAACAATGAGTGACTCTATCACGCTCTTAACTTCCTTAGATTGGGTTTTATTTAACTTGCCATGCTCAGTAACCAACATAGTGACTGTCACTAAGCAGAAGGCTTATGGGAGACATTTGTGGTTGCCTCCCCAGGATCCATTCCCCTGCCTCTCCTGCCAAAAGCATCCTCACTCTCCTTTAGAGAATTTATTCTTCCTCCATTTCAGGTTTTTTGGCTTGGGTCAGATGGACAATACCCCTTTCCAACCACAACTCCATATCTCATCCCTTTGGCTGTAGTGATTGGTCCAAAAGAAGGGTACCTGTCTCAATTTTAAAAAAATTTTATTCAAGTATAACCGACATATAACATTATATTAGTTTCAGGTATATAACATAGTGATTCAGTATTTGTGTACATTGTGAAATGATCATCACAATAAATCTAGTTAACATCCATACGTGACTCAATTGAGCCAATAAGAGTGAGTCTTAGGATTTTGAGAAAGCTAATGAAAGAGTTGCTCCTGGTTCTTCTGGAGGATAAGATAGGAGGCCTGGAACCACAGCAACCATTTTACTTATAAAAAGGATAACCCAGTTAAAACCACATTGAGATACCACCTTATATCAGTTAGAATGGCCAAAATTAGCAAGACAGGAAACAACATGTGTTGGAGAGGATGTGGAGAAAGGGGAACCCTCTTACACTGTTGGTGGGAATGCAAGTTGGTGCAGCCAATTTGGAGAACAGTGTGGAGATTCCTCAAGAAATTAAAAATAGAGCTTCCCTATGACCCTGCAATTGCACTACTGGGTATTTACCCCAAAGATACAGATGTAGTGAAAAGAAGGGCCATCTGTACCCCAATGTTTATAGCAGCAATGGCCATGGTCGCCAAACTGTGGAAAGAACCAAGATGCCCTTCAACGGATGAACGGATAAGGAAGATGTGGTCCATATACACTATGGAGTATTATGCCTCCATCAGAAAGGATGAATACCCAACTTTTGTAGCAACATGGACGGGACTGGAAGAGATTTATGCTGAGTGAAATAAGTTAAACAGAGAGAGTCAATTGTCATATGGTTTCACTTATTTGTGGAGCATAACAAATAACATGGAGGACATGGGGAGATGGAGAGGAGAAGGGAGTTGAGGGAAATTGGAAGGGGAGGTGAACCATGGGAGACTATGGACTCTGAAAAACAATCTGAGGGTTTTGGGGGGGTGGGAGGTTGGGGGGGTATTTTGGGGGGCACGTGTTGCATGGAGAACTGGGTGTGGTGCATAAACAATGAGTTCTGTTACGTTGAAAGAAATTAAAAAATTAAAAAAAAAAAAAAAGGATATCCCAGGAGCTACCAGGATTGCTTGAGGATACGTGGGGCAAAAATACAGCAGACAAATTTTAATGGGAGCACCACCAGGTCCTTTATGGCATTTTTAAACTCTCGGATAAGTCTCACTTTAAAGTGTGTTTTTTTTTTTTAATGCCTTTTGGGGGGTAGGTCAATTTGATTGGGGTTTCTGTCACTTGTAAAATCATGTCATACAAAATGAAATCTATGAATCTGCTAAAATGAATCTGTACTAACAGTTTGCTGATGGATGAGTGGTATAAAAATGAAGAATATTTCAGGAAGGTTGAAAGAGGGCTTATTAAAACTCAGAGCTCTGAAATGTAGAACGGAATGCCCCCCTGAGGTAATATGCTTCGTATTTCCAAAAGTATATGGATAGGCTGCATCACCATTCTGTCAGGGGTACTGAAACAGGAATCCCCGTGGGAGGAGATGGGTCTATATGAATGCAGAAATAGAACCTGTTCCACTGTTAACATTCTGTCTGTGTGTAAAAGCAGCAAGACCCCACAGCAGATGGAAAGCTGAGAAGTGTTTCCTAAAGAGGCTCCACAACTTGAGGGTGATAATGTAATATAAAACTATGACTGAAGAGCTGATTTGGAGTCTTAGCTGGTCCCAGTTACTCCACACTCTTGGAACGTTCCAGACTGGAGAAGGTAGGGGAGGAATTCTGAGTGTCAGTGAAGAGAATGTCAAATGGCATCAAAATTGGGTGACAAGGGGGCCCATAGATTCCATGGCTGAGTAAGACTAGGTGGAGGAAGCTGGTTACTAGCAGCAAGACCCATGTAAAGGTGTGGGCAGCTCATGGCCTCAGTCAACTCTTCACTTGCTGACAGGTGTGCAGTAGGCCCTAGGGGATGCCTATTCTTACCTCTGCATACACATCAGGAGGAGAGTTTGCTCAAGAGAGTGGATTACAAAATAAAGGGTGTATGAAAGAGTAAGCATCTACCAACATTTGTTACTGATTGATTTTCTTCCCTTTCTTTTCAACTGGTTTCAAAACTTATAAATAATTGATAGTGGAATTAGTTGGTTCTTTTTTTTTTTTTTTTTTTCTTATTCCATGGGGTTTTATCTTGTTGCAATCTGGTATGTGCACGTATATGAAGCTAAGCCCATAGGCAAGGGCTTAGAGACACAGGGGTCTGCCAGATCCTCTCTTCTACAAATCCTTGCTCTGCTGCTGGCTCCTGGTGTGATTGTGGGCAACAAACTTACCTCTATCAGTACTTCTTTTCTCATCCATAAAACTGTACCCACCTCACAGAACCATTTCATCAAAAGATGAAAGTTAGACAGTCTTGGCATACCCTAAGTGTTCAAATAGTGAGAGACATAAAATATTGATCTTGACAGGCCTCTCTGATACATCAAAGGATGACACAATTCATCCAAAGCCTCATTCCATGGATTATAGAAGGCCCAAGTCTTTCTCAAATTCCCTGGGGTCTTCTGACTTTTCCAAGTGTCAGTCAAGGAGAGGCCAAAAAGACAGGTGGATTGAGGGTAAACAAACAAGTGTGGTGACAGGGGGTGATAAGAGGAAAAGGTGTGGACTGTGGCAAAGGAGAGAGGGTAGGCCCTGCCTATGACAGCAGCTGCTCTCAGCTTCTAGTGGTTGCCAGGCAGTGGGGGTTGAGTGATGTTTGTATGACTAAAAAGAAAAGGCAGAAAGTCAGATGATTTTTTTCCCCTAAGTTCTTTTGATTTTTAAAAGCCTTCCAGTAATTAAAAAATATTAAAAACTGTATAGAACAAACAAAATAGAAGCCAGGGTTGAATTTGACATGCCATCAGTTTGCTACATTTGCTTTGAAGTCTAGAGGTCAGTCTGTGAACTCCAAATGTTAAGGCTACATGGCCTCTGGCCGTGATGATCCCTGTCCCCATGAATCTCCATCCAACCTCTTGAATACTGCAAGGCAGGGACAAATACTTTCGCTTGTCAACAGCTGAAGACATGATGTGAAAACTGTCAAGGGCAAGAGAAACAAGAGCAAGCAGGGAGATCAAAGTTTCTGAAACCCTCCCCCTCCTTGCAGACATTCTGTCTTGTTGGAGGCTGAAAGTCAGCCTGTTTCAACTCAGTTCACGTCAGTTAAATTTCCCCAATATTACCACATGACAAACACTAAGCTAAGCCTCGGGATTTTTTTGTCCTGCCTACTATGTGCTTGGGACAGAGTTAGATGTTTTAACCATTTTGGCTCCCAATGACTTTGTGTGGTAGAAAGCAGCCTTTCCATTTTACCTGGGGAGAAAATAAAGTCTCAAAAGTAGTGGGCGACTTGCCAGCCAGTGACAAAGCTGGGTTTCACACCCCAATCTGTAGGGCTCCAGACTCCTGGTTGACTTCATCCCACCTCTGGTTTTTTGGACACAAAAAGTCAAGTGTAAAAATTGCAGCAAAAGCAATAAGCAATCACTTCACCAGTGGAGGTGAGCCAGTGATGTGGTGGGAAGAGGGGGAAGGAAGGTGTCTACCCCAGCCATCTTTTGTTTCAGTGTGGGTCACCTTGGGAGCTTGTCAGACTGGGTTCTGGGTCAGCAGCTCTGGAGCGGGACTTCAGGGTTTGTGTTCCAAGGAAGTACCCAGGAGATGCCCATGCTCCTGCTCCATCTGCTAATCTTTGGAAAGCAAGGCTCTATCCTATGATCTCAACCTTTTGAGAAGAGACACCTGTTAGGAATTGTGGAAAGGCAAGGATGTAGCTGGTCCGTGTGAATCCACCACTATTCCTGGCAAAGCAACCCTGCCCTCTGACCTTGTTCTCTGAGGTCAGGAGAGTGGGACACGTACACCCATGGCACTGATATGAGCCTGTGAGTATGGGGCACCCATTAAAGTCTTGCTATGATGCAGCTCAGGATGGCACCAGAGTCAGGATGAGGCAGGTGTGCCTCTGAGTCAACAGAGAAAGGTGGTTTATTGATGGAAGTACTAAAAATAACTAAGGCAGCTGTGGTGGATGCTGGTGGTGCCCACCTGAATCTCCTTCACCAAGAGGTGCCCATCCCGGCTGCTATACATACTGTTTCCAAGGTGCTCAGAGCTGCCTCAGCAGAATGGGAGCTGACTCTCTCAGAGAAGGCTACCCTATCATGCTTCCCTTCCCTCTGTACTTATGGACAGCCTGTAGAACAACAACTGACTGATGAAAGTACAAAAGGCCCATTGCCCTTGGCCTCTAGGAGGGGCCAGGCTGTGGGCAATTAATGCTCTAGAACTCCTTGTGGATAAAACTAAAACTTGGTCCACTTCCTGGCTTAGTAGAATCCCCTAGCCCATCCTGTTTCCCTTGTTTCTTCTTCTTCCTGAAGGCATTCCTCTAATAAGCCACATACCCAAATCCCTGTCTCAGGCTCTGCTTTTTCCTCTGGGGAACCTCTTCTAAGGGCAGAAGCTCATGCAGGTGGATCCTGGATCCTCACAAAAGACAACATGAGATGAATGTCCTTATCCCTATTTGACAAATGACAAACTGAGGCTCAGAGAGAAGTCACTGGCTGAATACCCACAGCTGGTAACAGTAGGGCTGGGACTGGCATTTAGTGTGTGCTTATGTGATTTGCCCTTGGGCCCACTGCCACTGCCTCTTTACAGTCAGCCTTTGACCTCTCATCTGGTGCCTCCCAGTGAGACCTCGGTATGAACAGGACATGGCAAGAGCCTTTGGAGCTGGTCTTCTCTGTGGCCCTGCCCTTGGGCCATCCATACAGGTAAAGCTTACAGGTAAAGCTGTATGGACTCCTTGAAGGCTCAAGGGAGCAGGGACAGAGGGAAACTCTGCCTGCCTCCAAACTGACTCCTGCACTCAAAGCTGATTCCCTTTAAAAATGTGGGTTTTGTATTTTGTTTTTTGTTTGTTTGTTTTACCTTTGCCCAGTTTCTCTTATCCAAATTACATTTCCTTCTTTCCAATTCTTCCCTGGGCACATCGTTGCTGGAGAGAACCATGCCTAGATTTTGCTGCATGCTCTGAATGGAACCGGAACAGTTGGGTGAAATGAGAGAAAGAGCGGGTCCACATTCACCCCCTTCTGATGGGTAGGTGCTCATGGTTGCCAAGAACTTCGAGGCTACTGTCCAATTTGGTTCTCAGGTACCATTATACACATTTTAGAGATGGGACGCAGGATTCCTTAGGGTCTACCAAGCCCAGGATTCCTGATTTCAGACAGGGGAGGTGGATGTAAGCTGCATGAGGGGCCACTCAGCACAGTCCACAGTGGCAGAAACACAGCCCCAGACCCCAGTCAAAGGGGATAAAGACCTCAGGCCAGAGACAGCAGGGGACGGGGAGAGGTGAGGAATGTGGGAAGCCTGGGCTCCAGTGGCAGGCTTCCAAGAGCAGGATCTTGGCAAGCTTCCCAGGCTAGATTTCACCCGTGAAGGTCCAGGCCAGGAACCTCACTCTTCAGCCAGAGGAGCTGTCTGAGCTAGAAGCTTCTCCAGTGGAACCCTCCAGACTCAGAGCCCTGGCCTTGTCACCATCTTGTTTCCAGTTGCTTGAGCTCGTTTACTCTGTGACATCCTGACCTAGGTGGTGGCCTTTCCCGGATGTCAAACAGCGACATGAATAGTTACTATAAGGCTTGCCTGCTAGTTTTATATCTTATCAGTGAGAAAATGTCAGGAGATTTCAAGGCCGAGACAGGCAGACATTTGGGGTGAGAGGAAGCATTGGGGACTTTCGGGATTAAGTTCCTGGATCTCGTCATGGCAGTATGTGTGCGTGGTCGCCCTGGGCCCCTACAGTCCTGTATTTCTAGCCTTCTCAGCCACCCTACAAACTTGGTCTTTGGCAATCTCTGCACCATTCTCTGTGGACATTGGAGGAAGGGGGTTTACAGCTTCCCAGTCAGGGCCTGTGTTAAGGACAAAATCTGGTCAGCTCCATAACTCTGGGTTTGAAAAGACACAAGTCACAGTGGAAATCCTGGGTGAGGATCGTTCTGTGGGAACATTAAGCATGCGATACTTCTTCCGACCCCCCGGAGTTATTAGAACTGTGCCCTCCTGCCCTAATGAGAACCCCAAGGGTGTAGACATCTCCCCTGGCCTTGTTGGAACTGACTTTGAAGGCAGAAGAGGTTAAACATGTATTTTAAGCTTCAGGCAATTAGCGCAACCTTGCAGAACCCCTGACACCGAGAGGATTTATATTGGATTTCTTCTGATATTAACATGATCAAATGCAGTTGGGCACCGGGGCACCTGATTCTCCAGGAAAGAATCTTCTGGTTTGGGACTCAGAGAAGACAATGTGGTGCTTGGGGCCCAGACCTTGCCAGGAACATATCATCAGGAAATGAAAGAGCCCAAGAATTAGAGCCTGTGCTTCTATTTTAAAAACATGCCCCAAAGGCAGGCTCTAAATGGAGAGCAGACACACACAGAACTTTATTCACAGGAGACTCTGAAGGAGAGGGCAGACCCCAGCAGTCCTGGACAGGGCAGAGAGAGGTTGGAGGGCCTGGTGGTCATTAAAAGCAGTGGATCTCCCGGGGTCATCCAGGGCCAGCCACATTAGCATCTCTGGGAACTTGCTAGACAGGCACCGGTCTGGCCTCCACCCCATCACCCCATCAGAGACTCTGGGGGTGGAGGCCAGTATACCTGTTTCCTAGGTTCCGTGGCAGACTTCAGCAATGCCTACTTGCGTCTGAGAACCACTATTCTACATTTAACAAGGGGACCGATCCAGCCTACAGATGCATTTTTATTGACTGGGGTAGCGTTTGAAATTGTTTGAACTGGTTTCCAGTGTTTCAAATGGGTATTTTTATACAAAAATCCACATTTCTGGCTTTTCTTGGTGGGGGAGGGCGTGGGGGGGATCAGAAGATCTAGACACCGGGGATTCGAGTACCTGCTTGGCAATAATTATCCGGAGCTGAGAAGAGGCTAGTGCTCTTAGAAAGGGCACCAGCCCTCCTGGGAGCAGCAGCCCCTCATTACCCATCTCTCTTCACTCAGTTCCATCTAGAGGTATTTGAGCTGTTGGCCCGTGCCGTATATAATGCCTAGTGTCATCTCAGGCTGAAATTCATTCCACATGCATTTGCTGGCCACTTACTGGATAGGATGGGCTTTCTGCTCTCCTTATAATCTTTTCTCCCTCACCCTTCCCATTGCCTCCCACCCCCAGCACAGACACACCCATCCTCCGCTACCTGCACTGTTTTGTTAAGATGGGGGTGGGGGTGGGGAGAGACTTAGTTAGCATAATACCCAGAATGCAACCATACGATACGAGTCAGTTAATACCAGCGAAAGAAAAAAGGTTTCTTTGTTTCGCCTACACTGTTCTCTGACCTCACTGTTGAGAAAATAAACTTATTATCATGCTCAGAAAAGAAGGGACACTGCCCTTCTGTTAGGCTTGAGAGGGTTTTATCTATAGTTTGGGGGTCATCAGAAGCAGACAAGGTCATTCAGCAGCTGGGATGGCTGGGGACAGGTGACTGTCTTCTCTGTGTCCAGCACTGGGCCAGACTCTGAGATACCCATGAGGCCCTGAGCTGGGGTGTGGATGGTCACTTCTGAATGGTGTCAACCCCACTTGCTTCCCGGCGTGGCTTCCTCCCTCTGCACTGTGCTGAACTTCCTCTTTGGCCCAGGCCTTGCCTCCCTCCTATTCTAACCCTGAACTAATTTTTGTATGAGTGGTGGACTTTATCAAAGTCTGGTGACAGCAGATTTTTTTTTTTAATTACAAATGACTTAAAATAATACAGAATATTCTTGATCATAACAACCCTATATTCACCAGACCAGCCCTGCAATCTTCACCTCCCATCGCTGCTTCTCATCTCTACATTTCTACCTGTTCACCTAATTCTCTCCCAGCAGCAGTTTCTGGGTTGGTTGTTTGTGTTTCTTTTCTTTTTCTTTTTCTTTTTTTTTTTTTTTTTTTTTGTGTAGAGCATGTTTCACCGTCTCCTTTTAGACTGCTCTCCAGGTGCCTCTCCCTCACCCAAAGTGCCCATCACAATAGTTGCCCGAAGAAATTCAGCAGAGGGAGGGCTGGTGCCTGCCAAAAGAGCAACACCCCTGCCAAGACTATTTTGCACTTGAATCCTCCCAGACTCGCAGAAGTCAAGCAACCTGGCCAGACACAGCACCTTCTGGTCCACCTGTTCTTACCCCCCCCCAGGAAGCTGGAGACTCAGAAGGCTGGGCCCCACATGGCATGGGTGAGGGTGGGGGAAACCTGCCCTGCTGTTCCCTCTTCAGAACATGAGGCTCCTTTCCTTCGAGGGCTCCCTCTTTAAAGCAAGGTCATGGAGGGAAGGCTCTGACGTGGCTGGCATCCCATTAATTTGCTCTTTGGGGAGAATGGCTGGGGGTGTTGGGCAGGGCCATAGTGCTGGCTGTCAGCTGGGTCCATCTCTGAAGCCGTAGTCAGCCCAGCACATTTTTCTCAGTTTAACACACCACAGGGTACATTGTACCTCATAGCTCAGAATCAATAAAGTCAAGGCAATTTCCTTAACATGCCATCAATAAGAGATTATGGAAGGGGGAGGGTTTTCCTTAGAAGCTAATGCCTTACTAAAGTTCAAATGAGGCAATATATAGTAAATAAATTCCAGCTCTATTTTCACTCCTTGCAATTTTAGCGGAGACTAAATGAAATGGAACTGTGTTGATCCTAACCCGTTCAATATATCTTCACTTCCTAAGAACCAAGGTCATTTTTACCTTCATGGGAAGGGAGGCAAAATATAAAATACTCACCCATACCGAACAGAAATGCATTTGCTGGTTTTTGAAAGCCAGGTAGATGAATGATATATTATGTAATTCATTTCATGGCATAGCCGAATGTGTTTTATAGATAGTGTTTAACCTTGCCAATTCCGCTCTGAGATAATCCCCCTTCTGAGGATAAAAATCATATATTTAACATAAAAGGAAAGGTTGGGTGAGGAAAGGAGCGTAATGTGTTGTGTTCAACAGATAACCAGAAGTTGCTTACACAGAAAGATGATCTGAGCAAGTTCATTACTGTTTTGCCTTATTAGCTAATCATCATGTTGTTACTAATCAGAAGTGAGGTGATAACCACTTGAGTGGCATTGAATGATGCCAGTGTTGTGTCGCAAGGTGGAATGTGGGCACAGACCCTAGGCTAATCCTCCTTCCTGTCGCGTATGTGTTCTCTAACCTTGGTTTATTCCGTTAATGTCTTTGAGCCTCAGTCTCCTTGTGTGTGAATGGGCACAGCAGTAACCACTGTAGCATTTAATGGTTATCCATTTCCAATTTCCCTTCCTCCTCCTTTCCAAAAGAACCCTGATTTTGTTCAGGTTTCCTAACCCTGAATTCCATAGAGGAATCTCCATTTATCCCAAGCAGTACCTCGCTGGCGAACGTTATTGGTCCAGGGAAGGGCGCATGTCCTTGTTGGTCCAATCAGATTGGAGGAGACGTATTTTAACTTTCTTTTGGTGTGTATGAACAAGAAGCATATTTTCCCCAAAGGCCACTGGCTGGTATCTTGCAGCCACATGAGGACTAGACTGATGTGAAGGCTGTAGTGACAATTACAAAGTATTGAGACAGAAGGAACCGGGCTTGAGCTGTGGCTGGAAACACCCTTCTTCTGGTCTCCAAGTAGAAATAAATGTATTATTTATTTTTTAATTATTATCTAGAAGATAAATAAATAAATAAATACAATTTTATTTATTTTTAATGTCATTTTGAGCCCAGGTTTTCTGTTACGGGTAGTCCAATGCTTTCTAACTGATAAACGTTTCAGGGTACTATTGTAAGGACTAAGGGGGAAGGAGTCTCTACAAAGCGATATCCAGTGAACATTTCTGAGATGGTGGATGTGCTGTATCTATCCCCTCCAATATAGTAGCCACCAAACACATGGCTGTTCAGCGTTTGAAATGTGACCAGAGACACTGAAGAAATAAATTTTAAATTTTCATTAACTTTAATTAATGAAAATTAGGCACTTAAATAGTTACATGTGGCTAGTGGCTATTGTGTTGTACAGAACAGATCTACAAAATAATCTGGCACAACATCTAGAGCCTAGTAGGGGTCCATAGATGTTGGTCACTGAAGGAGGACACAGGAAGATAAGTCAACACCAGAGCTTCTTTCGCTCAGTATTATGTCTGTGAGTTGCACCCACATGGTTACATGTAACAGAGTGTATTCTTTTCCATTCCTGTACGGTATTCCATCATACCAGATGTACCAGAATTTTTTATCCATTCTAGTGTTGCAGGATATTTGAACATTTTCCAACCTGTGGCTATTATGGATAAATTCACTATAAATATCCTTGTACATGTGTTTTGGTAGACATATACACTTTTTTTAGTGGGGTTTATACCCAAAAGTGGAATTGCTGGGTGGAAGGCCATGTAGGTTTAGTTTTAGTAGGGACTGTCAACATTTCTCAAAGTGATTATACTAATTTATACCCCCACTAGCAATGTGTTAAAGTTTCAGTTTACCCACATCCTCACCAAAATTTGGCAATATCAGTTCTTTTAATTTTAATCAGTCTTGTGTGTTTGGTGATTCTGGTGGAAGTGTATTGCCAGATTTTGAAGCTCCAAGTCAGAGGTTGGCATATAGGGCCGGCAGGCTAAATCCAGTCCACTACCTGTTTTTGTAAATAAAGTTTTATTGAAACACAACCATGCTCATTCATTTCTGTATGTCTATCGCTACTTTTGCACCAACATAGCCAAATTGATATGCAACAGAGAACACATGGCCCACAAAGCCTAGTTAGCCAGTTGGCTAGTTACAGAATAGCTGACCAGTTACAGAAGAAATTTGCTGACCCCTGTTTAAAGCAAGTGGGTCATTTAGATAATCATCATAAACCTCTTGTTGCTGTCCTCTTTGCTTTATTTGCCAATGAGGACAGGTGCCCGCCTGGTATGGTGTTTTGTGGTGTCTTGGGGCTGGGATGGTTACAAAAAACTGGCATGTTGATCCCTGTAACTCCCGGGTTAGCCAGATATTGGATAGGGCAGGTGGAATTCCTGGGCAGGTCTTCTGTGATTTTGAACAGCCTCCATGGTTTGTCTCAATGTGTTGTATAATAATTGCCTGATGTGTGCTGTGACTTGTGAAAGGTTGGGACACCTTCAGACGGTAGTCCATACCAGTTGTCTTTGTTATCTTGAGCCTGTTCCCTAACACCCTCCCATTTGGCTTCTACCTATCTCTGCTCAGGGAAATCACAAATCCAGATTTTTTTTTTCTCCCCTCAAGTCCTCATTTTTCTTAATCTGTCTGTAGCGTTGGACAAACTTTGCTGCCCTTAGTCAAAAGACTTGCTGTCCTTGCCTATATAGTAATTATAATGCTGATTAGCATTCACTGAATTCCTCCTCTAGGATGTAAGTTTTACATAGAGCATCTTAACTGTTTCTCACAACTGACAGACATGGTGAATACTGTCACCCCAGATTTACATGTGAGGAAACAGTTTCAGCAAGTCTCAGTTCCCAGCTAGGAAGTGGAAGAACAGGGATTTGAACCTTGGTGTAGGGGACCTGATTTCCAGTACTTCCCAGGTCAGTGCTACCTCTGACTGCATGATGCTGTTGTTCTTCCTCAAACGTTGAGGATCTCTCTTTTGTTGTGGCTTTTGCTCCTTCTACTGCCCCTTTACTGTTGTTTTCCTCAAGGTTCAGGCCTTAATCTCTTCTTCTTCATTACATACTCTTTTCTCTCACAGTCTGGCTCATGCTTTCAATGTTAACATTGATCCTGAATGTGAATTAATATCGATTTTTCCAAGAGTGCTCAGGGGACTTTACATAGGGTATCTCATTAAATCCTCAACATAACCCTGAAAGGTCAATGCTGCACCCACTTTGAAGTTGAGAGGAGTCCACTGACCTGGCCGAGGCCACTCAGTTGGAGGATGATGAGTAGGCAGCTCAACCCAGCTCTGTGATGATACTAAAGCTCATGAGTGTCTAGGGCACTCCCCACCAAATGGATGCCAGTTTGGGATGTCCAACCACCTAGAGGCTGTGTCTGCTTGTGTATTTCATTAAGACCTTGAAGGCTGTATGTCTATAAACCAAACTCACTTTTCCTTCATCCTCCTGTACACCTTCTCTGTCTTAGAGATTCCATATATGTTGACATCTACAAGTGACCTTGGATTCCAGATTCCCCATTCTCTACCTACATGCTGCCAGCCAGCCCCGGGCCTAGGCAGTGCTCTCTGTCCCCTGACACCATGCCCAGCCATCTAGATCACAAACTCTTTCTCTGGGTCCCCATCCCTCCCTGTCTTCACTGTTCTTCCTGTAACCTAGTGCAATGCCCTCATGTAATGTCATCTACCTGCTTTCATCTGTCTGCCCTGGGATTCTACATATCCCACCAGGGCAGTGTTATCTTTCATAATAGTCCTCAAATTTGCCTGAGCCTCAGAATCAACTGTAGTCTTTTTATCTACCCCCACCCCCCAAAGTGGATTCCCAACCAGAGCATCGGATTCAGTGAATCTGAAGTAAGGTTGAAAGCTTGCATTTTTAACAAGAAACTCTGGAAGGTCCTCTGTGTTAGTCTGGGGAGTGCTGGTCTGCTGCAGCCCTTCCTCCACAAATGGGAGCTGCAAGCCAGAGGGAAAGGGCTGGCAGGACAACTGGCTAGAGAGCTGTGGGCTTCTGGCACTCGACCCTTGTCTCTTACTTCTCTTGCACCCTCCTCTGGGCCTCCTTCAATGTTTCCTTTGCATATATGAAGCCCTCAGTGATTGTAGAATGAGTGAGTGGATGAATGAATGAATGCGTGAGTTTTAAAGGCCTCCGTCCTAACATCTCAGTTATTCTCTGGTTGTAAAGTGAAGAGATGCCTGGTGAAGTTGCATGAATCCTGCCTTCCAGTAAGATTTCATAGGTACCAAGTGGTGAGGCAGAGGGACAGTCTACAAAATATCTGAGCAGCACTCTTCAAAACTGTCAAGGTCATCAAAACCAGGGAAAGTCTGAGAAACTGTCATAGCCAGGGGGAACCTAAAGAGACAAGGCAACTCAGAATAATGTGGTATCCCAGGTAGGATCCTGGGACAGAAAAAAATACATTAAATAAATCTAAACCTAGTTAAAAAAAAAATAAAAAGGATAGAGTAGGAATCTAGCCTCCTGTCAGCACCCAGGGAGGGACACCAGCATTTGGTACAACCTCGTTGTCAATGTCTCATTCATAAAGTTCATGATGGATGTGTTTATAAGGATTGACACTAGCCTGGTGAGGGCCCTGTTCCCTCCCCTTGCTCATTTTCTAGGATGGGTGCCCATGAAGATCTGGCTGGTCTGACCGTCTAGATGATGTAGGCTCATCACTGAGAGCTAGAAACTTGGCACTGAGGGTTGGTAGGAAGGAAAGCATGATAATTTCAACAGAACCAGGCACCAAACCCAGCCCTGACAGCCATTGGCTATGTGACCTCAGGTGTGTTACCTTTTCCTTAGAAGTGGAGTGGTGGTGATGGTACCCTCCAGGGAGCATCTGGTGAGTAGAGAGCCAGGGGCATTATAGACACTCAACACGTGGAAGATGATACTTTACTTAAGACACTCTTTGGTCAGGCATTGGGAGTTTCAGGCTTGTTAAAGATGACAATCCTGGGACCTCTCAAACATTTGCCGAGCTCATTTCCCAAGTTGGGCTCCATTATATCCCCGCAGTGCCAAAGGGGCATCTCCTCCCAGAAGCCCCCCAACCTACCACATTTAGCTGGGCACCCCAGCCATAATGGAGATGCCTGGTTCTCTTTAAATGGAACATTCATCTGCCCTGGTCCCTGATGTTATTTTTATTGGTGTCTAAAAATAAAAATAATCGTAATTTCCTAAATGGTATTAGCCTGACCCAGCCAGCGTGCTCCCTTTTCCTCCAGGCATGCTGTGAAAGCCATTGACACCGTGTCCAGATTGCAGACCTCTGACCTGTCACCAGCCTGTCAGTGTCAGTGAGGCTGGGGAGAGAACAGGGACCAGCAGTCCAAGGAGGAAGCTACCAGCCTATGCTCAGGGTGCAGTCTCCAGGCTGGAACTCTTCCCCTCCCAGTTGCCCCTTTAGCTCTGGTTAAGGGTCTTGGGGAAAGAAGGAGAAAAAGTGGAGAGGAGAGCCAGAAAGGCAGAGTGTGAAAGAGAAAAAGAGAAAGAAGACTCTGACAGCTTACAGGTGAAAGAGGTAGTTTTGGCAGATAAGTAACAAACTGGTTTCCTCCTGCATGAACCATCTATACAGCTGAATAGATTTAGCATCACTTGGTATCATTCTCTGATGTGCTCCATGCCACATGAGGTGGTGTGGGGGGAGATTTACAAGTGCAATTCTCGGAGAAGCTGTGCTGGGGAGTTATGGCATCTCTGTACAGTGCAGCCAGGGAGGCCAGGAAAGTCTCATGCAATTTAAAACACTCCATAGATCTTTCTGGACACCTTTCTGATGTATCACCAGGCCATTAGCTATTCCAGCAGAGTCAGGGAATGGGAGGAGGACAGGAGTGGCAGACCCCTGCAAGATGGAACATTAGCGTGTAGTTGTGGTCTCCACTCTAAAGGCTTTGGGTCCAGCTGAGATGCTGGGGAGCCTCCTTGAGAAAAGTCAGTCTGAATCCAAGGGACCTGCATTCCCAAGGGCTGGTATATGTTTTAAAAATTCTTAATTACATAAGTAATACCTGCATGTGATCTCCTTGTAAAAGGAACATTATAGCAATATACACAATCTGAAGTCCTATGCATGGATGACTTCCCAACTTCCTCCCTCGCCCCCAAGCAATAACTAATGCTGCCATTTGAGTGGGCTTTTGATAGAACTTTACAGTGCATATCTGTGCATATATATGAATGCATAGAAAAATACGGGTTTTTGTGTGTGAGGTTCCCTCCTTCCTTCCTTGATTTTTCTTTTTCTCTTTCTCTGTTTTTAAAAAGATAGTTCTTCATGTA
Organism: Lutra lutra; assembly: GCF_902655055.1. NCBI lineage: Eukaryota > Metazoa > Chordata > Mammalia > Carnivora > Mustelidae > Lutra > Lutra lutra. Next base: position 152,691,112 of record NC_062278.1, read on the forward strand.
TGCAGGTACTTCTTTGTCTACTTACATAAATGGTATCTTAGTGTACGCATTGTCTGAAATCTGCTGTTTTCACTCAATGAGTATGTCAGTTTGGGGTCCACTGGGAGGCAGACACTGAGAGCAGTTAGAAGTATAAGAGATGAATTGGGGGTGAAACCTAGGAAAGATAAGAGGGACATCCTGGGGAGGGACAGCACAGAGATGTGAATCTCATAGGGTCTCTGCCAGCTATTGGGGAACTCAGAGACTGCCCCCTAAAGGAGCTCCTCAGTTGGCAGATATGGTGAAGTCTTAGAATCCCACCATGTTCTGTCATTGACTGGGGAACACCCAGGAAAATCATGCCCTCAATTCAAATGCTACAGTAAATTCCCAGAGCTCTGCTGCTGGAGGCCATCTACCCACTGGCAACTCCTCTCTTATAAGCCTATGGCTGCTTCGTTTTTCTTAGAATCTTTTCAGGAGGGGTATGTATACTTTTTATTGGAGAATATTCCCCAGTATGGGTTAGTTACAATCGATTTAGCCATTCTCTCTGGATGGACACTTAGGTTGGTCCCTCTTTGCTATTATGGATGGTGGGGAGTCATCATCCTTAAACAACACTCCATCCACAGCAGGAAACTGATAAGGGCTTCTCTGGGTGAATATGAAGAGGAAGAATTTCTGACTCTAAGGATGTCCACTATGAATTCACAGATTCAGGCAAATTCCCTATTCAGTGGGCCCTATATGATCCTCTGCATGATGGGAGAATCTGTACTTTCCCATAACTCCAAGACATCTGGGTTTGATACTAGATTTTTCCCTCTGAGTTTAGCCTCCCTATATCAGGTCCCTGACCCTGTTTGTCCAAACTTTGCCTCCTGACACCTGCTGTTGCATCTTCTAAGGATTTTCATCTCAACCTTTATCCTGTTTGCCTGGTTGTACCCTGGCTGTCTGAGGTAGCAAATGTAAGGTTTATGATTACAGACTCTGGAAACAACTGATGGGCTTCAATCCCAGCTCCACCAGTTCCTAACTGTGATGCTGGGCAAATTTCTGAACCTCTCTTTGTTCATCAGTTTCCCTGTTTGTACAATGAGGCTAATAATAGTACCTGGTTCATTTGGCTGTTAAGATGAAAAGAGTTACATGTGTGGACCGCTCAGCACCCTTCAGTCAACTCAATAAATATTAGCTATTGCTATATCTGCCCTCCTGGCTGGGATCCCAGCCCGCTGACAATCATAAAGCCAGTATTCTGTTGCTACTTCTCATTTCCCAAGTGTCCTGCCCTTGCAAATAGACTCACCAATTCTGGACACGCTTCTATCTCAGTCTAGGGAACATGTTCACACCATGGTCTCCACTGAGCTGGGCTACTCTCAGCCTGGGGTTCCCTCTCTCATGACTTCAGCTTGCCAAATATAGCAAAACCCCAACAGTTCAAATCTTGATCCTACAACTTGTGAACATTAGCTCCCTCATCTATAAAAGACCATTGGCAATATGACCTACCTCACAGGGCTATCATGAGGATGTGAGGCAATACCATGTAACAAGCACTTAGAACCACACTCAGCAAGTGGGATGAAGATGATTATCTCCTCAGAAATAGACATTGTTAGACTCTATTCACTTGCACATCCTGGTTGACTGAGGTTCTGGCATCTCCATCAGTCAGGATGGGATTAATACCATCTAATTAATACCATCAGATTTGACTTGTGTTTAGTTGAGTCAGATGTGTGATAACAGGGCTTAGTGCAAAGAGATGGAACCCAGAACAAGACTATCCCCAGCAGTGATGACTTTCCTGTCCAACTTCATCCAATGTCTACAGAGGTGTGCACATCCTATTCTTCATGCTGCAAGGACACCTCCCTACAAAGAAATGTAAAAGTGTCACAATCTCAATGGCACCACCCAGCTACCACCCACAATTACTGTTCAGGATCTTGGGCCCAGCCTTGTCAAATTCAATTTTCAGAAAAAAACAAAAACAAGAAAATGGATGTTGGGGCTTTTATGTAAAAACTCTCAATTTTATGACTTTGACAATGAATCCAAATGGATCTGGTCAGCTAGCTTATGCTTCTGCTTTAGGGCATTTCTGCAGTTTCTCCAAAACCAGTTATGTAACCTGAATGCTGGTGGTGTTTCTCTCTAAAGCATGTGATAGCTTCAGTTAGTAACATTTCTGTGGCAATTGTGGACACTTAGGGATTTCAGTGACCTGCATTAAATCCTTTTTCCTTTGGGTTCCCAGGTTTTATTTTTCCTGGGGTCCTGCTTGGCTTCTGGTAATTATGGCCTTTCTACCCACCTCTCCCCTCCCCCACCTTCCCTCAAGGGCTGATGATCAAGGAGTTTGCCTGGCACATAATATTTGTTGAATGATTGCAAAGTTAGGAATCCAGATGCTTCTTTCCCCCAGCAACTCTTTTAGTTTGTATCTCTCTCCTCTTGGAATGAAATTAAAGCTATTTTTCAGGAACCTGTTTAACCAGATGGAGAGCAAAGCTTCTCTGGGACCACAAATCTCCCTTTGGGCCTCTTCTTTGTATCTGGGGTGGGGGGTGCATTTTTCATTTCCAAGAACTTTATTTACCAGTTGCCAAAGATCCCTTCTTTCAGTTCTGTCCTTTGTTCATGTCTGGACACAATCTTATTGCTATGCACTGAAAACTGAAGCATGTTTTACGTATACTTATTCTTAGGACCCTCCGCAGAATTCTGTGACAGCTTAGCCAGAGCTGCTGAGACTTAAGGTCTTCAGTTTGGGGGGTACACAGGGGCTAAGAGGGAGGGTATGCATCAATGGCTGGGATTGCTGCTATCCTAGTGTAGGGTGGATGACTTCTCCCATGGGCACCATGTTTAATTATCATCTTGATTTACTCTGTTCTGCTTGCACATAGAGGGGTTGAAGAGCCATTTAGGATAATTCTCAAACTTCTGTTTAGCAGAGGAAGTCTTTGCTTTGGGAGGTCAATATGTAAAAGGGAGGAAGGATAACATTGAATATGGGAGGTCAATACGTAAAAGGAAGGAAGGGTGAGCTGCTCTTCTTGGAGATCCTAATATGGGCAGCCCCTCCTCTGCACCCCTCCCAATTGGCGTCATCCCTTAGAAGTCCCCTGGACTTGGAATTTCCACAAAGGAAACAGGCATCCAAATCCATAGTGTTTCTTTTGACCATTCCTATACCTTCACCAAAGGAAACAGGCATCCAAATCCATAGTGTTTCTTTTGACCATTCCTATACCTTCACGAATATTAGTAACTGGAGTGGACATTGTACTCTGCCCAGATCCACTCCCCTTTACCATATCCGTGTGTCTTTCCTTGACTTTGGTGAATTTTTGCTTACAACAGCTACTAAGTTCTGCTTTTCTCCACAGAACGGCCCTCCAGTTCTGAGAGTTCATTTGAATATGAAGAGTTGGGAGAGTTAGGGAGTTTACACCTCCAAGGGCAGCCAGTAAACAATGACTGGCTGGAGAAGGAATTGGAGAAAGGCTACTTTGCCTGAGGGAAGGCCAGTTGCGAGGTGTAATAGGACAGAACTTCGCAAGGGATCAGGCTAAAGCTGCCCTTGGAGGGGCTACACCTGAAATCACAACATTGCTTGACTTTCTCCTCTTCTTTGTACTTCTTCCCTGCCTTTCATACCAATCTCATCTGTGAGCAGTCCTTAATTAACTACCTGTGTCTAAATCCTTGTCTCAATCCTGAATGTCCCTCCCATAGGCCTCTGTACTTTCCTAGGAAGATGGCCTCCTGTCTTTGGCTAGTCTTCAGTCAGCTTCTTCACATGTACTTTGGGGCTCAACCACCAATGGTCTTTGGGGATCCAGACAGCTGTCTGCTGGGCCTGCAGCCACATCTCTCTTCTAGGATGGTTTATTTCAGGAAAGTACAACTCAATGGCCAGCGTTTGACTTATCAGGGAATTTGTTGCCTTGGAGACATGGAGCCAGGAGACTGAGGAGCCAGGTGGGTCCACATTAAAGAAAGTTTGTACCTGGGATCCTTTCTCTAGAATGGGAGGAGTGGCATCCTCTTTCACGTGACCACTCCCCCCCTCAAAATCTGATGCTGATTAGAGTTTGGGGACATGCCTTTCAAGCTTTTGATTAATAATTTTCTTGATGAATCCAAAATAAGGCCAGTGTCCTTTCCCCATCTCTACTGCTCCAAAGAGCATAAGAGAAAATAGAAAATAGCCCTTGTCTGCTTGGCTTTTATGTGGTTAATGTCTTGTGTGTACTTCTGATTGAACAAGGTGGGGGGGGCACAAGGAAGGCAGGTATTACCCTTGGGCCCCAAACATCTATCTTGACAGCCTCAAGACCAGACTGGGCCCCTCCAGTGTGTTCCCGTGGACTCCTACTACATCATTTCACACACTATTTTGTAATTGCCTTTTACTTGTCTAGTGATGAGGGTGAATGAAGACCTCTAGGTCTGAAGGTTTGAAGTCATCGAATAATACTATTTAAAAGCAAATCATAGCGCCTTAATCAAGTGGTAAATTTGTACTTGCTGGCCTTACTTACTTGGCAACAAAGGAACAGCCCCAGGGTGAACATCAGAATGTAATTTGCAGATGGAAGAAAATAGGTCACTCTTCATATTCATAGACTGTATTTTTAAATTAAAAAAAAAAAAAGAAAGAAAGAAAAAGAAAGCCAGGGCATAAGCTGTCCGAAGTACTTATGGGAACAATGGGAGAGAATGGTTGTAAATCCAGAATGTGGTGCCCTTGTCCTCAGGCAGGCCATGCCTGAGCTAATAGCCCCATAGCTCTAAGACCCAACCCTTTCCCCACATTCATCAGGGTGACGGAGATGGGACCACTTCCCATCCTAGGTCCTCCTGGTCAATCATCCTAGTGTACTATATTTCATTGACCTGCTCACATCTCATGCCCGTCCCCTCCCCTCCATGCCTGTGGCACCTGCTCAGTTTTGCCAACCTGGAGCTTCTGGCCACTCTGTATTTCCCTCTCTGATCTTGGCCTCTTGTTCACCCAGGCTTCCTGATCCCCAATTCCTACCACAACCACTCTTGGACTCCATGTGTCTTCTTTTCCATGCATCATCCTCTCTAGGCTCCACTAATCTCAGAGGGCATCACATCATCCTTTCTTTGGCTAACTCCCCCACCTTCAGCCCGCCCCATGCTCCACAAAACACTTCTACCTTTTCAATACTTCACTGGTCTGTTAAAGAGAATTGAGCCAGACTGAGGTTAAAGCAGGAAAAACAGACTTTATTCAGGAACTATTGCAACAGAAAAGAGGCCTCAGTATAGAACTGGGCTCAGTCAAAAGAGAGAAAGAACAAGTGGGGATTGATAGCTGAGGGGCAGTTTGAGAGGGTTGGTGGATGGAAATTATACTAGAGAAGGCATCAAGGGTAGGGGGAATTCTTGCTAAACTGACTTAACAGGATTCTTGCTGAAGCCAGACCAGGGTGATCAGGCATCACTGGGGGGATGGTGGGGGTGGGAATTTGATCAGATATCAAGGGTGGGGGGTTTCCTCTCTAAACTGACTTAGCAGGCTTCTTGCCAAAACTGGGCTATACAGACCCAGCAAGGGTGGAGGCCAAGGTCAAAGGCTGAGAAGAGGACTTAGAGGAGCCTGACTGAAATATGGTCAGGTGAGGATTTTTTTTTTTTAAAGATTTTATTTATTTGACAGACAGAGATTGCAAGTAGGCAGAGAAGCAGGTAGGGAGGGAAGCAGGCTCCCCGCTGAGCAGAGAGCCCAATGTGGGGCTCTATCCCAGGACCCTGGGACCATGACCTGAGCCGAAAGCAGAGGCTTTAACCCACTGAGCCACCCAGGTGCCCCCAAGTGAGGATTTTTGTCAAGTCTATGAGTGCTGCCAGGGGGCAATTACACATCTCTGTTCCTTGGGCCCTCAACACAGATCAGCATCTCTCTGATGTCCCTAGCTCCTTCTTCCCTTCCTCTGCAGCTGTCCCAAACCCATTCTTGAGCCTCCAGTAGACTGCATTAGCACAGAAGGAAATTCCTCCCCTCTCTTCCTCATTTGCTGGGTGCTTTGTCTCCTCCTTCTCCCTCTTTCACCAACCTGCTGCATGTCTTCTGTCTACAGAAACCAGGGCAAAGACTAGACATCATTTCTTCCAGGAAGTCTTCCTCTGATCCTCCCACACCCACTGGCCCCACCAGGTATTTCTACACAACCCCAATTTTAACTCCATCATATCATACTATAGTGGTTGAGTCACTGTTTATCTCACTTTCTAGACTGTGAGCTCCTTGGGGGGCAGAAATACCGTCTCGCTCATTCTTTTTTATATTCCCAATCCTTGGTGGAATGCCTGACACATAGTAGGAGGCTGGTGTGTGTTGAATGAATGAATCCCTTTTCTGTACAAAAATTAGTCCATTCACCTGCAGTCTGGATCTTTTCTCTCCCTGCCGCCTCATGCCATCAATTATTCAGTCTCCCCATGGTATTTTGCATTCTACTATCATTATTATCATTATTGATAATAATATTATTATAGTGACTATTTACTGGATACTTACTAAGTTCCAGGCACTTTGCTGAACACCTTAAATACATGCTCTAGTTTAATCCTTATAAAAGTCCAATGCGGGTACTATTATTATCCCACTTTCCAGATGACATTTAAATATAGTCTCCTTTATTTAAAGCATTGCCCTTCCTAGATGCTGTATTCCCTTCCACCTAATGCCGTTATGCTCTTTCATTCCATTCAAAGTGCCATCTGTACCAGCTGCCTGTACCCTCTGACCTCTCTGTCATTCCTATCTCACTGGAACGAAGCCCTGCCTGACTGCAAAAGCTCCTGCTGACGTCACCAGTGACCTCCATGAGGCCAGTACAGTGCCCACTTTCACGCTTTATCGCCCCAGTTTCTCAGTAGCAGATGACACTGATGGCTGCTCCCCCTCTGTGCCTCCTCCCTTTCCAGCTCGCCTTTCCTCTGGGCTTGCAAACTGTGTGTTCCCAAGGGCTCCATTCTCTGCTCTTTCCTTTCTTCCTTCAGGCCCCCTCTCCAGCATTCTCTGGAGCCTCATTTTCAAGTCCCTCTCTGCAGCCCAGACCCTTCTCCCCCTGCTACCCCAGCACTGTATGATCAAGGTTTGTTCCCCCTCCCCCCTTGGGGGTCACGATCAGCTCAGTGTGCCGATGGACCTGCTTACTTGCTATCTCCATCCAAACCCGTCCCAGCACCTGCTGGTCCTCTGGTATTCCCTAAGTTGGCCAGCAACACCATCACCTGTCCTGAGGCCCAAGTAAACACATCCTCGAGAGTTCTGACTCCCTCCCTTCTCTTTCAGCTGCCAAATCACGCTTATTGTTTATGCCAGGCTTCTCTCATGTCTGTTTTTCTTCCTTTGTATCTTCCTTGATGTTGCCCCAGCAATAGTGAGCCAGGTGTCCCAGGAAGAATCAGCCACGCTCTCTCTCGCCTCTGAACCTCTTTTTTAACTTAAAAAAATTACATATATTTAAGGTGTACAACTTGATAATTGTACATTGCTAAATAATCATCACAATCAAGTTAATTACTATATCCATCACCTCCCATAGTTACATTGTGTGTGCAGTGTGTATGTAGTAGTGTGTGTGGTGTGTGGTGTGTGATGAGGACACTTGGGGCCTACTCTCTTAGCCAATTTTGAATATACAGTACCATGTTTTTACAATAGTCACCATACTGTTCGTTAGATCTCCAGAACTTATTCACCCTGCATGACTGCGACTTTGTACCCTCTGACCAATGTCTTCTATTTACCTTACCACAAGCTCTGAAATCATCATTCTACTTTTGGTTCTTATGAGTTTGATAACTTTAGATTCCAGATGTAAGTGAGATTATACAGTATTTGTCCTCCCGCATTTGGCTTACTTCATGTAGAATAGTGATCTCTAGGTCCATCGATGTTGTTGTAAATGACAGGATTTCTTCCTTTTTCATGGCCAAGTACTATTCTATTGTGTGTATATACCACATTTTCTTTCTCCATTCATCTGTCAGTAGACATCTAGGTTGTTTCCCCATTTTGGCTATTGTGAATAATACTTCAGTGAATACAGGCAGGTAGGTATTTTCTTGAGATTCTGACTTCAGTTCCTTTGGATAAATACTTCAAAGTGGAATTGCTGGATCATAGGATGTATCTACTTCTAATATTTTGAGAAAAGTATTTTTGATAGTCGCTGAACTCACATCACCACAAACAGAACACCAGGATTCTCCTCTCTCCACATTCTCACCAACACGTACTAACTTGTCTTTGAACACACTTGTTACCCATCCTAACAGGTGTGAGGTAATAGCTCATTATGGTTTTGATTTGCATTTCCCTGGTGATGAGTGATGTTGAGCATCTTTTCATGTGTCTGTTGGCCATTTGCATGTCTTCTTTGGAAAAGTGTCAATTTAGATTCTCTGCCCATTTTTAAATTGGATCACATATGTTTTTGCTTTTGAATTTTATGAGTTTCTCATATATTTTGGATGTTAACCCCTTATGAGATATATGGTGTGCAAATATTTTCTCCCATTCTGTAGATTGTCTTTTTATTTGTTGATTTTCACCTCTGAATCTTTACACCTACTTTCTCTTTCCAGCTTCACCTCTTTGCTCTTACTTTGGCATACTTCATTATAGAAGTTATCTCATTGCTTTACAAATAGTAGAAATCTGTTTATAGTCTTTACTAGACCATGAGTATCCAGAACTCAAAGGCTTTGCCTCTCTATTTTTGTAATGCCAGCAGCAGTGCAGGATTAGCATGGCTAGGATATAACCTAACTTTTTTTTCCTCTATGCCCATCACTTAAATGAATGATCAGTTCTTGGAGCCAGAGGCAGATCATACAATTCCAAAAGCCAATTCTGACACTTAGGGCTAAAGACCAGAGATACCAACAAAGGACATTCTTGGTGCTCCTTTCCCTCTTACCTCTCAAAGATGGGCCTAGGCATTTTGAAAAATCATGGTGATTTTTCTGAGGAGATTCTGGTGATTGTCTGAGGAGAAGAAAGGGATAGAGTGATATATTTGAGGGGAATTTTCATATTTAACCATTTAACCATACTAGGTCTTTGGATTTAGTTGAAGAATGGAGGTCACCAGCCACGAAGGCAGACCTGAATGTTAATGTCCAGTATTTGTAGTCAGCCTCTATACACTTGACAGCTCATGTTCCATTTCTTCCATCTCTTCCAAAGAACCCCTGATGTTGGATTCTTTTAGGAAGGAGAATCCTGATCACAGCACCTATAGTAAGTGAAAGCAACTATCCCACACCAGCAGGACATGCTGCTCTGCCATTACCTGGGCTTGAATGAAAGTTATTTTCTGATTCCTCCAAGCTCTCCTGGTCTCCCAACAGGACAGAATTCCATGTAGTTATTGGGGTCTGGGGATAGAGGTGAGCAGGAGCATGCAAAGTCTGTGTAATGTATTGCAAAGGATCTGTCTGAGGAAGATCTGTAGGTCCCTCAGAAAATCTGTGTCCCTTTGGACAAAACCTTTGTCCTCTTTAGCAGTGAGTTTCTTGGCTGGCAACAAAGACGGAAAGGAGAGTTGGACTAGATGATTCTGAGGAGCTAGGAATCCATGGTATGCATGACAACCCCTTCGAACCATAAGCTTGTCTGGAGACGTTGCACAGGATGGTAAATTATAGGGTGGGGTTTCTTCTTTCTCTTTACTTGAGAATTTAGTAACTGGAAATGGCCTATTAACCACCTTCTACAGGTGCCACCACCATGTGAACATGCCCAGGCTAGCCAGCTGCAGGATGAAAGACACGTGTCCCAGCCACCCCTGTCACCTAGCTAATAGCAAGCCCATCCTGCAAAGAAGAACCACAGGCATGACTTGGGACTGTCTGCAGGCCCATGAGGGATCCCAGCTGAGACTAGAATAACTGCCCAGCCAACCTTGGCCCAATGAAGGGGACTCACATGGTAAACTACATAAACAGCCGTGGTTTTAAGTTGCAAGATTTGGAGATAGTTTGCTTTGCGGCAAAACTGGGTCATGGGCAGGAGACGACCAGTGGTATTCCTGCTCCTGACCTTCATGAACAGCTCAGAGGACAAGGAGGTGGGAGAGGTAAATAAATATGCAAAACAACAGGGAATGGAGCCAGGTTTCTGGGTCATAGGTCACCCGAGAAGCAGACTGGGGAGGATGGAGGAGTGGATGGGTGTCACCAGTAAGTTCAGAGCTGAGCCCAGCTGATAGCCAGGTGTTGGTGTGCCCGCAAAGCCCCAATCTCCCCTAATTTTCTCGCTGGGCAGATACAGAGTTCCTTGACTCCTATTCTGAGCAAAGCAACAGACAGGGTTTTGTTCTGGAGTCTGAAAGGAACTTAACGTTTTGTAAGACAGCTGCTGAATCTTACCACAGGGGCGCTTAATTTCTGGAGTTTAGAGGCCAGGTGGGAACAATGACCGAGGGAAGAAAAGTGTCTTTGGAGAGAACCTACTCAGAATTGCCAATGTCTTCTAGCTCTCAAGGACACCCCATTAGGAGCAGGAATTTGCTCCGGCCTGGTCAGGGGATAGAATGGTAAATGGGAACAGCTGTTGCTCTGTAAGGGTCTGGTCTGGAAGGCTCCATGACAGGATTGAATGTTGGGAGTCTATGTCTGCAAAGGGTCTTAAAGGTTGTCTTGTGAGAAATCTCTGTTCTCCACTTGAGTGCTTCATTTTATTTTTATAGTTATTGTTTTTATGGACACAAGCAAAACCTGAATATATTCTCCTGGGAAAGCAGTCCTACAAGAGCAGCATTGCCTCTTGGAACCATGGCTCCCTCACCCACCCTTGCAAAGGCAGCCTTTGTCAACATCTTCCCAACCCCCAACTGTTTACATTCATATAAAAATGGATATATGTTCATGAATCTATTTTCCTATTGCTACATTATGGGATCATTATGGGATGCCAAGTACAATGTTTTTTAATTCGATTTTCTCACTGACCAGTATGTTTTGGAGATCTTTTTGCTTCGTATATGGAGGTCAAATTCATTTTTTTAAAAGGCTGCATTGTATTCCATCATGTGGATTTCCATGTTCCCTTGACTACTTCATAACTGATAGGAAATGTAGGCTGCTTCCACTTTGTTGGCTATTATAAACCTCAAAGTAAGAAACACCTTTGTGCACAACTCTTTGAGCATATATGAGTATTTCTTTAGGGCAGATCCCTAGAAATGGAATCGCTACAACAGAGGGCACATGTATTTCTCAGGTATGGCCTAATTTGCTGCCTGCAGCAGGGAAGTTATTCAATTAACTTTTCGTTTCTTCTCCAATTGATTTTGGTCTATTCAGGTTTGGCCTCTTCTTTAGTAAGTTTTTAAGATTTGTTTTTTTCCCCTGGAAATCATCTATTACACTTAAATTTTTATATTTCCTGGTAATTATGCTTTCTATTTAGCCCTTTTAAAATTAATTTTATTTATTTATTTGAGAGAGAAAGAGAGCATGAGAGAGATAATTAGCAGAGGGGAGGGGTAGAGGGAGAAGCAGGTTCCCTGCTGAGCAGGGAGCTGGGTTTGGGCTTCCATCCCAAGGACCCTGAGATCATGACCCGACCTAAAGGCAGAGGCTTAACCAACTGAGCCACCCAGGTGCTCTATTCTGTATTTTCTCTTGATTAGATTTGCCAGAGGTTAATCTGTTTATTGGTCTTTTCAAAGAATGAGTTTGATTCTTGTTAATTATTCTCTCTTTGGTTTTCTGGCCTGTTAATTTCTTTTATCATTATTAAATGCCCCTACATCTTTGGAACTATTCTGCAGAGCTTTTGTATAATTTTTCTGGTAGTATGTTTAATTCATTTAAAGATTTTTAGTTTTCTAATATGTGCATCTAAAGTTGAAAGATTTCCCTTGAGAACAGCTTTTGATGTATTGTATTCTCATTTTTGTTCACTTTTAAATAATAATTTCCATTCTAATTTTTTAATATAAAAATTATGTTTGGAAATTTTTAGAAGTTTTTATTTAAACTCCAGTTAGTTAGCATACAGAGTGATATTAGTTTCAGGTGTAAAATATACTGATTCAATGCTTACCTACAATACCCGTGCTCATCACAATTACACTCCTTAATCCCCATCACCTATTTCACCCATTCCCCCAAACCACCTCCCTTCTGGTAACCATCAGAGTCTGTTTCTTGGTTTGCCTCTCCATCTCTCCCCCCTGCCTTTGTTTGTTTGTTTTGTTTCTTAAATTCTACATATGAGTGAAATTATACGGTGTTGTTTTTCTTATATTTAGAAATATCTTAATATTTCTAAACAGACAGAGTCTTTTTGGCTATCCTTATGAAGCTAATTTCTTAGTTTATAGCATTGTGGTCTGAGAATATAGCTTGTATGACTTCTGCTTCAGGGAATATTTTTTTAGAGTTTATTTGTATAGGGTGTGTGTGTGTGTATGTATTTGGGTGAATGACTTAATATATGGTAAATTTTGTGGAAATTTCATGTTGGTTAGAAAAGAATGCTTTCTCTCTCTCTCTCTCTGTCTCTCTCTCTCATCAAGTTTATTATTATGGCATACAAAATCCCTATGTCTTGAAGGTTTTGGTTATTTAATGAGAGGGATAAAAAAATCTTCCCTCTTTCCCACTCTCCTTCAGCTTTATTGAGATATATTGACATAGTATTGTATAAATTCAAGGTGTATGATTTCATTAGATATGATATGATTTGATTTGATACACTTACACATTTGATACAGTTTTATGTTGCAAAATGATTACCGTAATAACATTAGCTAACACCTCCATCATAATTACCTTTTTTTGTGGTGAGAATATTTAAGATCTAGTCTCTTAGCAACTTTCAAGTGTATAGTACAGTATCATTAGCCGTAATCATCACCATGCTGTACATCAGATCCCCAGAACTTGTTAATTTTATAGCTGCAAGTTTGTGCCCTTTGGCCAATATCTCCCCATTTCCCCCACCTCCCATCCATGGTAATTATCATTCTACTTTCTGTTTCTATGAGTTTGGCTGTTTTAGATTCCACATATAAATGAGATCATACAGTATTTGTCTTTCATTGCATGATTCATCTCACTTAGCATAATGCCCTCAAGTTTCATCCAGGTTGTTGCAAATGGCAGAATTTCCTTCTTTCTCATGGCTGAATACTAAATTCCATCACATATCACATCTTCATCTATTCATCCGTTGGCACTTAGGTTGTTCGCCTACCTTGGCTATTGTGAATAATGTTGCAATGAACATGGAGGTGCAGACATCTCTTTGAGTTTCTGTTTTCATTTACTTTGGATATATACCCAGAAATAGTATTGCTGGATCATACGGTAGTTCTAGTTTTAATTTTCTGAGGAAACTTCATACTGTTTTCCACAGTGGCTACACCAATTTACATTCCCACTGGCAGTACAGAAGGGCTCCCTTTATTCCACATTCTTGCCAGCGTTTGTTATCTCTTGTCTTTCTTGATGATGGCCATTCTAACAGTTCTGAGGTGATATCTTATTGTGGTTTTGATTTATAATTCCCTGATTATGAAGCGATGTTGAGTATTTTTCATCAGGTAACTCATGGCCATTTGTGTATCTTCTTTGAAAAATGTCTGTTCAAGTCCTTTGCCCATTTTTTTTTTGAAGGTAATTTAAATTTTATTTTTTATAAACATATATTTTTATCCCCAGGGGTACAGGTCTGCGAATCGCCAGGTTTACACACTTCACAGCACTCACCATAGCACATACCCTCCCCAATATCCATAACCCCACCCCCCCTCTCCCAACCCCCCTCCCCCCAATCAACCCTCAGTTTGTTTTGTGAGATTAAGAGTCACTTATGGTTTGTCTCCCTCCCAATCCCATCTTGTTACATTTATTCTTCTCCTACCCCCTTAACCCCCCATGTTGCATCTCCTCTCCCTCATGCCCATTTTTTTTAAGATTTTATTTATTTATTTGACAGAGATCACAGGTAGGCAGAGAGGCAGGCAGAGAGAGAGGGGGAAGGAAGTAGGCTCCCTGCTGAGCAGAGAACCCAATGTGAGGCTCGATCCCAAGACCCTGAGATCATGACCTGAGCCAAAGGCAGAGGCTTTAACCCACTGAGCCACCCAAGTGCCCCCTTTGCCCATTTTTAAATTAGATTGTTTGGGTTTTTTGCTATTGAGTTGTATAAATTCTTTATATGTTTTGGATATTAGCTCTTTGTCAGATACATGATTTACAAATATTTTTCCCTTCCACAACTTGCCTTTTCATTTTGTTGATTTTGTTGGTCATTTCTTTTGCTGTGCAGAAGTTTGATGCCAATCTACTTACAGTTGATTCTTGAACAAGGTAGGAGTTATGGGCACCAATCTCCATGTGGTCAAAAATCCATGTAGAAGCTGACTACTCTAAAACTTAACTACTAGTAGTTTACTGTTGACCAGAAACCTTACTGAACCATAATGATTAATATATTTTTATATGTTATATATATATGTATATATTATATTGTATTCTTACAATAAAGTAAGCTAGAGAAAAGAAAATGTTTTTAAGAAAATCATAAGGAAGAGAAAATACACTCAGAGTACTGTAGGTATATTTATTGAAAAATGTCTACACATAGGAAGGCCAGGCCGGCACTGGAATGGTAGGCAGCAATAGGACTAGCCCCTGGGAGATGATGTTCTGAAGTCTGGTGTCTTTGGTTTATTAGTGATAGCCACCAGGCAGGCTGTGGCTGGTGATATTGGCTTGGGGGTACAGTATAGCTGCCCCAACTGCCTGGAGGTATACAGGTTAATGTGGTATATCACATTATTGTTTTGTGTATGTTTACCAATCCTTGCATCTCAGGATAAATCTCACTTAATCAAGGTATACGATACTTTTAGTGTACTGTTAGATTTGATTTGCTAATATTTAGTCAGGAATTTTTGCATCCATATTCTTCAGGGATATTGGTTTGTAGTTTTCCTTCCTTGTAGTATCTTTACCTGACTTGGGATTCAGGGTAATGCTGGTCCTATAAAATGAATTTGGAAGTGTTCCCATCACTTCAATTTTTTGAAAGAGTTTGAGAGGGATTGACATTAATTCTTCTTTAAATGTTTGGTAGAATTAACCAGGGAAACCATCTAGTTCTGGGCTTTCTGTGTTGTGAAGTTTTTGATTACTGACTCAATCTTTATTTGTTGTTGGTCTGTTCATATTTTCTATTTCTTCATTATTCAGTCTTGCTTAGTTGTATATTTCTATGAATGTATCAATTTCTTCTAGTTTAATCTGGTTGTTGGTGTATAACTACCAGTAGTAGAATGTCAATACTTAAATATTTTGCCCGTTTTAAAATTGGGTTGAACATTTTCTAACTCCTTCTATTAGGTCAGTATTTTCCTGATACCAAAGCAGACAAAGACATCACAAGAAAAATAAAACTATCAGTCAATATCTCTTATGAATATAGACACAATAATCCTCAATAAAACACTAGCATATTGAATGCAGCAACATATAAAAATAATTATACACCATGACTATATAGGATTTATCCTGGGAATGCAAGATTGTTCAAACATCCAAAAATCTATTAATGTAACACACCATATAGATAGAATACAGGACACAAGCCACATGATCATCTCAATAGATGTATAAATGGTATTTGATAAAATTCAACACATTTTTATAACAACAACAACAACAACAATTACCACAGTAAGAATAGAAGCAAATTTTCTTAACCTGATAAAGTGTATCTGTGAAAAACCATAATTAACAATACTCAGTGGTGAAGGACTAAAAGCTTTTCCTCTAAGATCAAGAACAAGACAAGGATGTCTGCTCTTGCCACTTATAATCAACATTGTACTAGAGCTTTTGATAGGCAATCAGGCAAGAACATGGATGGGGGAGGAGGGCATCTAGATTGGAAAGAGAGAAGTAAAACTACCTTTATTTGCAAATGACATGATCTTGTATATAAAATCCTAAGGAATCCACTGAAGAACTGTTAGAATGAATAAACAAGTTGAACAGGTTGCAAGTGTAAGATCAAAATTTTAAAAATCAATTGTATCCTTATATACTTGCAATGAAAAATTCAAAAATAAAACTAAGAAAACAGTTCCACTTACAATAACATCAAAATGAATTTAAAAGTATAAAATATTGTTGGTGTGCCTGCATGGCTCAGTTAGTTAAACATCTGTCTTGGATTCAGGTCATGGTCACAAGGTCCTGGGATCAAGCCCCACATCAGGCTCCCTGTTCAGTGGGGAGTCGGCTTCTCCCTCTCCCTCTGCCATTCACTCTACTTGTGCTCTCTCTCTCTCACTTGCTCTCTAAGTAAATAAAATCTTTTTTAAAAAAACTATAACATATCATTGAAATAATTAAAATTGGATTGTCTGTCTTTTATTATTGAGTCATAAATGTTCTTTACATATTCTGAATAAAAGTTGTTTTTTATCAGATACATGATTTGCAAGTATTTTCTCTTAATCTGTAGCTTGTCTTTTCATTTTCTTAATGGTGTCTTTGTAGTGCATACATTTTTCGTGTTGATGGAGTCAAATTATAATTTAAAAAATGGATCGTTCTGTTGGTATCATATCTAAGTAATCTTTGCCTAACCCAAAGACATGAACATTTTCTCTTATGCTTTTTTCTAAAAGTTTTATAGTTTTAGCTCTAACATTTAGGTCAATGATTTATTTTCTATTAATTTTTGTTTATGGTTTGGGATAAGGATCTAAAATCATCTTTTTGCATATGGTTATCCAATTGTCACAGAATTATATGTTTAAAAAAATCTATTCACTCCTTTCTGCCCGTGGATGCCGCCGAGTAAGCATCGTTAAAGTCTCCCCTCCCACCGCCGTCATGTCTAAGTCAGAGTCTCCCAAAGAGCCTGAACAGCTGCGGAAGCTCTTCATCGGAGGTCTGAGCTTTGAAACTACCGATGAGAGTCTGAGGAGCCATTTTGAGCCATGGGGAACACTTACGGACTGTGTGGTAA
Source organism: Lutra lutra (assembly GCF_902655055.1). NCBI lineage: Eukaryota > Metazoa > Chordata > Mammalia > Carnivora > Mustelidae > Lutra > Lutra lutra. The sequence continues at coordinate 152,708,159 of NC_062278.1, forward strand.
TGAGAGACCCAAACACCAAGCGCTCCAGAGGCTTTGGGTTTGTCACATATGCCACTGTGGAGGAGGTGGATGCAGCCATGAATGCAAGGCCACACAAGGTGGATGGAAGAGTTGTGGAACCAAAGAGGGCTGTCTCAAGAGAAGATTCTCAAAGACCTGGTGCCCACTTAACTGTGAAAAAGATTTTTGTTGGTGGCATTAAAGAAGACACTGAAGAACATCATCTAAGAGATTATTTCGAACAGTATGGGAAAATCGAAGTGATTGAGATCATGACTGACCGAGGCAGTGGCAAAAAGAGGGGTTTTGCTTTTGTAACATTTGATGACCATGATTCTGTAGACAAGATTGTCATTCAAAAATACCATACTGTGAATGGCCACAACTGTGAAGTAAGGAAAGCGCTCTCTAAGCAAGAGATGGCTAGTGCTTCATCCAGCCAAAGAGGTCGAAGTGGTTCTGGAAACATTGGTGGTGGTCGTGGAGGTGGTTTTGGTGGGAATGACAACTTTGGTCGCGGAGGAAACTTCAGTGGTCGAGGTGGCTTTGGTGGCAGTCGAGGTGGTGGTGGATATGGTGGCAGTGGGGATGGCTATAACGGATTTGGTAATGATGGAAGCAACTTTGGAGGTGGCGGAAGCTATAATGATTTTGGCAATTACAACAATCAATCCTCAAATTTTGGACCCATGAAAGGAGGCAATTTTGGAGGCAGAAGCTCTGGCCCTTATGGTGGTGGAGGCCAATACTTCGCCAAACCACGAAACCAAGGTGGCTATGGTGGTTCCAGCAGCAGCAGCAGCTACGGCAGTGGCAGAAGATTTTAATTACTGCCAGGAAACAAAGCTTAGCAGGAGAGGAGAGCCAGAGAAGTGACAGGGAAGCTACAGGTTACAACAGATTTGTGAACTCAGCCAAGCACAGTGGTGGCAGGGCCTAGCTGCTACAAAGAAGACATGTTTTAGACAATACTCATGTGTATGGGCAAAAAAACTCGAGGACTGTATTTGTGACTAATTGTATAACAGGTTATTTTAGTTTCTGTTCTGTGGAAAGTGTAAAGCATTCCAACAAAGGGTTTTAATGTAGATTTTTTTTTTGCACCCATGCTGTTGATTGCTAAATGTAATAGTCTGATCATGACGCTGAATAAATGTGTCTTTTTTTAAAAAAAAAAAAAATCTATTCATTACTGTGACACATTATGCAAATATCAACATAAATCTAAGGGTTTGTTTTTTTATGCTTAATTCTGTTTGTGTCTACACTTATGTTTGCACTATACTGTCTTGACTACCATAGCTTTATAGTAAGTTTTAAAATTGGGACTTTAAGCCCCTTCAATTTTATACTTCTCCTTCAAGATCTTTCTGATTATTCCGAGTAATTTACATTTTCAGATAAATTTTAGGAACGCCTTGACAATTCCCCCCAAAAAAACAGTTAAAATTTTGACAGAAATTACAATGAATCTCTAAATTAATTTGGGATAATTACAATCATTTTTGATCTTTCAGTCCATGAATAGAACAAAAATATTTATTTGAATCTTTTTTAGTTTCTCTGAGCAACATTTTGTAGTTCTCTGTGCACAGTCTTGTACTTATTTTGTAAAATTTATTTCTAAATTTGTAATGCTTTTTGATGTTATTGTGCATGGAATTGTTTTCTTAATTTTATTCTTGGGTCATTCATTGTGAATATACACAAATACAATTGATTTTTGTATATTTAACTTGTTATTAGTTGCTGAACTTGTTGATTAGGTCTTCTCTTTTGATTTTATACATATAGGATTATGTTGTCTGTGAATTAAAACTATTTTAATTCTATTTTCCAATTTGGATACTTATTATTATTTTTTAATCTAATTGCACTAACTAAAACCTCCAGTATAAGGCTGAATAGATGTGATGAAAGCAGACATCCTTGTTTTTGCCCCAATATTAGAGGGAAAGAATGTAGTCTCTTATCATTAAATATGGTATTGGATGAAGATTTTTCATAGATGTCCTTCAGGTTGAAGAAATTTCTCTTTCTTTTTTTTTTTTTTTAATTTCTTTTTTTCAGTGTAACAGTATTCATTGTTTATGCACCACACCCAGTGCTCCATGCAATATGTGCCGTCCCTAATACCCACCACCTTGTTCCCCCAACCTCCCACCCCCCGCCCCTTCAAGACCCTCAGGTTGTTTTTCAGAGTCCATAGTCTCTTATGGTTCATCTCCCCTTCCAATTTCCCTCAACTCCCTTCTCCTTTCCATCTCCCCATGTCCTCCATGTTATTTGTTATGCTCCACAAATAAGTGAAACCAAATGATAATTGACTCTCTCTGCTTGACTTATTTCACTCAGCATAATCTCTTCCAGTCCCGTCCATGTTGATACAAACATTGGGTATTCATCCTTTCTGATAGAGGCATAATACTGCATAGTGTATATGGACCACATTTTCTTTATCCATTTGTCCGTTGAAGGGCATCTTGGTTCTTTCCACAGTTTGGCGACCGTGGCCATTGCTGCTATAAACATTGAGGTACAGATGGCCCTTCTTTTCACTACATCTGTATCTTTGGGGTAAATACCCAGTAGTGCAATTGCAGGGTCATAGGGAAGCTCTATTTTTAATTTCTTTCTTTCTTTCTTTCTTTTTTTTTTTTTAAAGAGAGAGATCACAAGTAGGCAGAGAGGCAGGCAGAGAGAGAGGAGGAAGCAGGCTCCCCGCCAAGCAGAGACCCCGATGCGGGGCTCAATCCCAGGACCCTGGGATCATGACCTGAGCCAAAGGCAGAGGCTTTAACCCACTGAGCCACCTAGGTGCCCCTCTATTTTTAATTTCTTGAGGAATCTCCACACTGTTCTCCAAAGTGGCTGCACCAACTTGCATTCCCACCAGCAGTGTAAGAGGGTTCCCCTTTCTCCACATCCTCCCCAACACATGTTGTTTCCTGTCTTGCTAATTTTGGCCATTCTAGCTGGTGAAAGGTGATATCTCAATGTGGTTTTAATTTGAATCTCCCTGATGGCTAGTGATGATGAACACTTTTTCATGTGTCTGATATCCATTTGTATGTCTTCATTGGAGAAGTGTCTGTTCATATCTTCTGCCCATTTTTTGATATGATTATCTGTTTTTTGTGTGTTGAGTTTGAGGAATTCTTTATAGATCCAACCTTTTGTAAACCTTTTGTCTGCACTATCATTTGCAAATATCTTCTCCCATTCCGTTGGTTGCCTCTTTGTTTTGTTGACTGTTTCCTTTGCTGAGCAGAAGCTTTTGATCTTGATGAAGTTCCAAAAGTTCATTTTCCTTTTTGTTTCCTTTGCCTTTGGAGACATATCTTGAAAGACATTGCTGTAGCTGATATTGAAGAGGTTACTGCCTATGTTCTTCTCTAGGATTCTGATGGATTCCTTCTCACGTTGAGGTCTTTTATCCATTTTGAGTTTATCTTTGTGTATGGTGTAAGTGAATGGTTGAGTTTCATTCTTCTACATATAGCTGTCCAGTTTTCCCAGCACCATTTATTGAAGAGACTGTCTTTTTTCCACTGTATATTTTTTCCTGTTTTGTTGAAGATTATTTGACCATAGAGTTGAGGGTCCATATCTGGGTTCTCTACTCTGTTCCACTGGTCTATGTGTCTGTTTTTATGCCAGTACCATGCTGTCTTGGTGATCACAGCTTTGTAATAAAGCTTGAAATCAGGTAACGTGATGCCGCCAGTTTTATTTTTGTTTTTCAACATTTCCTTAGCAATTCGGGGTCTCTTCTGATTCCATACAAATTTTTGGGTTATTTGCTCCAGCTCTTTGAAAAATACCGGTGGAATTTTGATTGGAATGGCATTAAAAGTATAGATTGCTCTAGGCAGTATAGACATTTTAACAATGTTTATTCTTCCGATCCAAGAGCATGGAATGGTCTTCCATCTTTTTGTGTCTTCTTCAATTTCTTTCATGAGTGTTCTGTAGTTCCTCTAGTACAGATCCTTTACCTCTTTGGTTAGGTTTATTCCCAGATATCTTATGGTTCTTGGTGCTATAGTAAATGGAATCGATTCTCTAATTTCCCTTTCTGTATTTTCATTGTTAGTGTATAAGAAAGCCACTGATTTCTGTACATTGACTTTGTATCCTGCCACGTTACTGAATAGCTGTATGAGTTCTAGTAGTTTGGGGGTGGAGTCTTTTGGGTTTTCCATATAAAGAATCATGTCATCTGCAAAGAGAGAGAGTTTGACTTCCTCATTGCCAATTTGGATAACTTTTATTTCTCTTTGTTGTCTGATTGCTGTTGCTAGGACTTCTAATACTATGTTGAACAAGAGTGGTGAGAGTGGGCATCCTTGTCGTGTTCCTGATCTCAACGGGAAGGCTGCAAGCTTTTTCCCATTGAGGATGATATTTGCTGTGGGTCTTTCATAGATAGATTTTATGAACTTCAGGAATGTTCCCTCTATCCCTATACTTTGAAGCGTTTTGATCAGGAATGGATGCTGGATTTTGTCAAATGCTTTTTCTGCATCAATTGAGAGGACCATGTAGTTCTTCTCTCTTATTGATTTGTTCTATCACATTGATTGATTTGCAAATGTTGAACCATCCTTGTAACCCAGGGATGAATCCCACCTGGTCATGGATAATCTTTTTAATGTACTGTTGGATCCTGTTTGCTAGGATCTTGTTGAGAATCTTAGCATCCATATTCATCAGTGATATTGGTCTGAAATTCTCCTTTTTTGGTAGGGTCTTTGCCTGGTTTGGGGATCAGGGTAATGCTGACTTCATAAAAAGAGTCTGGAAGTTTTCCTTTTGCTTCAATTTTTTGAAACAGCTTCAGGAGAATAGGTGTTATTTCTTCTTTGAAAGTTTGGTAGAATTCCCCAGGGAATCCATCAGGTCCTGGGCTTTTGTTTTTTTGGGAGGTTTTTGATCACTGCTTCAATCTTGTTACTAGATATCAGTCTATTCAGGTTGTCAGTTTCTTCCTGGTTCAATTTTGGGAGTTTATAGTTTTCCAGGAATGCATCCATTTCATCTAGGTTGTTTAACTTATTGGCATATAACTGTTGATAATAACTCCTGATGATTGTTTCTACTTCCTTGGTGTTAGTTGTGATCTTTCCCTTTTCATTCATATTTCATTCATATTAATTTGAGCTTTCTCTCTTTTCTTTTGGATTAGTGTGGCCAATGGTTTATCAATCTTATTGATTCTTTCAAAAAACCAGCTTCCAGTTTCATTGATACGTTTTACTGTATCTCTGGTTTCTACCTCATTGATCTCTGCTCTAATCTTGATTACTTCCCTTCTTATGTGTGGAGTTGGTTTGATTTGTTGTTGGTTTTCCAGCTCTTTAAGGTGTAGAGATAGCTGGTGTATTCTGGATTTTTCAATTTTTTTGAGGGATGCTTGGATGGCTATGTATTTCCCCCTTAGGACCACTTTTGCTGTATCCCATAGGTTTTGGACCGAAGTGTCTTCATTCTCATTGGTTTCCATGAATTGTTTAAGTTCTTCTTTGATCTCCTGGTTGATCCCAGCATTCTTAAGCAAGGTGGTCTTTAGCTTCTAGGTGTTTGAGTTCCTTCCGAACTTTTCCTTGTGATTGAGCTCCAGTTTCAAAGCATTGTGATCTAAGAATATGCAGGGAATAATGTCAGTCTTTTGGAGAAATTTCTTTCTATTCTGAGTTTGCTGAAAGTTTTATCATTCATGGGTGCTGGATTTTGTGAAATGTTTTTCTGCATCTGTTGAAATGGCCAAACAGTTTTGGTCTCTCATTCTATTAACATGGTGTATTACATTAATTGTGGGATTTTGGGGGGTGTTAAACCAACCTTGAAATATTGGATAAATCCTGTTTGGTCGTGCTATATTATTTTTTACATTTTCTGCATTCAGTTTGCTAATAATTTCCTGAGATTTTTTTGCATGTACATTCATAAGGGATATTGGCTTTAGTATCAAGGTAATCTTAGTCTGACAGAATGAATTGGAAAGTTTTTTTCTCCTCCTTTATTTTCTGTGTAAGAGTTTCTGAAGGATTAGTATTAATTCTTCTTTAGATGTTTGGTAGAATTCACCACTGAAGCCACCTGGGTTGGTACTTTCACTTGTTGGAAAACTTTCAAATACTACTTCAATGTCTTTACTTCTCTTTAAATCTAATCAATTTTTTTTCTTAACTTCTTGAGTCATTTTGTTAAATTTTTGCCTTTCTAGGCACCTCTCCATTTCATCTAAGCTGTCTAATTTGCTGGCATACAAGTGTTCATAGTATTACCTTATTTAACATTTAAACATTTAACATTAAAAGTATTTCCTGGGCATGGACATCTTTGCCTTCTGTTGCAAATAATGTCAATCCCTTTCAACAGGAGAGCTGCCAGTCTTGTGGCCTGTCCCACTGAGATAGAACACCTGTGCTACAGGACTGGAGTTGGGGGAAATAGGAACTGCTGAAAACTAAAAGATTCCTCCCATTTCTATAAGCACATCCAATTTGTTGTATGCTTTGGTCAATCTTCAGAATCATTAAAGGTTGTTTATTAAAATTTTGTTCAGTTTTATTACTTCTTTTTGGTCAAAGGATTTTCCAAGTTTGTTCTTTAGCTGTTTCAGAAGTCTTTCCTCCCACCTCCACCATTTGCATTTATTTCAGTTATTTATACAAATGCAAAGTTATTCCCGCTATCTTATTTTAGTTTTATATTTACCACACTTCATGGTCTCATTCCCTGCAGGTTGCTTTTTAGCGAATTGATTACATTTTCTTTAATCCTTTTCTGTCTTAATGATGTAAGAATTTAGAGAATATTTTTTGTCTTCTGGCAGTTATCTTTAACTTCTAAATAAATACTTAAAAACACATTTTTCTATCCACACTTAAAGTTAATAAGGGTCTATATACCCTTTCCGAATAAAACATGACCTTAGCATGTTTTTATTTTTCTAGTCTCTCCACCATCTCCCTGCCGCCCCCACTGCAGTAACTTCCCTTGTTAAGACCATTTGGAATTTTATCTTTAATCTTAATTTTTATTATTTTTGTTAAGTAATCAATGCCTTTTTTTAGGTGGCTTTGAATTTTCTTCATTTTTTTTGCCACTGTTCTTTCTTCACTACCACCGCCCCCCCCCCCCAGCCATCACTCACATGGTCATTGTCTAGTCTAGACTTTGCCATCCATAATAAATGAATCAGTACCTAATTGTCTAATTTAAATATCCCAGTATCTGAACATAATTGCCTTTCCTTCTATGTCATTACTCTGGTTCTGTCTTGGAAGAAGATATCTGATTTTACTGAAGCTTTCAAATCTTTGACTTTATCTTTTATCACCGTCCTTCACTGTCTATTTCCCTCCCTGCTCCCTTTAGGTTATATAGACAATGCAGTATAACTATCTTCTTGTAAACACCTTTTGTCCCTCTCTCCCTTCATAATTACTCCTGGAAAAACAACCCCGTTAAACCCTAGTTTTTTGCTTTCTCCATGTTTGTACCCAAGAAGCTGAATAATACTGGGAAAATGACATTAAATTACTTCAAATTTGTGGCTTTAGATCTCACATGGGCACTCAACGCATCAGACATGCCTACTATTCTCCACCAATAAGGTTATTCTTCTACCCTCTCAGACAGCTATTTCACTTCTCTTCTACCCTTAAGCCTCCAATATCCTCTCACCTCATAATGTCAGCTAAGACCTCAACTCCAACTTCATAGAGAAAATCAATTAATTAGAAGGAAAGTGACCTTGTCCTTCTACCTTTTGTCTGACATTCTGCCTGCATTTTACCCCAATTTATAATGGAAGATTTGCACCATGTCCTGTTTGAGGTCTGCATTTCACCCTGATTCCCTCTCTCAACTCAAGGATTCCCTATTCCCATTATCACCTTTCTGTCCTGTATCAATACTTTTTCCTTTCAACCAGGTCATCTCAGGCACACATAATTTAACATCTCCCATCTTAAATAAGATCCTTTTCATCTAATATCTCCTTCCAGCTTTCCCATTTCCCTGTTCTCAGTCATGGCTAATTCATCAAAACATGTAAATATAAGCAAATCTTTCAAATTCCTTGCCTACAATTTTCACACCAGTCATTCCAGCCACATTTAGTCCACACTGACAGGGCTTTTCTTAAGGTTGCCTTTGACCTACATCTTGACAAAGCTGAAGGTCAGTTTTCTGTTCTCATCTGACTTCTCAGTGGCATCTGATCCAATGGACCCTTCACATCTTTGAAACACTACTTTATCTGATTCTGAGGTAACACATTCTTCTTCTTTTTTTTTTTCTCTCTGCCCCACTGCCCATACTTCCTCAGACTCTTTAGTTGGCTGCTGCTTCTGTGCTAGATCTTGAAATGCTATGATGCCCAAGTCTCTTTACTTGGCCTTTTCTCTATCCAGACACTATGGGTGGTCTCCTATAGTCTCAGATATATATATATATATATATATATATATATATATATATATATATATCAAAGTTTAAGTAGCAGACCAGATCTTTCCTCTGAGTTTTAGACTCATGTATTCAACCATCTACACAATGTTTTCACTTGTTTGCCTATCAAACATCTCCTACTTCATGTATTCAAAGAGATGGTTATAATATTCTCCCCCATACTAGCCTCAACCATTCCCTCTAGGTCATCCCTGTAGTACAACATCTCACCACCCTCTATCATTTTAGTCCAATTTACCTTCCTTTCTCCCCAAACAACTTTAATAATTTTAATAACCTCCTTAATTATCTTACTATCTCACTCTTGTCTCCATAACAGTCAGAATAAAATAAAGACTGAAATGTTTTAGGTCTAGAGAAAAGTAACTTCCACATATCCATAATTCAACATAAGAAATAAAATACTACTGAGATAATTGAAGCCTCCATGATATCCTCTCTTTCTCTCCTGTCTGGGAGTTACTGTCCTTTTTAATTTTGTAGCTATTATTTCCACACATGTATTTATATCTTCATCCTTTAATACACACACACACACACACACACACACACACACACACATATATCCCTAAGTAATATGTACTTTTGTTTTTCATGCTTTATAACACTAGAGAAACATTATGCACCTAGAAAATAAGAATATTGTTTGCTTCAGAAAATAGTTCTTTGACTTGAGAGGTTTCTAACCTGCCAAACTCAAGCCACTGTGTGGAACTTTTCATCCCTTGGCTTCATATGTTTTTCTTAGGGATGCCTGTGACATTTCCACATGATTGCAATTCCCTTTTTTTCTGACCCCAAGATAATGGCATCCAAATTTGAGCAATTCACGTATAGACTTTTAACTCTTATTTTATGAACTGACCCACCCCTTGGCTTATTCTGATTTTTCCTTTGTCCCCACTTTTCACTGACATTACTTGAAATACATATATTTGTATAAGTGACTAAAAAACTTTTTCTAATAATTGGGCAAGGCCTAGGTTAAGTAAATAAATAAGTAAATTTGACACATCCTAGAAGAAAGAGAAGAATTTGATACAGACCCCTTGCATGGTTGTCATAGAAAGCCTTCTTTTTTTGCATTCAGGATTTTGTGCCACCACAACTGACCAGGTCACCTTGTACTATCACAGAGGCTAATCTGATGTTTTAATAACATTTTAGGATTAACTGCATTATTCAAAACTGCATTGTAAAGCACCACAAGCCATAAACTAGCTGCTTAAACACTTTATCATGCAATGTCAACACAATGACATTCCACGTCTCCATTGCCATTGAAGTAGGGAGGTGCAGTAAGGATGTAGGAAGTTTCTCTCAGAAATCATATTTATAATATATTTATGGTCATCTCCATCAAACTTTATATTTCTTTGAAATGATTCTAGTGTTCAGTTTCTAGGAGAGGTGCGTACCAAGGAAAGCTGTTGTTTTGTCAGAAGGTGAGTCTGTGGGACACCTGGGTGGCTCAGTGGGCTAAAGCCTCTGCCTTCGGCTCAGGTCATGGTCTCAGGGTCCTGGAATCGAGCCCTTCATCGGGCTCTCTGCTCTGCAGGGAGCCTGCTTTCCTCTCTCTCTGCCTGCCTCTCTGCCTACTTGTGATCTCTGTCTGTCAAATAAATAAATAAGATCTTTAAAAAAAAAAAGAAGAAGAAGAAGAAGGTGAGTCTGTAGGAAGACAAGGAACATGGAAGTTGTCTTTAGACATGAAAATGACTACCACAGGGGAAAATGACCAGACTTTTTCTGTGTGGCCCCAAGAGGCAGAAGCAAGCCCTAAGGCTGGGATCAGTAACTGAAAGAAACTTTCTCATGGTCAAAGCCCGCCAAAGATGGAATGACTTAAACTGTTTGTTTTGTTTATTTTGTTTTGTTTATTTGTTATTTTATTTTGTTTATTTTAGGTCTTGAGACAAATAAAATTGAGAATGTTAGTGTGATCAGCTGTGTCCTCTGGTTGGCAAAAACAAAGACTCAATCAGCTGTGAAAAAAAAGATACTACCAATGCTAAAATGTTTACAGATATTCCTGTTCTACAACTATGAATTAAAGATGACAAATTCTGAATGCTTAAGAGTTTCACAAAAATTAAAAAAAGGAATTTCATGAAGATATTATAACAGTGTGGACATTTGGGGGGAAGGGCATGTGACTTCTCAAAGAGTCTCATTATCCTCATTTATTTTGTTTGGATTTTTCTGAGGTGGCAGACGAGGAATCCTGTATGCTAACGAAGGGGATTGTGAGCAAAGAAAGTTTGAGGACTCCTATTTGACTCTGCTACAGCTCACTTGGAGCTCAGCCTCCTACTTGGGGTGAACCAATGGAAGGGATGAACAAGAATTCATCTATTCTGGTATCTGAAGTGCTAACCAAGGACAGCATGCCCAAGAATTTGTGAAAGGAAGTGATTAGACACTGGGTGTCTGAGATACTGGGTAAGTCACTGCCAATATATTTCATTCTGATTTTCATATTAATTGGTAAATGTGTATCTTATTTTTCAGTAATCTGGAATTCTGGCAGTCTTATTTGAAAGGCAGTATTTCATAATAAGCATTAATACTTGTGAATTTGAATTTCATATTCTAACCTGCCTTTCACACTTTGCACATGTCCAGTGGCCATGGCCTCCAATGGCCAGAGGTGGTGGAAAAAGACCAAAGCGGCTCACCTCAGTAGCATTGTGCATCTCTCTCATCTACCCTGGATCAGCCTGGGGCACCTGCTCAGCCATTTTGATACCCACTGTCCAGGATATGCCATGGAGACAACCTTGACCATTAGGGGGATAGAAGCTGGCTTTCTCTCCTTCTCCACTTGCCTTTCCCAGTGCTCTACTCCTATTACTTAGGATAGTTTCCCCAAATGTGCCACTGGCATGCAAGCCCTGGTCCTGGGCTCTGCTTTTGGAAACAAACTAGGTGAAGATTAGCACCAATTTGTTTTATTTGGGGGCAAGTTCCTTTTGTTTGCTGGACTTCTGTTTCCTCTTCATTGAAATGAATTTGGTTTATTCATTCCTTCCAGCTGTAAGAGTCTATAAAATAGAGGAAAAGTGTCAAGAATTCCAGGAAATCCCATCTTCCTCAATAATTCTTTTATCAACATTCAAGTGATTTAACCACAGTTCAGATAAGGTTTCCATAGTTTTAAATACTTCCATTCTTCCTTGTGTGGGTGCCACAATGACTGTTTTATGGCTTTTTATCTACCTAGCCCTCAGACCTTATCCTAAAATAGCAAGAAAAAAAGTTTTTAGGGACCTTAGCAATGCCAATGGCTGTAGGTAGCTCCTACTACTTTCCTATCTTTCACAACTAGTGCTCTGCCAGAGAAGCTCGGAATGGGGTTGGGTCTCTGTAAGTGACCACACGTTGCTGAGCCCAAGAGTCATGAAGGGCAGGGGCAGAGATGATATGCTGTCACCAAACACTGGCCTTGGATCACCTGGACCAATGAAAGAATGAAGATGATCAAGCAGCTCTCTACTCAGAAATTTCACCCTGAAGGAAGATCTAGGAAAACTGGAATGAACACATTTTAGGAAATAGAAGATTTCCATTCAGAACAAATTTTAAGGCTGTTTAAGGTAGAGACAAAATACTTAGCACTAATAAAGCAGTTTGTTGTTTATTGATTGGTTGTTCCTGCTTTAAATAGCACACATCAGGAGAAAGGTGGATTGTGGTCAGAGGTCAGATTTTTTTTATGCTCAGTTGGAGGGGGGCGTTGTCATGGTGTCAGGATGCCTGGCAGAACTTCCAGCTTCTAGGGAGTGTGGACCATAACTGATGACATGTGCACAAAGGCAACTTTGCAGGAGTTTGTAGGGGTGGGGTGGTAAAGATGCCAACCAGTGGAGGTTTCTTTGTCATAATTTCCAAATCTAGCCACTTTCCTCAGTCCAGGCCACCATCAACTCTCTAGTGAATGACCTTTTCATTGGTCTTCTTGTTCTCACTTTGACTTGTGCCCCTCCTCCTCCATCCTTTCTGTATGTAAGAGCCAGCGTGTTCTTTCAAGTGTAAGTCACTTGAAAGAAAAATAAAAAATAAATACAATGTAAGTCACATCATGTCTGCCCCCACCCAAAATCCTTCTAGGGATTCTCACTGCCTTAGAGCAAACTACAAGGTCCTACCTGATCTGCCCTGGATCTTCAAACCCACCCCCTCCTTTTCTCCCATGCTCCAACCATGCTGCCCTTCTCTGTCTTCCTGAAGCATTCAAAGTGTCTTCATTCTCTTGGGACTTTGTGCTGGTGACATGCTCTGTTTTGCCCCTGAGTTTCCCTACAGCTGGCTCCTTCTCACTAGTCAGGTACCAATTCAAATGTCACCTCTTTGTGAAGCTGTTCCCTGACACTTTGAAATCCTTGTATTACATGGCCTTGTTTAATTGACTTTACAGCGTCATCACTATCTGGAAATATCTTCATTATTTATTGACTTATTGTTTTCTTTCCTCACCTGGTAGAATTGTGCTCTAGGAGAGAAGGGGCCTCTGTGTTTTGTTGGGCACTGCATACTCAGCAGTATGGATTGTTCTTGGGATTTATTAGCTGCTCAATAAATCTGGGTTGAATGTGCTAACTCTCAAATGTCCTCAAGGGTCATCAGTAGTGTTCAGAAGGAACAAGGGTCTTCCCAAGAAAGAGTGCTCCCCATGTCCAAAGGGGTGTGTCAGAAGGAATTCAAAAGATGAAAATCTGGGTGATGTTGGAGATGAGGAAGCACTCTTATTCTCAGTAATTCATTCTGAGGAAGGCTCTTGTGCAGTGAGAAGCCACAAACACAGGAGGCCAAGCTCTTTGTATCTGATAACACTCCATACATAGCCTATCCTATCAGTATGGATCTGTAGCAGAACTTCTGCCAGCAGACTGCTCTGAGACTGACTACCTGGCAGACTGTGTGCTCTTAGGCACAACCTGAAGGTGCACAGGGTCCTCTACCACCAATTCCCAGATATTTCTTATGCAGCACCTGGGAGGTCAGGAAGAGAATGAGGGTCAACTGGACATTGAGTTGGTGCCCAGAGGCTGAGTAAGGAAAGGGACCATCTGGCTGTCCTCACCACCTCTTTTTGGGCTAGACAGAGCTGGCCTTGGGGTCGGCTGTGAACCAGAATTTGTTGCAGCAAGAACTTGGTAGCCCAGCTTTTAATTTGGATCCATGAGAGGATTGAAGTGATTGATGTCGAGGAAGTGGAGCCTGAAGAGTGGGGCAGACACCCAGGTGTGCTGGTCCTTTCATCTTCACATCAAATGCTACCTGGTGAGTTACAGGGCACAGACTGGGGGAGGGGGGCTGAGGGTAGGCAGCTGCTGCTCAAAGCAGAGATGGGGCCCCATGGCTGAAGATAGATCCTGGCTTCCTGTCAGACAGCTGGCTGTAAATAACAGGCTGCAATTTCCTGGGAGGGGCAGACAGGTAAGAGTCTCTTGGTAGATAAAAGAACTGGAGCTGTTATACACATAACAGAAATTTAATAAATAATTTATTATTCATTTGTTCATCTAACAAGGATATATATAGCCTTACTCCTCAAAGGGTGGGCCGTGGCCCACAGTGTCAGTATCATCTTGTGAGATGATGAGAGCCAGGGGGAGCTTGTCAGAAATTCAGATCTCAGGCTTACCTTGACCCTGATGAACTAGAGTCAGCATTTGGATAAAACTGTCAGGGAATTCTTAACCATACATAAGTCAGAAGGCTTGAGCTACAGGATAACTGTAATGGGCCACTATGGGGTAGGGCCCTGCAGGGATGCTAGGATGGTGCATCTGGCAAGTATCATGTCCCCACCATGAGGTGCTTGGAGGGGGAGCTCCTTCTGGAGGTGTTACTTCTGAGAAGACACATTCCATACCTGCTTTATGCCTTCCCAAAATTCCTATAACATCTGTCCACTCTAACAGGATAAGAACCTAAGTGATGATAGCTCCCAGTAGTGACAATACAGCAAGGCGGGTATGAGTGCCTTTCCTTAATGAAGTTTGAGATAAGGCCACTGCAGGCCCCAGTTCCTTCTCTCATATCCTCTCCCCAACCCCACTGAAATTCCCAAGATCTACTACCAAAGAAAACCTGCTCTTCCTGAATGATAGTCTATCAGGAATCACATACAGCCTGCGTGAATTTAAATCAATGAACATGGAGCCCTGGGTGTTATATGCAAACAATGAATCATGGAACACTACATCAAAAACTAATGATGTACTTTATGGTGACTAACATAACATAATAAAAAAAATAAATAAATCAATGAGCATTTGCATTTCTACTCTCTAGATGGCTGTCACAGCTACTAAGCTGAAGGTAACAAACACGTGGGGGGAGGGGCATTTGGGAGCAGAGAGGTCACATTGTTCAGGTAAATTCTGTCATCTTAGAATGCAGGTCAAAATGAGCCGCCCCCCCCCAAAAGAAGCCTGAAAAGTACTTTATAGTTGAAGAAAGTACTTTTTCCCTCATGCACCTCTTTTGTACTGAAGAAACTGAAGTTCAAAGGGATTGTGACTTGCCCAAAATTGTATGACCAGGAAGTGGTGAAATTGAGATTCCAACCCGATTCTTTAACTAAAAAAATTATATTCTGTATGTCCTGTTAGGCTCCTTCTATAGGCAGGATAATTCTTGGTTATCCAAGAAACCCCAAGTCCCTCATCTCTTTTCATTTCTTGTTAATTCACACAAAAAGAAATTTATCAAACACCTTCTTCATGTTGAGGAAAGAGGACAGCTACAAGAATAACATCCATCTATCTATCTATCATCTATCTATCTATCTTCATCATCATCATCATCCATCCATCCATCCATCCTTCCATCCATCCATCCGTGTACCCAATTGCTGTCTTCAGCCTCAAGAAACTTACAGACCAATAAAGGAGAAAAGACATACTGAGAAAACTGTATCACATCCAGGCCCCTTTGGTAGAAGATAAACTTGCTTCAACACCCGATTTCTTGTCCCCGTAAAGACTCACATCTTCTCAGCAATGAAGGCCAATTCTAGAGTTCACCCTCTCTTGAGGCTCTTTACCGACAGTTCCTGAATTCAGTGTGCTAACAACATTTCATTCTGTGCCACTGGACACGTGGAACTAAGTTACTGCACCACAATCCAGAAGAAAACTTCACTCGGGCATTTTGTGAGTTTAGATAAGGCATCGCAAGTGGAGAGTCACAGAGGAGCAGTGGCCTTGTCGGAGTGTGGTCGCCCCAGCCTCATCTCTCTGCCCCTCACCCCTTCGCCACTCAGGGAAGCTCCAATGCTTCTCTTCCTCTTTTAGGGTGAGTTGTTCACCCAGTTCCTAACCCCAAAGCTGTACAACCACATATATCATGGTGCTCAGAGGAAGAAAGGACTTTCTCTTTGCCACCAGGACTTTAAAGGAAGTTGATATTTTATCTTTAAATAAACTCTTTTATTGACAAACAATATCCAGGCAGAGTGTACACATGAGAAGCATACCATTTGATAAATGTGCACAAAGAAAACACACCTGCATAACCAGAGTCCAAACCAAGGAACAAAACAAAAGCAACATCTCAGAGCCCCTAAGACAGTTGGCAATTTAAATAACAAATTTTTCTTCGTGTTACAAATGCAAGAGAGGAACATAGAAAGTGCCATGAAGGGAGAGTAAAGCCCTACCAGAAGGAGAGGCTAGATACTTTGTTCTGGCAGGAAAGAGAAAAGGAGACTTCAGAACTATATCCTGCAAGACAAGCAGTGTTTGGTTAAAAAGAGAAAGGGACAGGTGTGCCAAGGGGCTGGGAACCCTTGAGTGTAAGAAAGGGCCTGGAGGGCTTTAGCAATCCAGGAGGAGCCCTGTCTGGTCTGTGTCTGGAGATGGGGGAGGGTGGGGAGGGAGTGCTAGAGAACCTCAGGCTGGGACCACTGGTGCACCCTGTGGAATGGCAGAGTAGGTGGCTGTTGTGGGATTTTAGATACATCTTTTAAAACTCTGTATTGCAACTGGGAAAAAAAAATCAGATTTGTTTAAGCAAAAAATAAATAAATAAAAAGCAACATATTGCCTCAGGCATTGCTTGATCTCCTGGCTCAAATGATGGCTAAGAATAGGTTTTCTCCCTCCTGTTATTTTATCTTTATCCTTGAAATTGTTACCTTTTAGTTTGGGTTCCCCCAAAGTGGATCTCAAGGCAAGAATTTGACTATAATTTGGGACATGCAGGAAGTACCAGTGGCGGGGCAGGGGGGCGGGTTGCGGAGGAGGGAGACAGAGAAAGGAAGCAGCCAGGAAATCGCTATGCCCTGAGCTTGATCCCAGTGTGAAGCTCTGGGAAACCATGTAAGCGTAGGCATCCGTGCTCCCTGCTCCAGGGATGATGCACTGGTGGAGAGATGCATCAGGAGAAGTAATTCCCAGGCACTTCTGGCCGCTGTGCACTCAGGGAACACAGTCTTTGGGATTTTTGAGAAAACCCATAGACAGAGATGCAGTTGGGAGCGGCTGATACCCCTCAAGGGTAAGGCCCCATGGATAATGGCGGGGCTCTGACAGCCCCAGCCTCGTCTCCATTCTTAGCAGGCTCTGCCTTCCCACTCACAAGTGACAGCCATTTCTTGGGGCTGGAAATGGAGAGATTTTTCTCCCCCAGTATGTGAGCAGAAGGCTTGATCTTGGCTTTCATTTCCTCTAACTTGGGCCACTTGAATCAATCCCTGAGGCCGGGGGAGGTGATATCTTACAAGAGAATCCCCATACCATTAGTTGATATGAAGGGAGGAGGGAGGAGAAGCAAGTTCACACTCAAATGAAGAGTCTGGTGGGGGTGTGATGGAGGTGTCCTGCTGGCAACTAACTGGTGCATGGTCTGAGAGCCGGAGAGCTGGATTGAAAATGTTTATTTGGGCATCTGTCTTCATTTGGTTCTCTTCAAAGCAGATCCTGAGGGACCCTGGGTGCAGGTGGAGGAAAGGGGAACAAGGTGAAGGGTGTTAGTGAGCATAGGCTCACTATGGGCACCTGGGACTCAGACCTGCTGGGTCTCTCAGAACCAGAGAAGAACATACTTCAGAAATCTCACTGGTGTGTGATGCCTCTCTGCTCACTAGCTCCCATCCTCATTGGCTGAGAGACTTTCTGAGGCATTTTACTCCTTAGTCCTTCCAGCCTGACTGGTCTGTGGACACAACATGTGCTCGTGGCCAGAGGATGACCTCAGGCAGCCATCAGCAATGCGGACATCAGCTGGCAGCAGGAATCCTCCAGGGCCGGCTGGGGGATGTGGCCGGGACATTATTAGCATGTGCTGCTGGGTCCTTTCTGTTCTTCTGCTGCCCCGGCTTTGTTAATACCCATCCCTTTTCCAGTCTTTGAATTACCCGCTCTGTTCCCAGGCAACCCCAGAGCCCCCATCTCCTGTAATCCCACTATCTGTACCTCCACACTGGCTCTGGATGTGAGTGTTTTAGACGAAAAATGTAGTTTTTTGATAAACTTCCACATTAAGAAGAACTAAGGAATAAAAGCTAGCAGGGGGAGTGTCAAATGTTAATCGGAAATTGTTCCTGGGAATGGAAATGGCAGTTATGTGGGCAGAAAGAAAATTATGTGACCTTGGCCTGTATCTATTAGTTTAATTGAATCAGTGATTCTCAAGTGGCCTGGAGAGGACTTTAGGATTTCTGAGGAGCTTCTTTGTAACCAGACAGACTTCCTCCGCTGAATCTGGCAGGTTCCCCTTGCAGAGGGTTTGGGGTGGAGATAGGGCCTCCTCTCTGCCTTCCGGGTGAAGAATCCCTGTGGGAATCTCAGAAGTAACTGTTGGGCAAACATTGGAAGGCAGATGATGTGGAGGTAGAAGCAAGGCTGAGAACCGCTGGTTCAAAATATACCCCTGGATCAGCAGGTGCAGGAGAGTGGGAGGCGCTCGTGGAGAGAAGACATCCGTCTGAATTCAGAACTGACTAAACACTGAGTTTATCTGTACCCGTTTCACCGTCTGTAAAATGATAATGAAAATGCAAATTGCATGGGAGTGTTGTGGGAATTAACAGAGTTTCTGGCACAATGTTTTGATTGTAAACTTACTTACTACTTGTTTTGGAATCTACCTTCTGAATGGTCTTTAATTCAGAGCCACTCAGTGAGATTATGGAATAGCAGTCCCCTGAGCCCCTCCCTTCTGCCCATATTACTGACCCTCCTGCTGAGCTCCTGGTCAGCATCTGCCCATGGAGCTTGAGCTCCTCCACTGTTGCCAAAGAGTCCTTAAAGTGGTGAGATCAGGGTTGGTTTCCCTCATCTCTTGCAGAACCACCTCCCTCTTTTATTTGGTAGGCTTAGGAGAGTAGGGGCACTCTGGAGGCTGGTTCAAATGTCCCAGAGGGCCACAAAAGAGTATGGATAGGGTCTGCTTATGAGTCTTGGGACAAAAGGTGAATATTTAACAGGAAAGGCAGAAAATAGAGGGTGATTACCTTCCCTGGCAGAGACAGGAGAAGTGAGAGGCATGACACGATCACCTCCTCAGAGAAACATTTCTGACCCCCACTTCTCTTCCCTAGGTGAAACTTAAGGCCTCCCCCGCTCCATTTGAGCTGTACGGAGTACACTTTCACCAAAGAACTGCCGGTCTCATCTATTACATGCATGTTTCTGCATGACTATTTCTTCCTTTCCTATGTGCCTTTAATTAGTATTTAAATCATTGTCCTCAAGTCAGTTGGAAGAGCATATGACTCTTGACCTCAGGGACGTGAACTGGACCTCCATACTGTGTATAGAGATTATGTAAATAAATACATCTTTTTAAAAATTCAACATAATATTTTTAAAATATTATAAACAAAGAAAATAGCACAGAGTAGGACATAGAAGAAAATTTCATTTGTATTCCTAAAAAGACACTGGTTGTTGTAGATTCTCCAAGAAGCCTGAGCGAGTTGACAATTTCTCCTAAACCCAAATACAAACATAAATGCTGTCAGAGTGAAAAGCCACTTGCTGCCATTTGGAGGGGTGGAAGTGGGTGGAAATTCCCAGGAATTCCCTGGGTGACTCCTGCAGAGGCATTGCTTTAAGGAGACTGACCCCAAATATAGCAGGTGCAGCTGGCCCCAGGCTGGAAAAGTATTCCTCCGCTATTCTTCACCCCTAAACAGGAGGGGCTCTGCCCAGTGTCAGGCTTTCCTTTTTTGCCTCCTGGATTAGTATGACATGCTCTGAGACTTTTTTTTCCCTTTAGAGTTCCATGTGGCAAAATGAAAAGAAAAATTGCTGATCCCTCTTCCTTCCCCTGCTTGCTTTACCCAATGATATCCAAGGACACATTTTTGCTCTTTTTCTGTGCTTGTTCCATGCATGTACTAAGTACACTAGGAGCCCAAGCAGAAAGCTCTTGCAGCAAGAGCCCGTCCAATTAAATTCCCACTAGTGCGGGGCCTCTGGGAATACCTGATGCATAAGAGCTCTGCCAATGAGACAAAGATGATGCAAAGTCAGTCCATCTAGTATATTTCACTGGTCACTCCTAATGCTGAAAGAATGGCACAACCCTATGTACAATCCCATCTGAAACAGGGTGAGAAATAAATGAAGAAATAATTACACAATGTTAGTTACATGTTAATACATTAATGTTTGTATATGGAGTGTATTTTCAGAATAGTTTGCAAATGTTCCACATTCAAGTGTTCGCTGTGTGTAGTGTACACTCATATTTGAATCTTTCTGTAATAGGATTTGCAGAAAAGTGGAGAAATGATTGGACCATTCAATAAAAGATATTAAAAAGAAATGATATACTTCTATACCATATGATACACAAATACATTGAAAGAGTATTAAGAAGTTAACAATAAAAGTATAAGGGTATTAGAATAAAACACAGGATAGTTCATTTAAAAAAAAAAGTTTGCATGTGGGCTTCCTAAGTAAGAAACAAACCCCCAAAAGCCATATAAGAGGAAAGTTAAGAAGTTTTATGTGACAAAAATGAAAAACTTGTGAATAATAAAAAATACCATAAGCAAAGTTAGATGGAAAGTTACAGGCTGAAGAAATATTTGCAATATATTTTATACAAAGGGATTATTAGGTAGAATGGAGTGTGTATGTGTGTGTGTGGTTATGTGTTACAAATCAATAAGAAAAACTCTTAGGATGGAAAAAGAGACAAGAGATATGAATGGACACTTTAGATGCAGATATACAAATGGTCAAATATATATGAAAATGCTCTAGACTGCAGTCATAATTAAACAATAAAGATGAGGTACAATTTGACACACATAGAATTGGAAAAATTTAAAAGATGGACCTATCAGTAGAGGTTCTTAGTTGCCAAGAGAATTCAAACCAGAGAGTTTAAGCAGGAAAGAAATTCCTGTGAGGGAATTTCTAGGAGCGCTAGAGATAAAATTGTAGGATGCAATGCTGGAACAACACCAGATCACACTATGGGGGCCATTCTGGCTAAGATATCCCTGCTGCCCACACTTGATCCAGACTTTGCAACTTGCACCAGTGATGTTAGGCACTAGATGCCACCAACTGTGCCTCTGAAACTCCTGTAGATCTAGACACCTTCACAACCAAACTTGTCAAAAGAAGGATTTCATGTTCACCTATTTTTTTTTCACATTTCCCACTTCTGAACAGAAGACTTGAGCCATTTCTGATTGGTGGACTATATGTCACATACCAGCAGCTTAGATACAATGAGGTTGAGAAAGCAACACTTGATTTCTGTAATAGGACAAGGGACTCATTATATCTTCAAACACAGGAATGATAATCCAAAGATGGTGTGGTTTTAAGTTCCCACTTTGAGAAACTAGAAAAAGTAGAGCAAAGTAAACCCAAGACAAGCAGAAGGAAAGAAAAATAAAGATTAAAAACAGAAATCAGTGGAATTGAGAACAAAAAATAAAAGAAAATGTCAATGAAACTAAACTCTGGCTCTTTGAAAAGTTTAATAACACTGATACCCATCTAACCAGACTGACCAAGAAAAAGTTTGGAAGACATAAATTACAAATATCAGGAAAAGAAGAGGTGATATCACTATAGACTCTGCAAATATTCTAAGAACATAAGAGAATATTATGAATGACATTCTGCCCATAAATTTGATAACTTAGATGAAATAAATTCTTTGAAAGACACAAACTAGCAAAGCTCACTCAAGAAGAAATAGATAACATAAATAATCCCACACTTTATTAAAAAATTGAATTAGTAGTAGTTAAAGGACTCCTAAAAAAGAAAACTGCCAGCCTGTATGTCTTCACTGGTGAATTCCACCAAACATTTAAAGAAGAAATAATATCAACTGTACACAAATCCTTAGAGAACATAGTAAAGGAAGGAATACTTCTCAACTTATTTTATGAGTCCTGTATTACCTTGAATAACAAACTAGACAAAGATGTAGTAAGAAAAGAGCATTATAGAATAATATCCCTCATGCTCATAGATATGAAAATCCTCAACAAAATATAAGTAAAATAAACCCAGGAATATATAAAACAATAATACACTATGTCTGACAAGGATTCATCCTTGGAATGTTAAGTTTGATTCAATATTTAAAAATCAATCACTGGGGCACGAAGGTGGCTCAGTGGGTTAAGCCTCTGCCTTCAGCTCAGGTCATGATCTCAGGGTCCTGGGATCAAGCCCCGCATTGGGCTCTCTGCTCAGCGGGGAGCCTGCTTCCCCCTCTCTCTGCCTGCCTCTCTGTCTACTTGTGATCTCTGTCTGTCAAATAAATAAATAAAATCTTAAAAAAAAATAAAAATCAATCACTGGGGGTGCCTGGGTGGCTCACTTGGTTAAGCATCTGCCTTCAGCTCAGGTCATGATCTTCAGATCAGGTTATGATCCTTGGGATGGAGACCTGCATTGGGCTTCCTGCTCAGTGGGGAGTCTGCTTCTCCCTCTCTCTCTCCTTTCCTCACCCCTCATTTGTGCTCTCTTTCTCTCTCAAATAAATAAATAAAATCTTTAAAAAAATCAATCACTGTAATTTACCATGTCAACAGGCTAAAGAAGATTTACCATATGATAATCTCTATAGATGCAAGAAAAACATTTAACAAAATTCAATATTGATTCATAGGCAAGAGCTCTCAGCAAACTAGGAATTACCTCAACCTGATCAAAGACATCTGCAAAAAAACCTCTTAGCTAATGTGTACTCACTAGTAAAGACTGAATATTTTCCCCTAAGGTTGGAACAAGACAAATATCTCTGCTCTCATCTCTCCCATTCACATTGTACTGGCGATCCTAGCCAGTGCAACAGTCCTCTCTAACAGAAAGGAGAAATGATAAACTGTCTATCCTGACAGATGGCATGATTGTCTACATAGAATATCCAAAATAATCTACAAAGAACTACTAGAAATAGTAAGTGAGCTTAGCATTATTGTAGAATACAAAGTTAATTAAGAAATCAATCTTATTTCCATATGCTAGCAATGAACAATTGAAATTTGAAATTTATAGAAGTATCATGCTAGAGTACCTCGGTAGCTCAGTTGGTTTTGCGTCTGCGTTTGGCTCAGGTCATGATCCCAGAGTCCAAGGATCAAGCCCCATGTTGGGCTCCCTGCTCAGCTGGGGAGTCAGCTTTTTCTCCCTCTGCCCCTGCTTGCATACTCTCTCAAATAAATATATAAAGTATTTTTTAAAAAGTATCATGCTAATAGCACCCCAAAACATGAAATGCTTAGGTACAAATTTTACAAAATATGTTCAGAATAGGTGTGCTGAAAAGTATAAAACACTGTTGAAAGAAATAAAAGAAGACCTAAGTAAATAAAGTCATATGATGTTTGTGAATTGGAAGACTCGTTATGGCTTAGGTGTCAATTATCTCTAAGCTGACTTTTAGATTCAATGCAATTTCAACCAAAATCCCAGCAGGATTTTTTTTAAGACACTGGCAAACTGATTCTAAAATATATATAGAAAGGCAAAGGAACTAGAAAAACCAAACCAATTTTGGAAAAGAACAAGTTTGGAGAACTCACACTACTGGATTTCAAGACTTATTATAAAACTACAGTGATAAAGAGTGTGTTATTTGTAAAAGGTTAGACACAAAGATCAATGAAACAGAATAGAAAGTCTAGAAATAGATCCACATATATGCTTGTTTGGTTTTGACCACAATTACAAAGGCAATTTACTTGGATCCAAGGTAATCTTTTCAACAATTGGACATTCATATGCAAAGAATTAAGAAACAAAAAACCTTGGCCCAGTTTAAAATACACACAAGAATCGAACAGATGTTTTACAAAAGTAAATATATAGATAGCAAATATGCACATGAAAGGATGCTTGGTATTATTAGTCATTAGGGAAATAAAAATTAAAATCATGAGATATCCCTACTCACCAATAAGAAGGAGAAAAAAAAAAAGGAAAAAGAGAAAGAAGAAACACCATTAATACCAAGTGCTGATGAGGATATGGAGAAACTGAACCCCCCTTCTGTTGCCTGGAGGAATGCAAAATGATATAGTCTCTTTGGCAGATAGTTTGGCAGTTTCTTATAAAATTAAATACCATGTTTACCTAAGTGAAATGAAAGCTATGTTGACCTCTACACAGATGTTTATTCACAATCATCAAAAACTAGAAAGAACACATATGTTCTTCACTGGTTGAATAGATAAACTGTAGTACTTCCAACTCAGTAATAAAATGAAATGAATTGTTGATACCCAATAACATGGATGAAAGCCAAGTGCATTTAAAAAGCCAGACTCAAAAGGTTACATATTCCATGATTCCATGGCAACTTGGAAGAGGCAAAACTATAGACATAGGAAATATACTAATAGTTGTCAGGGGCTTGGCGTGGGGGAAGAGTTGAGTACAAAGGGGCATGTGTGTATTGTTGGCATTGATGAAACTGTTTTTATCTTAATCCTGGTGGTAGTTACATGACTGTATGCATGTGTTAAATTTCACAGAACGGTTTGATAAAGTTACATGTAGTAAATTTCACCCTCCCTCCAAAAAAGTTGAAGACCATAGCATAACCAAATTCACTGTAATAGGGAACATCAGTATCCCACAAAGCAGGGTAAAGGGAATTCAGATGCGCTATTAGCCAGAGTATCAGTTAATGAGCACTTCTTGGACAGCAATTTAGCAATATATCTTAAAAACATGCACTACTTAAAAGAGGCAGTTCTGCCTCTGAGAATGTATCCTACAGACATCCTTGGATAGAGTAAGGACTATGGGAAATGCAGTCTACCTGGTATCTCCTCAGCTTGGGACAACCAAGAAATGCCATCTTTGATGTGGGTACTTGGGGAGACAAATGTTGTGACCACCCCACTCATCTTCCCTGAGGTCATACTATTAGTGTACACCAGCCAGTCTTCCAGTTGCTCCAGGGCTTGTTGTGTCTTGAAGACCCCTTCCCCAGCAACCTTCAAATAACAACTTCTGGGAGCTGGTATATAAATACCCCTTTTCTCTCAGAGGTATCATTCCTACATTGATTCCCAGAATTCCTCATCAGGATTAACTTTCAATGATCAAACATAATGACTGGTTTGGTAACACATCTCTTATTTACTTCCTTTTCTTCCCTGCTTGGATTATGTCTCAAATAAGGGATTATGTCTGGGATTATGTCTCAAATAAGGCAATTCTGCTCAAATCCTTGTCTTGTGGTTTGCCTCAGGTGGAAACCAAACTAAGACAATGAGGTCATTCTGGAAGGAAGGCAGTAGTGACATGGGTGGCTTCTTGATTGGTGAGCACCAATCAAAGGACCAGACAATAAAAGGACAACTGCTCATGAGCCTATGTGGGACCCTTGCAGTTTGGAAGAGTAGGGGGTGTGCAGATTTTGCATGAGGTGTAGGCTTGTGCCACTGAATGTGAATTATTACTTGTGTTTGGGATTCCCGCTTTACTCACATTGCCATCGGTGGGACAGAACCACATGCCATATGAGAGTTTCTCACAGTCACTGCTTTAAATTAGACTAGGACAGCTGAACTTGTGGGCTTACTGAAGAGGCACTTTTCCCAAGCACCATCAGTCACTGCTCAGAGATTTAAATTTCACAAATGGAATCTGTGCCCTGTGAACTACTGCCATTTAAGTTGGATATTAATAATTTGTGCCCCTCTACTACCAAGAAGAGTTTTGAGAAATGACTGCTTATGTTGTAAATTTTAGAACATCCTGGGTCAATTCATCTTCTAAAGTTAACTGGTCAAAGCAGCTGCTGTTCACAACATCAAAGATTAAGTTTTCATAATCCATAATAGACTGGCTCCAACGACAACTTTCAAGCCTATCTGGTGATGCTTGATTCAGATCTTTTTCTTTCACAAATA